>NC_035445.2:4605305-5205305 GCF_002127325.2 Helianthus annuus
AAAGGAATGGTTTGATTTATTTTATATGTATTAAAACAAAACTCATAACATACATTCCAAAATTCCAAATACAGTTACATATTGCCCTAAACGGGTCTTTTAAATAATACATACCTCCATAGAGGTTTTAAAATAAGTGACAAGTCCACGCAGGGACTAATATAAGATAGGTGTCCATGCAAGGACGAAAGATAAGTCCACGTAGGGACTGTAATATGATAAGTTGTCCACACAGGGACTTATTTTAAAGTAGAAATTACAGTAGTACAACTATTAAGGGCTAGTGGTCACGTTTCTTCTTTTTACCCTTTAGTAGGTTCGCCAAGCCCTTGAGAAATCCTCGGTGGCTTTTCTTTTCTTCCTCGAACTCTCTCTCCACACGATCTAGTCGATGGAGTATTTCTTCCTGTTCAGGAGGAGAAAATCGTGGTTGTGGCGCTAGATGTGGAACTGGAGGTCTGGGAGGTATTGGATACCCATGAGCTGAGTAATCCGGTGGTCCCATGTTTCCATGTGCTCCGTCAGGGTAGCGCGCATTGTATCTGGCCGACACCACATATGGGTCGCGCTCATAGCCGTAGTTGTATTGTGCTTGAGACGGTTCAAACGGGTTGTAAGCCGTTGGACCTGTGTAAGCAGGTATGGGTTGGTCATACCCGAATGGTGGCGAATTTCGTGCAGTAGGTGCGGAGTTCGCTTCCTGTATAGGACTTGAAGGTCCTTCTTCATGTAGTGGCGGATAGTGGCTGCTACTAGAATGTCGAGGAGTGCTGAAGTGGTTACCCCCTCCTCCTCGTGTAGACATACGAGCATTGGTCCTCCTACGCCTCGGCGGATCAGGTATAACTGGTTGTGCCGGTGGCGGAGGTGGTGGCGTAACTGCCTCAAAGCGTGAATCCTCAGAGGGATCCTGTGGATGTCTCGGTTGCGATGTCTGATGAGATGGTGTGTTGTACCACTCATGTCGGTCAAACAAGGCCATAAAGCTGTCTGGGCCTTGATACTGCGGACCATGATATGAAGATCCATCAGATACTTCTATCGGATGCGTGGGCGTACCACGAGCTGGTTCAGTTGGATCCTCGTCTTCCTCCATGGGATCTTCAGAAAAATGGTCTTGAGGACCAAGCGGAACAAATCCTGAAGGTTCCTGTATGTAGTCAGCCGGATTAAACTGAGCTACGTAGTAGGGAGTAGGGTCGTCGTAATTCCGGTGCGAAACCGAACGTTGTAGAGGTATGAAGGAAGGTTGTGGGTTGTTGGGATTATTTTCTGAATCTGGCCCAAAGGAGTGCCGGTAGGATGGCGTCGAGCTGTGCGAAGTGGAATGCCTCGCAGGTTCGTAAAGATCTCTTCGTCGTTGTGGCTCTTCGCTCCGTGTCATCGAAGGATGTCTTGTACCAGATGGTCCAGCTTCTTGATCGTGATGTGTCACGATTTCTCCTCGGCCTCTACGTCCCCTTCCTCTTCCTCGGAATATAACAGGTGGCATTTTCCTGCTCCAAAACTTATTAAAAATCAAATCGAAAATAAAGACAAAAAGGAGTAATAATCCGAATTTGTCCTAAGTTATTGTCTAGACTCAAGTATGTGCAATTGTGTCACTGAGATTAAACACAATAGGGTAGTGTTTAATTCACTCAATGTTGGCTCTGATACCAACCTGTCACACCCCTATCTCCACGTGTCTCACCGGTGGGCCCGGTGGGGGATTACCGTGACGATGTTGGCAACAATATAGTCAAACCACACAATTATATAATGCACAGCGGAAGCATAAGATAAATATATAAATTTCAACCTCTGATCATAATATCAATGTATTACAGAGTTGAATATCCACAGTGGATCGAAAATAAAAGTAAGGTATTGTTCCATTAGATACTGCAATCAAGCTTGCGAGGCTTATCCCGACGCTAGGGAGCTAATACCAGCCAATTACGTTTAGGTACCTGCACTTAATCTTTTTGGGGAAAATACGTCAGTTTACACTGGTAAATACATTCAACTGACACATTTGAAAATGTTTATTAAAATTGATTTCAATGCACAAGGCACAAACTCTTTTATAACTTGGGAAAATTCATAATGATCTTGTGAACGTTTTACATGTTCTTTTATGCGTTCTTTAACCCGGCACGACCCGGGCTACTGAACGCATAAAAGAACATGTAAAACGTTCACAAGATCATTATGAATTTTCCCAAGTTATAAAAGAGTTTGTGCCTTGTGCATTCAAATCAATTTTAATAAACATTTTCAAATGTGTCAGTTGAATGTATTTACCAGTGTAAACTGACGTATTTTCCCCAAAAAGATTAAGTGCAGGTACCTAAACGTAATTGGCTGGTATTAGCTCCCTAGCGTCGGGATAAGCCTCGCAAGCTTGATTGCAGTATCTAATGGAACAATACCTTACTTTTATTTTCGATCCACTGTGGATATTCAACTCTGTAATACATTGATATTATGATCAGAGGTTGAAATTTATATATTTATCTTATGCTTCCGCTGTGCATTATATAATTGTGTGGTTTGACTATATTGTTGCCAACATCGTCACGGTAATCCCCCACCGGGCCCACCGGTGAGACACGTGGAGATAGGGGTGTGACATAAGGGCATTTTGGTCATTTAAAAGATTATGAAAGAGTCAATTTGGTAATCTGAGTTACAGGTCTGATTTATACAGTAAATATACTTAATTTGCCATATTATAACAGTAGGGTATGACCCGTAGACAAAACTTATCATTTAAAATCAAACTATGCACCGTAGGGGTATTTTAGTAATTTCACAAGGGCTAAAAACGACAAAACTGGAAATCTGAGTTCAAAATCTTATACTTACTGTTATTATATGAAAATATGCTAAATACATCAGTAGGTATGAGTCTTATATGTTTAATATGAGTATAACGCTTACAATGCGCTAAAAACGCTAAAAATGCGATTTAGAGCCGTTTTCGGGTTTTTAAAAGAAAGCTGAGATTTTTATATTTCCAGAATGCCCAAAATAATTTATTTAACAAATAAAATCAGTAGAAAAAGGTTTGGGGTCAAAAGAATGTATAAAACTCATTTTATGGCTTAAACGGTCAAAACCGGCATTAACCGAATCGACTTAGCGACGTATGATCCGATCAGCCAAAAATTAAATAAAAATCTTCAAAAATCCCAGAATATTATATAACATCAGTGGGTAAAAAGTTTTATATCGAAAAGTGGCCTGAATAGGTTATACGCTAAATGCGCCGTTTATTTAACATAAAGATATAGTTTTACGCTATCGGCCATAACTCAAAATCTGGACCACCAACTGATCTCAAATTTTCGGTGCAAGTTTATAAATTAATAATAAAGATTTCTAGTCTTTCACTTTTCCAAAAATCACGTTTTATATTAAAAAGGGCAAAATAGTCAACTTTTAAGCATAATCGGAAACACGCATATGAATCGGTTAAGCATAGACTCAAGATGTAAAAATTCCAGAGAGTTAAACTAAAATAAAAATGGTCAAAGATACACTCTAATACAGATCTCAAACATGCATGCACGGATCCGAATCGATAGTCTACGAAAAAGTCGTTTTATAAGACTTTCGGTTCCGATCCGAGTTTATACTAAAGATTGTCGAGTTGATTATGATAAAACACATTCTTATATTCATTATAAGTTATTTTTGATGATCAAACTGATTGCATGTCATCTACATTACCATTTATGCTATATTTCGCAAAAACGATTTCTGTTGACTTTTTAAGAACATCTTTGACTCGACAAATAGCATGCTTAGAGTGGGAATCAGAGAATACCCTTTTGAGGGTTTGTTTCCCACATAAATACCAACTTATAAGTGGTTTCAATTTGAGAAATGACAGAGCCAAACTCGTTTAATCGAAAAGTCAAACTTTATGAACAACGGTTTGACTCTTAACTAATAATCTATGCTAGAACGGATTAGAGGATGATATGAATGCTTACAAAGGTCCTAATGAAGCCTAGAAAGCACTTGGAGGTTGCCTTGTTGATCAGATTGCTCTTGGAATTATCTTGTAAATTTTTGAGAGTTGTGGGTGTTCTTGGTTACTACACAAGTGCCTCAAGAATGATGAATTTGATCAGATTTATGGAGGTTTTAGGTGTTACAAGAGTGCAACAGGTGTCCCAACATGCATGAGGGCTGATTGGTGAGTTTTAGAGGTGATTCTAGCTGTTATGCACTCAAAAATCTGACTAAAACAGCAGCTGGTCGCGAATTGCTGCACCTGTGCAGCCCTGCAGCTCCCAAACTTTGATTCAAAGTTGCAGTTTTGGTCCCTGTACTTTGGTTATGATGATTTGGCCATTTATCTTGACTCGTAAACCCCCAAACTTGGTTTTTAGGAACCTTGGGACTTTTACCAACATGGTAAAGTCCTCGGTTAACTTTGCGCTCACCCGAAAAGTCATGAAATTCGACGTTGACGCTTTTAACCCCTCAAGTACGGTTTTGGCCATAACTTTCTCATACGATAACGAAACTTCATGAAATTTTTACCACATATTCTAGTGAGTATATTTTAGCATTACAAAGCTTCGGGGCTGCCAAAAGTTCACTCAGAGGTATAAATTCAACATGTTGACACTTTTAGCCCCTATAGTTTGTAATTCCTCACTTTCGTGCATTTTCCGCTTCGTATGATCCATGATCCATCCGTTTAGGGTTATAAACATTATGTAGGGTTATTATAGAGTCTATTTATCCATTGTTGACACTTTGGACCCTTACGTTCCATAGTTTTCACTGTTTGTCAACTTTAGTCCCTTAATTGCGCAAAGTAGCGCGAAATGTTGATTAATGATATCTAAGCCTTCCATGGCCCATAATAATCATTCTCCAGCATATATTTAAATATTACTACGCTCCCGCTTGCTTAAATGGTCACCGAATGGCGTAGATTCAAAAGTTGACGCTTTAGGCCCCTCTTTTGCGCAAACTTGCGCATTTCATCATTTATTAGCATTGAAGCCTCATCTAATCCATATTAGGCATCCTTGATAGTATTATTAAACATCACGATGCTTCGGGTTCGCTAAAAGGCCATTCAGAGGTATAATTAAACATATTGACGCTTTTAGTCCCTCTAACTTGCAAAGTTGCGCGTAACTTTACTTATAGGCATAAAAACCTTAGTTGGCCATTGCTTGGCATTCCCGAGAGTATAATTAAATATCATGAAGCTCCCGGTTTGTTAAAAGGTCACTCAGAGGTAATAATTAACATGTTGACGCTTTTAACCCTTCATTGCGCAAACTTTCAATTAATTACGCAAACGGCTACACTTTATCATCAAGTGGCACATTTCTGAACATCATCATCGTGAGAGGTTATTTAGAAACTTATTTTAGGTATGCTAACACTTCCAGTCTTTTCAAAATCAAAGTTTTCGATTTTTTTCGAAAATTTAGTCCCTAAACTTCGCTGTTTGACTTCATCAGGGTTTATTACACGTGTCAATACATCATTGGACGTGATTTTACGAGGTGTTACACGGTTCCTCCTTAACCTAGGTAATGGGCTTAAGCCCAAACTAAATGGCAGCCAATAAAGGATCAAGGGTCTCGAATTGGGCTCTACATCGTCTATGGATCAAGGCGAAGGCAAATAGAGCTATAATTGGGGCCAAGGACTTTATGTGCGGCCCGAATAGTGAGCAGTATGGAAACCGGCCCAAATTTTAGAGTGTGCGCACGCAAGATATAGTTGGCCCAAATACATGGAATACCGACACGTTTACGTTTAATAACTAATCGTAGCAAAAGTGAAAGAGGAAATCAAGGAATCAAAACTTCAAGACTAATCTTGGAAATTCGGGTTGTCACATCATCCCTAACTTGAAAGAAATTTCGTCCCGAAATTTAGCGCATCGTTACTGAGAAAGCTAGGTAGGTTGCGTGGTGTCACACCCCGATTTCCACGTGTCTCACCGGTGGGCCCGGTGGGGGATTACCGTGACGATGTTGGCAACAATATAGTCAAACCACACAATTATATAATGCACAGCGGAAGCATAAGATAAATATATAATTTCAACCTCTGATCGTAATATCAAAATGTATTACAGAAGTCGAATATCCACAGTGGATCGTAAATAGTCATAAATTATTGTTCCATCAGATACTGCATTCAAGCTTGCGAGGCTTATCCCGACGCTAGGGAGCTAATACCAGCCAATTACGTTTAGATACCTGCACTTAATCTTTTTGGGGAAAATACGTCAGTTTACACTGGTAAATACATTCAACTGACACATTTGAAAATGTTTATTTAAAATTGATTTGAATGCACAAGGCACAAACTCTTTTATAACTTGGGAAAATTCATAATGATCTTGTGAACGTTTTACATGTTCTTTTATGCGTTCAGTAGCCCGGGTCGTGCCGGGTTAAAGATTTATAGACACACCACGTTTGCGTAAAACCGTAGTACAGAAACCAACGGCTACGTCTTTTAGTTTTAATGTCGACACTTTATACCGGGTGTACGCCTACACCGGGATGTCGATGGTCGTGGCCATTTCGTAAAATGATGCCGAGGATATCCGGGACAACGGTCATTAAACCCCCCAAAGGCTTATAAGCAACAAAACTGTTTAAATGAGCCAATCATATTATTTAGTTATCCACCTAAGCGATGGACGAATATAGTGCTCAATCAAGCGGTATTAATATACCGTAACCCAAGCCCATATAGGGGAAATAAGTCAAAAGTATTTACCTTTGCAAGTATTAATCCTTAATTTAGATCAAGTCACCGATAGCTTTTACTGGGGCTCCTAATCTGGAACGAAGGTTTTAATTAACCTCTTAGAATCCTAACGGTCCTTGTATTAGCCGTAGCTTAAACCGGTTGATTCCGATATATAGATATGGTTAATTCGCACGAAAAGGCGAAAACCGAGAATGGAGTATGATTTGGACCCGACAAGTTCAGTGACTTGTTTTATATGGGTTTATAGTTCATACTCTGGATTTTGGGGTTCAAATAATATAATTTGACCCATATCGGCTATTGCACGAAAACTAGTTCCGTGGGCCGTACCGTGTGCACAGATAGGCGAAACGGTTAACCATAAGAGTCGTACGCTTATTTCCTAAGTCAATATGCCTTAAAAGTACTTTGGTATCAGTAGGATACCTTCCGTAATGCCCGTAACGAGTTTAAGTTTATATTATGCCCCGTAGGGGCTTTTCGGTCATTTTAAAGACTTTAAAAAGGCTTTTCGAGTTCTACAGGAAATCTGAGTTTCCCGAACAGCTTATAAAGCTTAAAACACTTTATTTATTATTTAAAACCAGTAGCAACTGGAATCGGGTCAAAAGACCTTGTAGAACTCCCGTTTTGGCCAAAAAGGGCATATTCGGTATTAACCGAACCGTAGCCATAACCGCAGGTTATGAGCAAGGTAAAAATTATTAAAAATCTTTAAAATTCCCAAAATATTATCTTACCACAGTGGGTAAAAGTTTTGGTGCCGAAAACTTGGGTTAGATGAGCGTTATGCTAATTGCGCCATTAATTACAAAACTTTCTTAAAAGTGCGCCTTTTAGCATAACTCTCATTCTAGACCTCGGATTGACGTGAAACTTTAAGGACATGCTTATAATTTAATAAGCAAGGTTTTGGTCCGTTCACGTGTCCGAAATACTCGTTTTAATTTTAAAAGGCCGTTACGGTCATCTTTTAGGCGAATGACGGAAATGCGCTAAAGACTCGGATAACTCATGAACCGACCACAGAGGCTTATACCAACATGTGACCTGGTCCTAAGAGAGTCCTAAGGCATATTTATACCTCACTAAAACGGGTCAGAACTGAAGTCAAAGCAAAAGTCAAACTTTTGCGACTTTCGGCTCCGAACCGGTTCTATATAGTAAATGATCGATTCAAACGAGCGCAAACATGTTTATATACTTATTATCATGTTTTATGATTGTCAAAACAGGTTCCATAACATATATATCACAGATTATGCTTAAATTGCTAAAATAGCTTTCTGTTGACTTTTTAACCGCACGTTTGACTCGATAATTGACATAGTTAGAGTGGTGATCAGGGGGAACCATTTTAGAGGTTTAATACCCACATAAATACCAACTCAAAACTACTTTTGGTTCGTCATAAGACTGAACCATTTGCAAGACATTGCAATGACAACCGTTAGTTACGACGGTTGCGTTTATAGGCTATAACTATGGAAATGTGACACCACAAAGGGTTTGATCACTTACAGAGGTTGTGTTCTTGCTTATGGAACTTCAGAGAAGTCTTGAGAGCTTGAGAGATGATCAGTATAAGTGTTTTTGAGTGTGTGAATGTTATGAGCCAAAGAGGCCTATTTATAGTCACACAAGACCCTCAAGATCATCACACAACATGCTATAACTGATCATGGATCATGGGCAGGTGTCCCTAAGGTGTATGGGTCATGTAGGGGGCACCCATGCTGCCATAATTGATCAAATGATCGTTCAAGAGCTCAAAAGTCAAGAAGTTACAACCATTCTGCATCTGGGCGTCGTACGCGACCCGCATGGACATTCCATGCAGCTTTTACACGGGTCGCCTGGAATCAGAAGATCAGACGCGTTATTGAGGAGGCTCGCGGCCCGCCTCAACTTATGTTGAAACCTTACGCGGGTCGCGTGAGGTTATATTTTCTGGATTTTCAAATCTTTTTATAATCATTACAGAATCGGGCCATTAATAACGAAATCTTTCGTAATGATTCACCTGGCCTTTCGGTTCTGAAGGGGTAACTTTGCGGTTTGGCCCTCGGTTATTTACCGATAGGGGCCTCGTGTTAATTACCCGCATTATTAAGTCCCCGGTTTATTTATTAATTATATTGGAAAGCCTTAACTTTCACTGTTGACGCTTTTAACCCTTCTTCTACGAATTTGATCGTAACTTTCTCGTTTCAAATCGAAACTTCGCGAAATTCATATATATTATTTTAGTGAGGGTATAATACCGTTACAAAGTCTTTGGAACGTTAAAGGGTCACTCAGAGGTATTATTAAACATGTTGACACAGTTAACCCCTGTAGTTTGTAATCTCTCACTTTCTTCCGCGTTTTATTTTTGTACGACCTATAATTTATTCGTTTGAAGGTTTAAGCATTATTTAGGGATACTATACAGTATATTTACCCTTGTTGACATTTATAACCCTCGAATTTATATACTTTCAAGGTTTGTCAAAATTAGTCCTTTATTTATTATGGATGCCACGTGTAATCAAATGACACGTGTCAACACATCATTGGACACAAAAATTCGAGGTGTTACATCCTCACCCCCTTAAAATAAATCTCGACCCGAGATTTACTCAAATAAATAGGGGTATTTTTCTTTCATTGTAGCTTCGACTTCCCACGTATATTCAGGACCTCTACGAGCATCCCATTTGACTTTTACAATCGGTACGTGCTTTCTGCGAAGCTTCTTCACCTGTCGATCTTCAATCGACAAAGGTTTTTCAATGAACTTTAAGCTCTCATCTATATGCACATCTGTGTGTGGAATCACCAACGATTCGTCGGCGAAGCACTTTTTGAGATTGCAGATGTGGAATACATTGTGAATTCCACTGAGCTCTTCAGGCAAGTTTAGTTTATAGGCAACTGATCCGACTCGTTCAATGACCTCAAAAGGTCCTATGTATCTCGGACTCAGCTTGCCCTTCTTGCCGAAACGCATCACCCCCTTCCAGGGTGACACCTTAAGTAATACCTTTTCACCCACTTCGAAGTGAAAATCCTTACGCTTTGGATCAGCGTAGCTCTTCTGCCTATCGCGGGCAGCCTTGAGACGTTCCCGGATCTGGACAATCTTGTCCGTTGTCTGGAAAACAATCTCTGGTCCCGATAATTGGACCTCTCCTACTTCCGCCCAACAAACAGGCGATCTGCATTTCCTACCATATAATGCCTCAAAAGGCGCAGCCTTTATGCTGGTGTGGTAGCTATTATTGTAGGAGAATTCGATCAGGGGTAGGTTTTTATCCCAGTTACCACCTAGATCGATCGCGCATGCACGAAGCATGTCTTCTAGCGTTTGGATAGTACGCTCACTTTGACCGTCCGTCTGTGGATGGTAAGCCGTACTAAAGTTTAAACGCGTGCCCAAAGATTGCTGGAAACTCTTCCAGAAGTGAGATGTGTATCTAGTATCCCTGTCGGAGATAATAGACACAGGTATGCCGTGTAAGGCTACAATCTTATCAACATAAAGTTGGGCTAACATATCGGAGCTATACGTCTCCTTGATGGGTAGAAAGTGAGCTGATTTAGTCAGCCTATCAACTATGACCCATATTGTATCGTTTCCTTTCCTGGTCTTGGGTAACTTGGTTATGAAGTCCATAGTTACGCATTCCCACTTCCACTCGGGAAGCTCAGGCTGTTGTAGCAAGCCAGACGGCTTTTGGTGCTCGGCTTTGACTTGAGCACAAGTCAAGCACTTGGCTACATGGGCGGCTACAGACTTTTTCAAGCCTATCCACCAATAATTTGCCTTTAAGTCTTGGTACATTTTATCAGCACCAGGATGGACTGAGTATTTGGAACTATGGGCTTCCTGGAGAACAACATCTCGTAATCCTCCATAAATCGGAACCCATATACGTCCATTCAGTCTAAGGATTCCATCCTTGCTAAGAGTCAACTGCTCTGCAGTTACTCCCAGCTTTTCATTTGGATAATTAGCTTCCAACACAGCCTCTCGCTGTGCAGCCAAAATCCTTTCAATTAAATTATTTTTAACTTCAATGCTCTTGGCATTGATTCGAATGGGTTTTACCCTTTCTTTCCTGCTCAATGCATCGGCGACTACATTCGCCTTGCCGGGATGGTACCTGATTTCACAGTCATAATCATTCAGGGTTTCCATCCAACGGCGTTGTCTCATGTTCAACTCCTTCTGGTTGAACAAGTGCTGAAGGCTTTTGTGATCCGAATAAATCACAAATTTAATGCCATAAAGGTAGTGCCTCCACAATTTAAGTGCAAATACAACGGCACCCAACTCTAAATCATGGGTGGTGTAATTCTTTTCATGCACCTTTAGTTGCCTTGGAGCATAGGCAATCACCTTGCCTTTCTGCATAAGAACACACCCCATGCCTGTGTGTGATGCATCGCAGTAAACTACGAATTCATCTGTACCCTTAGGTAATGTCAACACAGGTGCGTTGCTTAGCTTCTGCTTCAGCATTTCAAAGGACTCTTGCTGCTTTGGGCCCCAAATGTACTTTTCTTTCTTCTTGGTCAAGGAAGTCAAGGGCGCAGCAATCCTTGAAAAATTTTCAATAAATCTCCGGTAATATCCTGCTAATCCCAGGAAGCTACGAATCTAGGTAGGCGTCTTTGGCTCTTGCCAGTTCATGACCGCCTCTACCTTAGCGGGATCCACTTGGATACCACGCTCACTCACAACGTGTCCTAAAAACTGAACTTCTCGTAGCCAGAATTCACATTTCGAGAATTTGGCGTAGAGTTTCTCACGTTGTAGTAATTCGAGAATGCAACGGAGGTGCTTCTCGTGGTCATCTTGGTTCTTAGAATAGATAAGGATATCGTCGATGAAGACTATGACGAATTTATCCAAGTATGGCTTGCAAACGCGATTCATGAGATCCATGAACGCAGTCGGTGCATTTGTGAGCCCAAAAGGCATCACTAGGAACTCGTAATGACCATAGCGAGTCCTAAATGCTGTCTTATGTACATCTTCATCTCTGACCCTTAGTTGATGATAACCCGACCTCAAGTCGATCTTGGAGAAGTAGCTTGCTCCTTGCAGTTGATCGAATAGATCATCGATCCTTGGTAAAGGATATCTGTTCTTTATGGTAACTTTATTCAGCTCTCTATAGTCGATGCACAACCGCATCGATCCGTCCTTTTTCTTTACAAATAGGACAGGAGCTCCCCAGGGAGATGAACTAGGTCTGATAAAACCTTTCGCCAGTAGTTCATCCAACTGGGTCCTCAGTTCTTTCATTTCCGTTGGCGCTAGTCTGTAAGGTGCTCTTGCTATCGGAGCTGCTCCAGGAATGATGTCAATTCTGAACTCCACTTGTCTATCTGGTGGCAAACCAGGTAGTTCTTCAGGAAAAACCTCGGGGTATTCAGAAATGACAGGAAGATCTTCGATCTTCGGCTTTGGTTCTTCTATTATTACTTGGGCCATGTAAATTACACAGCCTCTGTTTAAACACCTTGAAGCTTTCAGCATAGATACGTCTTCGGGCAATCCGTAGTGCGTATCCCCTCGAATGGTAAGAGATTCACCACTCGGAGTCTTTAAAACTATTTGCCTCTTGCCACAAATGATTTGGGCCTGGTTATGGGATAACCAGTCCATGCCTAGCACGATATCAAAACCCGCCAATTTGAAGGGAAGTAGAGATAAAGGAAAAGAATGGTTCCTAATGGATATTTCACATCCTTCTAGAATAGTAGAGACGGTTTCTATCGTGCCGTCTGCTAATTCTACTTCGTATTTTACGTCAAGGGTTTTGATTGGCATATTTAGTAGTTGGCAAAATTTCTGGTCTACAAAGGACTTGTCAGCGCCAGAATCGAACAGTACTCTTGCAAATATATTATTTACGAGAAAAGTACCTGTAAGCACATTGTCGTCCTTGACCGCTTCCTTTGCATCCAAGCGAAAAACTCTCGCATTTGTCTTCTTAGTCTCTTCTGCCTTCTTGGCATACTTCGGGCAATTACTCTTTATGTGCCCCTTTTCATTGCAATTAAAGCAGGTTGCATCCTTTATCTTTTTGCACTCCACTGTCTTATGATCCCTGGACTTGCATAGCCCACAGGATGGAGTCTTTTGTTGCGACTGTGAACCAGACGCAAACCTACACTTCCCGGAGTGAGGTTTCTTGCAGACCTTGCAGTAAGGTCTTCCATCAGCTTGCCCCTCCTTCCTTGCCTCCGACCCTTTCTTGCCCTCACCGTTTCCACGGTGCTTTTTACCGGACTTTCGTGAGGTATCATCCTCACGCTTTCGCTTCTCAGCCTCCTTGCTCCTTTGTGCCCTCAGACGGACAGCATCAAGTGTAAGAGACAAGGAGAGGTCAGTAACTGACCTGAAGGTCGTTGGCCTAGAGGCCTTTACACTGGCCTTAATCGCCGGTTCTAAGCCCCCAATGAATCGGGCAATTCTTCGTGGTTCTGGTGTCACAAGATATGGCACCAGGCGTGACATAGTGTTAAAGCTTGTCAGATAAGCTTGACAATCCAGGTTTGTCATCACTAGTGAGACAAAATCAGCCTCAATCTTCTCAACCTCGTGCTGAGGGCAGTAGTTTTCTTTTATGAGGGTAATAAACTCCCCCCATGTCATTTTATACAAGGCAGACTTACCTGAAGCCTGCACCAGAGCTCTCCACCATGCCAGGGCCTCGCCCTTGAATGACTGGGACACAAACTTAACCACGTCCCTCTCAGCGCACCCGCTGATGTCCACAATCGTGTCCATCTCGTCCAGCCAGGTGATACAGTCAACCGCACCTTTTTCCCCTGTAAATTCACGGGGCTTACATGATACAAAGTATTTGTAGGTGCAACCCTTAGCACTGGACGCATCAGTATATTCTCTATCGCGGTGAACGCTGTGCTCAGTAGACGAATGCTTGTCGTCATCTTTCTTAGGTTCAGAGGGTGGTTTGGAGTGTGTCTTTGGTTTAGAGGGTGGTTTTGACACAGATCTGCCTTGAGACTCAGTATGTTGACGATCAATAGCTGCCTGGACAGCATTGTTGATCAGAGCCTTTAGCTGTGCGCCTGTCAAATGTACTGACGCGTTGTCATAGTCATCTTCGTTTGTGTGGCTGTTCTCTCCATTGGGATCCGCCATTGTAACTTGAATCTGTTACAGAAGATAACAAAATTTTAATTTAGGAGATTATTATAAAATTGTCTTTTATGACAATTTGTCAACCATGGTACAGAGACCATATTTGGTTAACTTTTTATTTCATTAAATATTAGGATTTGAATATATCCTATTTTAACTATATAAATAGTATTGGCGGCATAAAGCCTAATCATGATGATGTTTTATAATATTAGCCGAGATTCCAGAGAATCAAAGGCATAGAGAGTTGAACCGTAGTTCTTCTATCTCTTTCTGACAGAGAGTCATAGACTACTACTGCCTTTTGTCTTATAAGACAATTTTTATGGCCCATAGGCACTACACCTCTAATGGATGTCTTAATACGGTTGGCCCGTAGGCACTACATCACTAATGGACGTTTTGATAATATTGGCCCGTAGGCACTACATCACTAATGGATGTTTTAATAATTCTGGCCCGTAGGCACTGCATCACTAATGGATGTTTTAATAATACTGGCCCGTAGGCACCGCATCACTAATGGATGTTTTTTTTATAATATTGGCCCGTAGGCACTGCATCGCTAAATGGATGTCTTTATAATACTGGCCCGTAGGCATTGCATCGCTAAATAGATGTCTTTATAATACTGGCCCGTAGGCATTGCATCGCTAAATGGATGTCTTTATAATACTGGCCCGTAGGCATTGCATCGCTAAATGGATGTCTTTATAATACTGGCCCGTAGGCACTACATCACTAATGGATGTTTTAATACTGATCACCTTCATTGGTGATTTAACCCACGATTTATAAATCATTTAGTTGGGTTTTGAAATCCTTAAAGGATTATTGTATAGGAATGACGTGCGTGATTATAACGAATCACATCTGTCATGAATGTTAACATGCGTACAGAGGTTAACAGGGAATCAGAATCCTTTCAGCTAGGTCGTACCATCTTGACTGATCGTAAAAGACCCCAAGCTAGGTTTCACCCCCTTAAGATTCTTTATTAGGCAGATCAATGTAAAAGGAATGGTTTTGATTTATTTTTATATATATTAAAACAAAACTCATAACATACATTCCGAAATTTCAAATACAATTACATATTGTCCTAAACGGGTCTTTCAAATAATACATACCTCCATAGAGGTTTTAAAATAAGTGACAAGTCCACGCAGGGACTAATACAGGATAGGTGTCCATGCAAGGACTAAAGATAAGTCCACGTAGGGACTGAAATACGATAAGTTGTCCACGCAGGGACTTATTTCAAAGTAGAAATTACAATAGTACTACTATTAAGGGCTAGTGGTCACGTTTCTTCTTTTTGCCCTTTAGTAGGTTCGCCAAGCCCTTGAGAAATCCTCGGTGGCTTTTCTTTTCTTCCTCGAACTCTCTCTCCACACGATCTAGTCGATGGAGTATTTCTTCCTGTTCAGGAGGAGAAAATCGTGGTTGTGGCGCTTGTAGCGGAACTGGAGGTCTGGGAGGTATTGGATACCCATGAGCTGAGTAATCCGGTGGCCCCATGTTTCCATGTGCTCCGTCAGGGTAGCGCGCATTATATCTAGCCGACACCACGTATGGGTCGCGCTCATAGCCGTAGTTGTATTGTGCTTGTGACGGTTCAAACGGGTTGTAAGCCGTTGGACCTGTGTAAGCTGGTATGGGTTGGTCATACCCAAATGGTGGCGAATTTCGTGCAGTAGGTGCGGAGTTCGCTTCTTGTATAGGACTTGAAGGTCCTTCTTCTTGTAGCGGCGGATAGTGGCTGCTACTAGAATGTCGAGGAGTGCTGAAGTGGTTACCCCCTCCTCCTCGTGTAGACATACGAGCATTGGTCCTCCTACGCCTCGGCGGATCAGGTATTACTGGTTGTGCCGGTGGTGGAGGTGGTGGCGTAACTGCCTCAAAGCGTGAATCCTCAGATGGATCCTGTGGATGTCTCGGTTGCGATGTCTGATGAGATGGTGTGTTGTACCACTCATGTCGGTCAAACAAAGCCATAAAGCTGTCTGGGCCTTGATACTGCGGACCATGATATGAAGATCCATCAGATACTTCTATCGGATGCGTGGGCGTACCACGAGCTGGTTCAGTTGGATCCTCATCTTCCTCCATGGGATCTTCAGAAAAATGGTCTTGTGGCCCTAGAGGAACAAAACCTGAAGGTTCCTGTATGTAGTCAGCCGGATTAAACTGAGCTACGTAGTATGGACTAGGGTCGTCATAATTCCGGTGCGAAACCGAACGTTGCAGAGGTATGAAGGAAGGTTGTGGATTGTTGGGATCATTTTCTGAGTTTGGCCCAAAGGAGTGCCGGTAGGATGGCGTCGAGCTGTGCGAAGTGGAATGCCTCGCGGGTTCGTAAAGATCTCTTCGTCGTTGTGGCTCTTCGCTCCTTGTCATCGAAGGATGTCTTGTACCAGATGGTCCAGCTTCTTGATCGTGATGTGTCACGATTTCTCCTCGGCCTCTACGTCCCCTTCCTCTTCCTCGGAATATAACAGGTGGCATTTTCCTGCTCCAAAACTTATTAAAAATCAATTCGAAAATAAAGACAAAAAGGAGTATAAATCCGAATTTGTCCTAAGTTCTGGTCTAGACTCAAGTATGTGCAATTGTGTCACTGAGATTAAACACAATAGGATAGTGTTTAATTCACTCAATGTTGGCTCTGATACCAACCTGTCACACCCCGATTTCCACGTGTCTCACCGGTGGGCCCGGTGGGGGATTACCGTGACGATGTTGGCAACAATATAGTCAAACCACACAATTATATAATGCACAGCGGAAGCATAAGATAAATATATAATTTCAACCTCTGATCGTAATATCAAAATGTATTACAGAAGTCGAATATCCACAGTGGATCGTAAATAGTCATAAATTATTGTTCCATCAGATACTGCAATCAAGCTTGCGAGGCTTATCCCGACGCTAGGGAGCTAATACCAGCCAATTACGTTTAGATACCTGCACTTAATCTTTTTGGGGAAAATACGTCAGTTTACACTGGTAAATACATTCAACTGACACATTTGAAAATGTTTATTTAAAATTGATTTGAATGCACAAGGCACAAACTCTTTTATAACTTGGGAAAATTCATAATGATCTTGTGAACGTTTTACATGTTCTTTTATGCGTTCAGTAGCCCGGGTCGTGCCGGGTTAAAGATTTATAGACACACCACGTTTGCGTAAAACCGTAGTACAGAAACCAACGGCTACGTCTTTTAGTTTTAATGTCGACACTTTATACCGGGTGTACGCCTACACCGGGATGTCGATGGTCGTGGCCATTTCGTAAAATGATGCCGAGGATATCCGGGACAACGGTCATTAAACCCCCCAAAGGCTTATAAGCAACAAAACTGTTTAAATGAGCCAATCATATTATTTAGTTATCCACCTAAGCGATGGACGAATATAGTGCTCAATCAAGCGGTATTAATATACCGTAACCCAAGCCCATATAGGGGAAATAAGTCAAAAGTATTTACCTTTGCAAGTATTAATCCTTAATTTAGATCAAGTCACCGATAGCTTTTACTGGGGCTCCTAATCTGGAACGAAGGTTTTAATTAACCTCTTAGAATCCTAACGGTCCTTGTATTAGCCGTAGCTTAAACCGGTTGATTCCGATATATAGATATGGTTAATTCGCACGAAAAGGCGAAAACCGAGAATGGAGTATGATTTGGACCCGACAAGTTCAGTGACTTGTTTTATATGGGTTTATAGTTCATACTCTGGATTTTGGGGTTCAAATAATATAATTTGACCCATATCGGCTATTGCACGAAAACTAGTTCCGTGGGCCGTACCGTGTGCGCAGATAGGCGAAACGGTTAACCATAAGAGTCGTACGCTTATTTCCTAAGTCAATATGCCTTAAAAGTACTTTGGTATCAGTAGGATACCTTCCGTAATGCCCGTAACGAGTTTAAGTTTATATTATGCCCCGTAGGGGCTTTTCGGTCATTTTAAAGACTTTAAAAAGGCTTTTCGAGTTCTACAGGAAATCTGAGTTTCCCGAACAGCTTATAAAGCTTAAAACACTTTATTTATTATTTAAAACCAGTAGCAACTGGAATCGGGTCAAAAGACCTTGTAGAACTCCCGTTTTGGCCAAAAAGGGCATATTCGGTATTAACCGAACCGTAGCCATAACCGCAGGTTATGAGCAAGGTAAAAATTATTAAAAATCTTTAAAATTCCCAAAATATTATCTTACCACAGTGGGTAAAAGTTTTGGTGCCGAAAACTTGGGTTAGATGAGCGTTATGCTAATTGCGCCATTAATTACAAAACTTTCTTAAAAGTGCGCCTTTTAGCATAACTCTCATTCTAGACCTCGGATTGACGTGAAACTTTAAGGACATGCTTATAATTTAATAAGCAAGGTTTTGGTCCGTTCACGTGTCCGAAATACTCGTTTTAATTTTAAAAGGCCGTTACGGTCATCTTTTAGGCGAATGACGGAAATGCGCTAAAGACTCGGATAACTCATGAAACGACCACAGAGGCTTATACCAACATGTGACCTGGTCCTAAGAGAGTCCTAAGGCATATTTATACCTCACTAAAACGGGTCAGAACTGAAGTCAAAGCAAAAGTCAAACTTTTGCGACTTTCGGCTCCGAACCGGTTCTATATAGTAAATGATCGATTCAAACGAGCGCAAACATGTTTATATACTTATTATCATGTTTTATGATTGTCAAAACAGGTTCCATAACATATATATCACAGATTATGCTTAAATTGCTAAAATAGCTTTCTGTTGACTTTTTAACCGCACGTTTGACTCGATAATTGACATAGTTAGAGTGGTGATCAGGGGGAACCATTTTAGAGGTTTAATACCCACATAAATACCAACTCAAAACTACTTTTGGTTCGTCATAAGACTGAACCATTTGCAAGACATTGCAATGACAACCGTTAGTTACGACGGTTGCGTTTATAGGCTATAACTATGGAAATGTGACACCACAAAGGGTTTGATCACTTACAGAGGTTGTGTTCTTGCTTATGGAACTTCAGAGAAGTCTTGAGAGCTTGAGAGATGATCAGTAGAAGTGTTTTTGAGTGTGTGAATGTTATGAGCCAAAGAGGCCTATTTATAGTCATACAAGACCCTCAAGATCATCACACAACATGCTATAACTGATCATGGATCATGGGCAGGTGTCCCTAAGGTGTATGGGTCATGTAGGGGGCACCCATGCTGCCATAATTGATCAAATGATCGTTCAAGAGCTCAAAAGTCAAGAAGTTACAACCATTCTGCATCTGGGCGTCGTACGCGACCCGCATGGACATTCCATGCAGCTTTTACGCGGGTCGCCTGGAATCAGAAGATCAGACGCGTTATTGAGGAGGCTCGCGGCCCGCCTCAACTTATGTTGAAACCTTACGCGGGTCGCGTGAGGTTATATTTTCTGGATTTTCAAATCTTTTTATAATCATTACAGAATCGGGCCATTAATAACGAAATCTTTCGTAATGATTCACCTGGCCTTTCGGTTCTGAAGGGGTAACTTTGCGGTTTGGCCCTCGGTTATTTACCGATAGGGGCCTCGTGTTAATTACCCGCATTATTAAGTCCCCGGTTTATTTATTAATTATATTGGAAAGCCTTAACTTTCACTGTTGACGCTTTTAACCCTTCTTCTACGAATTTGATCGTAACTTTCTCGTTTCAAATCGAAACTTCGCGAAATTCATATATATTATTTTAGTGAGGGTATAATACCGTTACAAAGTCTTTGGAACGTTAAAGGGTCACTCAGAGGTATTATTAAACATGTTGACACAGTTAACCCCTGTAGTTTGTAATCTCTCACTTTCTTCCGCGTTTTATTTTTGTACGACCTATAATTTATTCGTTTGAAGGTTTAAGCATTATTTAGGGATACTATACAGTATATTTACCCTTGTTGACATTTATAACCCTCGAATTTATATACTTTCAAGGTTTGTCAAAATTAGTCCTTTATTTATTATGGATGCCACGTGTAATCAAATGACACGTGTCAACACATCATTGGACACAAAAATTCGAGGTGTTACACGTGGTTTTCCTAATTTTGCTGGGGCGTCACATCATCCCCCCGTTGATTCGGAATTTCGTCCCGAAATTCTATAGTAGCTTCAGCCTCAGTGGTGGTTACACTGTTTCCACACAACTGGGACACCTGAGTTTCATTTGATCTTCTCGTTTCCAGGTGAACTCTGGGCCACGACGGGAGTTCCAACG
This sequence comes from Helianthus annuus, assembly GCF_002127325.2. NCBI lineage: Eukaryota > Viridiplantae > Streptophyta > Magnoliopsida > Asterales > Asteraceae > Helianthus > Helianthus annuus. The sequence goes on from NC_035445.2 coordinate 4,625,485, forward strand.
AACTCGAACAAGAGGCATTGCATCAACCAATAGGCACTGGTTAGTACAAAAGCTAGCGAGAGGTTTACCATAATTAAGATAACTGTCGTAGAGTCAAAGATGTGACTCTTGTAGTGCAAGGGGAAAAAGAGGTAAGGTGACAACCCAGTACAAGAAATATCCTTAAAACAATAGAATAAGAAAATCTATTCAAATTAAACCATATAAGTCACTACATCGAATATTCGCAAAAGTTTTAATCACCATGATTGTTTACACGAAAACAACTGAAAGAAAAAAATAACTAGATAAACGAGTGGAAGACGAGTCAGTCGTCCACGTCTCCATCCCCGAGGTCACTACCATCATCATCGTCTCCGTCATTATCCGGGACCTCCTCCGGCTCTTCTTCCTCCTCTTCCGGCTCTTCTTCCTCCTCCTCTGGCTCTTCTTCCTCCTCTTGCTCGGGAGGTGCCGGGACTGGGGCTGGCTCGGGTTCAGGTGCGAAGCGGGCTTCCTCCAACTGATGGACCCTCCAATCCATCATACCTAGCCTTTCGGCATGCGAGTTAAGCCTTTCATGATCCACTCGAGCGTCTCTCAGTATCAGACCTTGTACCTCGCGCCCTTTTAGGGCTTCTGCCTTCAAATCAGTAGTTCTCCTATTAAGTTCCTGTATATGCTTCTCCTGAGCTTCCACTCGCCCTCCTAGGGTAGCAACCTTTTTTAGTAATTTCTGATTTTGCTCCATTAAGACTTGGTTTTGTTCTATTAGAATCTGGTTAAAATCTCGGAGGGCCTTATTCACAGCAGACTCGGCCTGGGCGCTGAGCGAGTTAACTGGTAATGCATGCGTAGGTCGGGAGGACGACTCCCCGCCCTGCGCGAGTCTCTTCCTATAAGCCGCACGCGTCTCCACCTGACGCAAGGGTGAGTGAGTAGCAGCGGGTGCCTTCCCTGGCGCCCGGGATTGGTCGAAAGATGCGGACGGTGCAGACATGCCTGTCGAGTTGATGATGTAACGCAAGTTAAACGAAAGAATGCACACTCACAACGTACCAAAAGAGGGTATTGACGCAGAAAGGGAAGAAAAGAATGACAGAAAAGGGTAAGCACACAAGGTTTCAATCAACAATTGCTATGTTTATCTAAGCATACCATGAGCAAAATTCTATGTAACTAGCAAGTAGGCATTAAAAGCATAAACCATACCACCTAGAATGTTGAGTCTTGCACGTGGAGCGAAGCGTCGTTGTGGATCGTTGAGAGCACTGTTCTGGTTATAGTCTGGTTTTAATAAAAACGTTTTCCCATATTAAAACCAAGTTCTCTATAACCAATGGCTCTGATACCAATCTGTCACACCCCCAAAATCCACCTGCGGAATATCACCGCTTGGGAGCGTGACTGACCAGGATCAAGCCACCAATCATATCGAACATAGCATTTAATATTAAAAGTAGTTAATGTAATTCATCACGACATGATTGATGTTCAACAAAACGTAAATTAAGTAGCGGAAGCATAATATGAAAACCCAAAGTAAATTATAAGTTCAAATGTTTAAGCGTTTAACATGGCATCCTCGATCCATGTCCCACAACAACCTGCTCCTCATTGTGCAAGCTCCATAAGTACCTAAGATCCTGCAAGGCATGCAACAGAGAGTCAACAACTAGTTGAGCGAGTTCACAGTGTACAGTTCAGTAATTGTAATAGTATGGGTAGCATTATGTTCGTTTGTTAAGTCATGTTTCGTATTAGTTTCCATCGCGGCCCTCTCGGCATGTATGCGAAGATTAGGGGAAATATTCCCAAATATTCTAGACTAGGTATGTTTGTATCGCGGCCACCCTGGCATGTATGCGAAGTTTAGAGTATAGTTCGCGGCCTTCCTAGGCATGTGTGCGAAGATTAGTCATAATATCGCGGCCAACCCTGGCGTGTGTGCGAAGATCAGTTCAATTTAGTACCATTAGTCTAGTTGTATCTTATCAATAACCCTTCCTCACCCGAGGACCATATAACTAAGTTCCATGTGCTAGGTAAACACAAATAAATAATCCAACCCATTCCCACCCTGGGAACCCATGCCTTGGCTGTGTGAACTCACCTTGGTTTTGCTCGGTATGACTAATTTCTTGTTTAACGGTTGATCAAACACGCCCTAACATTAGTACTAGTAACAATCAGTATCGAGTGTCCATACACTAGATATTTCACATATAACAACTCATGCATCCCTAATTCACTTATCACACAATCAAAGTACATGTAGCACACACATTTAATACCAGTCCATCCATCAATCCAATATTGCCAAGAAATCACTTTAGTATGTATTCCGCTACTGAGTAAGATCGTTTCATGGTTTAATGCTTGCAAACATACAATAATTAGTCTTTCCACACACAAGTATGTAACTGAGTCAGGTTAATGATTCACTTAGCATACGTGCGACCTACTGAAACCCCTTGGCCAATTACTCGACAATTCCATGCCGCATAATCCCAAGGATAATGAGTGGCCCATCGGATCATGCGGCTGCCCCGAATCAGCATGCGGCCCACACGGCTCAGGCCCAATGGATTGTACAGCCTACCACGAGTATACAGCCCAACACAAAAACAGTTTCACGCGGCCCAGTTAAAGTTTAGATAAATCGTTTTATTTATTCAGCCCAATTACTCGCAATACATTCAAGATATCAAACACACCGAATTATTCTACAACTAACATGCCTATGCACATAATTTATAACCAAATTGTTATAATCGATCATCAGCAGCAAATATAAACATATGCACATCAGGTCTTATCTAATCAGCAATATTCATACTCCTATATTCATGGCCGACATACTAAATATTTATATATATATATATATATATCAATCTGACATCTTTACATGGTCGAAATCATGAATAGTGAGCTGCACACTATGACTTTTACTAACACATGCACAAAGAAATAATGGCAGGCAACTATATTCAACCTCTTTTCCTATTGGACCTCCTAGATCACTTAACTTGCTTTTAATTTGACCACTTGACTTTTAATGCACAACAAACATGAACAATCATGGTCAACAATTCCATTGAAATATTATCTTATAAATGCATTCTGACATCTTCACATGGATTACTCACTTGTATTTAATTGATTGGACCGATTGTATTATGTGTGGGTGTGTTGTTTTTACATCTTCATATTTGAATCAAACCATATTAAGTTCACTGGCCGACAAAGATATTATATCACATATGATTGGACCAACTAAAAATACAAGGACTCACACAATAATAATCATAATGTTTCCTGACAATTTCACATGCAAGTTATCACATAGGTGGGCGGCAATTATGATGAGTTGACCGATTCAAACATTAAACACATACATGCAATCAGGAGATTTATTGGCAACAACTATATATATATATATATTACATAAATAATACTAACCGAATGGGTAATTGAAAACAGGCACAAGGATGAGCTCCAAAGATTGCGAATAGGGGATGGGTCTTCTGTCGCACGAACTTTTGAAAGCAGTAGGGTTTGTTTTGTTGTAGAGTTATTGTTATCAATATTATCATGTTGCGTGACATATATAACAATAGCTTGGAGGCGGTTCCTCCTTAACCTAGGTAATGGGCTTAAGCCCAAACTAAATGGCAGCCAATAAAGGATCAAGGGTCTCGAATTGGGCTCTACATCGTCTATGGATCAAGGCGAAGGCAAATAGAGCTATAATTGGGGCCAAGGACTTTATGTGCGGCCCGAATAGTGAGCAGTATGGAAACCGGCCCAAATTTTAGAGTGTGCGCACGCAAGATATAGTTGGCCCAAATACATGGAATACCGACACGTTTACGTTTAATAACTAATCGTAGCAAAAATGAAAGAGGAAATCAAGGAATCAAAACTTCAAGACTAATCTTGGAAATTCGGGTTGTCACATCATCCCCAACTTGAAAGAAATTTCGTCCCGAAATTTAGCGCATCGTTACTGAGGAAGCTAGGTAGGTTGCGTGGTTTTCCTAATTTTGCTGGGGCGTCACATATATCCCCCAAATATACAGATGGATAGTAATATTTTCTCGCACATCCACTCGCAACTACTTTTATGGCATAGATGTGAATGCTCTAAGAATCCTAAAATATCATCAATACAATAGAATGAACCTCGTAATGAAACCACAACGCCTAGGCCATTGAATCATAGACAACTCAACTCATGCCAACATGTAGCATGTGACCAATGCACGCAATTTAAAATTTTGTATCCATAATAAAAAACTATAAAAAAAAACTACATATGCTTGTACATGAATATATAGTGATAAGTTATATGCATGAAAAAAAACCCGAAACCTAAAGAAAACTTACCTAAAAGATATTTGAAAAGAACGACCAAATTTCGGGTGTTGTTTTAGTAGTTTATAGCAGATTGAGATCGCCTGGAAATAGCGAAAGATATCAATCGAACAAAGACTTTTTCACAGATGTGGTGGTGATATGTTTCCTAGTGAAAATTCGAACTAGGAGGGGGTTCAACTAAGGTTTTAGATTTAGCACTCTCGTGTTGATAATGTGTAAAGAAACAAAAGAAAAAGTAAAGAGGAGTTCGATTCATTCATATACCCATAACCATCTAATACAATGTATATATACACATACGAGTTGTAACCGGTAATGAATTATAAAGTAGAAAATTGTGATACATTATGGGGGTGTTTGTTTTTTCTTCAAACATCTTCAAGGGAACTGTTGTCTGCAGACGGGCAGATGTTTCCCTTGAAGACTGTTTGTTTTCTTTTTTTTTTAAACAGATCTGAAAATGGATTATTTTATCTTAAAACAAAAGCTATGAAAACTTCCTTCAAACATCTTCACACAACTCCTTCAAACATCCTGCTACCAACATCTCCAGCATCATCATCTTCTTCTTCTCAATTCCACACAAAACCATGAAGGCCTCTTTCAGAGGAAGCTACGACGCCGGCCGTCGCCTCCGTCTGCCACCACCACCGCCCCTTCACCCACCACCGCTCCCTCTCCTTCCGCCCCCTCAACCACCACCACCCATTCCTCCGACGAACCCACCGACTCCGCCTCCGTCTGCCACCACCACCGCCCCTTCACCCACCTCTGCCGTCGCTGCCCTCCTCCTCCCCTGCCACGCCGCCGCTGCTCCTGGTATACTTTCTCATGTTATTGTGTGGGTGTTGCATTTTAAAAACATAATATTTCTTTCCATTGTTTGATAATGTATTGATTATATGAATTTCAGAAGTATTATAATTTTTGAAAGTCTGCGAGGGCATGTTTGGTTGCCTATGAACCAAAATGTTGTATTTTTTAAGGGTTTAACAACTTCAAAAGGCTAATTAAAAACTGCAGGTTGTTCGATTTTATCCTGTTGAGTTTTGTTTTTTTTTTTTTAAATTGACTGTTAATGGGTTTGAGTGGTGGTGCTTGTGGTTTGGGCAGTGTAGTGGTGGTGGATGTGGAGGTGGTGGTTGTATTATGTTTTTTTTATGTTATACAGACGATATCCAGTTTATAAAAAACAAACAGTATTATATTTTCAGTTTGCAGACCTTCAGACCACATCTTCAGTTGCAGACATAAAATCAGCTGAAATCAGACTGCAGACAATTTTTGTCTGAAAAAACAAACAGCACCTATGTCTATTCATGATAATGATTTATGAGGTCATGCGTAATAGGCCATTATAGGGGTGTGAAGGAGTTTAATAACGCCCCTAACACCACCCATGGGCATTATATGAGCATAAAGATGAAGGGGTATTTCTAGGATAATGCCAAATGAAGTATAAGGGTGTAAGGGGCACTCCTCTCTTAGGGGAGTCCCCTCTCTTACACACACCCAATCAGCACGCGCCATGTCAACTCCCCTCTTAACTCCCCTCACACCCTCAATTTGATGGCGTCACTCCTCTCTTAGAGGACTTGCTTTTTTATTTTATTTTTTTTGTTTTTTTTATTTGTTGTAGTTATGCATGTATATAAATTAAACAAATATTAATAAAAATTAAATAAAATTTAATAAAAGACATTTCAAACTAGAAAATAAAAACAAAAATTACATTTAAACTAGAAAATAAAAATTACATTCAAACTAGAAAATAAAAATTACATTCAAACTAGAAAATAAAAAATTTAGAAATTGCACAGCCACTCGTACTTGTTAGCGATGTCGCGCTTTCGGGCGAGGATGAACGGCAACATTTCCGGAGGAGCATCGTCGTGCGGCTTGAGGAATGTTTTCATATCTCGATCGTACGCGTAGTTTCTCATCGTCTCGCGTTGTTCCGTTATGAGCTCGCGAGCCTCCGACTCTCTTTTCTTCCTCAATTCAATCGCCTCCGATTCAATCGCGTGCTTCGCTTCTTTCATGGCGGTGTACTCTTTGAATTGTGCCGCCAACTCGGCCGAGCCCTCGGACGATGTCGCTTGACGATTGTCTCGCCGTTGTGTTCTTAGTGGCGAGGGGTCTTCGTTCATATCGGGTATGGAAGGGTCCACGTCAACGGGCTTTCTTTTTTGTGCTGAATCTTCCCCTTCCTCACCCAACAATGGGACTTGGGCCCATTTGCCGTGTTTTCGAACGACCTCCCATGCCTCGGCATGTTGAAAACCGTTCGGATATCTATCTTTAAATTTCTTTAAAGCGACTTTCATCATGTTGAGATCGCTACACCCGCTTCCTCGTGTGCGATCCTACATATTAAAAAAATATGAACTTAGTAAACAAAATTAAAAAATATACTACATTAAAAAATATAATTTTTACCGCTTGTTGGTATAGGCCGTTGAAAAAGTTTATTTTCGTCATCATCGGGCCCCATTTAGACCGTACTTGATGCACGGTCCGGTTACTTCCACCAACGGTGGCGTTATAATGATCTAAAATCTCACGCCAAAAACTATCGCGGTTTTGTTGATTGCCCTTCTTTTTGTTGGTAGAGCAATGTACCCACGCCTTCGCCAACGCCTCTTCTTGGACCTTTGTCCATTTTTGGCTCTCCATTTTTCCCTTTTTATCCCGAGCGTCATCTTCTTCGTTGCCGGCGTCTTCATCCACATTATAATCATCGTCGCCGGTGTCATCTTCATAGTCGCCCAAATTTTGAGTTTCGGGCACTACTTCCTCGTCCTCGTCCTCGTAAATAGGTAGAGGACGTTCAACATTTCCTCGTGTAGATGGAACTTGTGGGGAACGAAAACCAAACGGGTCGAAGACGGGGGATTGAGGAGGATCCATTGATAACAAATTTTGAAAATAGCCGAAAGTGGGTTGTGGTTGGGTGTTGTAAAAGGAGGGGTGTGAAGGTTGCTGGTAAAAAAACGGGGGTTGTGAAGTATATCCGAAAGGGGGTTGTGGTTGTGCACTTGCACCGCTCGAACCACCACGAGACAGTTGCGAGCCGCGTCCCTTAGATTTTTTCTTGGCTTCGCGGGGTTGGTTCTCCATTGCTCGGTTTGGCTTTGTGTTGTATTTGATAGATTTTTAGAGTGAGTTTGAGAATGGGTGTGGTAAAAAATTAGATTAAGTTAGTTATATATATTGGTTAAAATTGATTTTTTTTAAAATTCGACCGTTGCCCAACGTATACATCTCGATCCTTGTAATTATTCCGCGGTGAACCCTCCCCGATCCCCCTCCCCGCGGTGATGGCGACGGTGTTCCCGCTTGGGGACTTGGGTCACCGCCCCACTCCCCGCATGGTGCCCCGTATACCGTAAACAAAATGGAAAGTGATTATTGAAACGACATTAAGGGACATTAATAATTACACATTTTTAAGACTCCCATTATTCCCACACTCTTAAAATCTTATTTTCACACTCCTAGAACTATACGGCTTGTATAGAGTTATACGACCCTATAAGAGAATCTTGCACAACAAATGTCAGAGAATGTTTTTTGTCTCCATGTATACGAGCTGTATAACATTATACGACTCGTATACAATGTTATACGATCCAAGCCTCATATAATGTATATGACGCAAACTTCATATAATGTTATACGGCTCGTATAAAATGTTATACGACCTAAAATTTTATCCGTGTATCCTAGCCGTATAAACATTATACGAGCAGTATAACATTACACGACCAGATATTTGTCACTTCTGATTATTCCATACGAACCATATAACCTGTATAGAGAGTGTGAAAATAAAATTTTGATGGATACCTTTTTTTAATCTTAGAAATTAATTCTTCTATTCCCTTTCCAAAACTAAGTAAACTAGTATTTTGACCCGCCGCGCGTTGCGGCGGCGTCGAAACTTAAATTAACTCGAACTTGTACAGTCAAATACCTGACCCGACTCGTTTTCAAACAAAATTTAAGTCAAAAACATAGAATAACTGAAAACACACATAATATTATATTTGACTGGACTCATTATCGCGAAAAAATTACTTCAAAACTTTAACTAACTTCGATTTAAACCGAAACGTACTTAAAAATAAGCACGTAAGAACATAGTGTTTTTTAATTTAGAAAAAATATCGTGCGTTGCGACGGCATCCAAATATAAAGTAACTGAATTTATACCACCTAATAAAAGCATATTATATCTGATCCAAGTAACTTTTAAACAAAATTTATGTTATCACGTAGACCAACCTTCACAGTTCTTGTATATATAATTACAAAAGAAATAAAATATTACCTTTAGATGTATGTTTTAATTTTGAAAAGCTTGAAACTAAAAGAAAAATAAATTGCTAACTTAACAATAGGAGAAAAATTATAGCAATAGCATACTCTATATTTTTTGGATTTCAAGACATCTCCAAATGGACTTCAGCATCATATTCATATCCCATACATCACTTCTAATCGAAATATTATCTTAACTAAAATTATCACCCGCCGCAATGCAGCAGGGATTCATTTGTTATATATCAAATTAGATAAAAGTCAAATATCTCTTACATGACCGTGAACCTGTGTGTAAAACATAAAAAGAATAACTAAGTTGATCTCTGACCCGCGCGTTGCGACAGACTTATCAAACTGGGGAAATAGATGCGTTGCGAAAGGCCTGTCAAACGGGAAAAATAGATGAAAAAACGTTGAAACCGCACACGCACGTTGCGGCGTGTTAACTCGGAAAATTTAAAACGAAACGTTAAACGGAAAACTTGCGAAAGATGAAAAGTATAAGGGTCCAATGTTGAATGTTAAAAAATGTTAGGGTTAAATTGCAAATGATGTAAAACTTTGAGTTAAAAGTAAAAAAAAAATCAAAGTGATTAAATTGCAAAAGATATAAACTTTTGAATTATAAGTTAAAAATCAAACTAAGGGTTTCAAATTTCAAAGAATGAAACTTTAAACTTAATTTGCCAAAGATTTAAACTTTAGGGTTAGAAAGGAAAAATCTATTTTTTTTTTGAAAAACTCCCACAACATATGATACAACTTGCATATGCATATATATGTTGCTTTTTTATAGTTTATAATATTATCTCCCAAAACCAAAACTAATTTTAAAATATTATATTCTCTCCCAAACAAGAACTAAAAGTCTAAAATAATAATTGTATGCAAATACACACTTTAATTAATACCTAACCGGTCACCACCACCACTCACCACCACCGATCACCATGGCCGGCGTCTCCATCGCCGCCGAGTGGCAACTCCTCGGCGACAAGTACTACCGCAAGCCCGAAATCTACCAATTACGCTGGAAAAACATCGATCTCGCCCGCAACAAGGTCGCCTGCGCCCCATTTGGCGGTCCAATCGCCCTCATTCGCGACGACTCCAAAATCGTCCAACTTTACGCCGAATCCGCCCTCCGTAAACTCCGCATCTTCACCTCCTCCGGCCACCAGATCTCCGAAACCATCTGGCGGAACCCCGGCGGCCGGTTAATCGGCCTCTCATGGACCGATAATCAAACCCTAATCTGCATCACACAAGACGGCACCGTTTACAGGTACGACATTCATTGTAAACTAATCGAACCTAATGTTAGTCTAGGGCACGAGTGTTTTGAACATAGTGTTGTTGAGTGTGTGTTTTGGGGGAATGGAGTTGTGTGTATGAATGAGGCGTTTCAGTTGTTTTGTGTGAGTGATTTGGGGAACCCGAAAGTTAGTAAGTTAGCGGATACCGGGCTTGAGGAGTTTCCGGTGTGTATGGCGGTTATTGAGCCGCAGTATACGATGTCGGGGAATGTTGAGGTGTTGTTAGCGGTTGGGGATCATGTGTTGTTGGTTGAGGAAGATGGGGTGCAGACGGTTGGTGAAGGGTTGGGACCGTTGCAGAAGATGGTTGTTTCGCATAACGGGAAGTTGATGGCGTCGTTTACTCATGACGGGCAGCTTCTTGTCATGCCTACGGATTTTTCCAGCATTATTTTCGAGTACGCTTGTGAGGTTTGTTTCTAAAACTTTATAATTGAATTATGTAGTTAATATCGCGTGATATATCGGTTATCGGTCCCCTCGTGAGATATCGGTGCAAAATGTTGGTCAGAATATTGACACAGATTTTCCACCTTTCTTCTTAGTTCTACCCATGGTTTTAAAAAACGTTTGAGGTGTGCGCCTTAAGGCGCGCCTCGAGGCGAAACGGCCAAAAAACGAGTCTGAGGCGCGCCTCATGGTGTTTTTAATGTATATGCACCTCAGAGGGGCTGAGGCGCTAAGAAAGCTGCGCCTCAGGTGCGCCTCAGCGGATTTTGATAGTTGTTTTTGACTTTTTGTGTCAATTTCAAGCATTTCATGTCTTTTTAAGTGTGTTTTTGATGATTTTGATGAATCTGATGATAAAATTAGTTAGTATTATTATTTTTATAATATTTTATATTTATTTATTAATACCGCCTCGGCCTTACGCCTCGTTTCGCCTCGAGGCTTACGCCTCATGAGGCGAAGGGAAAACGCCTCGAAACTCGTTTCCGTTCATTTAAACCTTGGTTCTACCATTTGTCTTTCTTCTTAGAGTAAAGTCCTTTTTGAGTCCCTGTGGTTGAGTCCAAAAAACCTAAACTTGTTTTGATTTGAGTCCTAGTGGTTTCTAATCTTAACTTTTTGAGTCCAAAAGACAAACTTTGTTAGATTTTCGTAGTTATTTTTTATAAAATTACCAAAATACCCTTGATGGTGAGCAACTCCGGTGATCGGAAGCAGAAATGGATGAAGATGATTATGGCGATGTTTCTTGTGGATGTACGATGGAGATGGTGGTTTCGGTAGACGGTAGTGAAGGTCTACGTTGTTGTTAAGTGTGTTAAACAAAGATAAAGATGGATGTTGCTGTTAATGGTGACCGTTATGTGTTTAGCAGCGATCGAAGATGGGTGGTTCATGCTGAATTGGTGATGTTGATGGCGAGGTAAGAGGTTATATGATGGGTGGTAAGGGTATATGCAAATTTATATATTTTGTTTTTATTTTTTTGTGGTAAGGGTATTTTGGTAATTTCATAAAAACTAACTTTGAAAATATAACAGAGTTTGTCTTTTGGACTCAAGAAGTTAAGATTAGAAACCATGGGGACTCAAATCAAAACAAGTTTAGGTTTTGGTCTCAAATAGTTAAAATGACTAAACCACAGGGACTCAAAAAGGACTTTACTCTTCTTCTTATTGCTGCGATTAGTGTTTTAAGTCTTAATTGTTAAGTGTTGTGCTTTAAGTCTTAATCGGTTCCTACTTGCTACAATTGTAGTGTTTTGCAAGTTGCAAAAGGATAGTTTGTTAATTGCTATATATATATAAATGCAGCATGATATTAAAAATTACGGATATCCCACCGCGATAACTATGCAGTTAATCTCGGTGATATATCGGTTATATCGGTCATATCGGTCCCCTAGTAAAATATCGGTCTCAAAATATCGGTACCGATATTATCGGCGATATTGACCGATATAACCGATATATCACCGAGATTTGACCGATATATCACCGATATAATCGATATATCACCAATATATCACTGAATTATTAGTATTAAATTGCTATATATATAAATTCTACATTGTATTAAAATCACCGATATCCCACCAATATCTCACCGAGATAACCTATATCTCAAATATCGGTCCTCGACCGATATCCAATATTTTACCGCATTAACTGCATAGCGTGATAACCGATATCTCAAATATCGGTCCTTAACAGATATCCATTTTTTCCCGCATTAACTGCTTAGTAATTGAATACACAATGTTTTGTATAGTCTGCACTTGCTCCGGAGCAACTTGTTTGGTGTGGGATGGACAGTGTGTTACTGTACTGGGATGATATGCTTCTGATGGTGGGCCCATATGGAGATCCGGTTCGTTATCTTTATGACGACCCGATTATCCTTATCCCGGAGTGTGATGGAGCGAGGATATTGTCCAACTCGAACATGGAGTTTCTACAACGGGTCCCGTCTTCTACCGAGTCGATCTTTAAGATTGGGAGCACAGAACCAGCAGCTTTGTTGTATGATGCTTTGGATCATTTCGACCGACGAAGTGCAAAGGTAGGAAATTTGTATAATAATAATCATACATGTTATGGTACGTATGATTATGATCGTTGTTATATTTTTGGTAGAAATTCTAATGTCGGTTTATTGCAGGCTGATGAAAATTTGAGATTGATACGCTCATCACTGCCTGAAGCTGTTGAAGCCTGTGTTGATGCTGCAGGTCACGAGTTTGATCCTTCGCTGCAACAGACGTTACTTAGAGCTGCGAGCTATGGCCAAGCGTTTTGTAGGTTAGTTTTGATGGTAATATATATAGGGGAAGGTTAACGTACAACATTCCTTAACGTGTGATGGTACGATATGAAGTTAAGCATGTTATAAAACTGAAAACCCTAATCACGCATGTTGAAAATCCATAAATAACGCATGGTTATGATTTTTCAACATGCGTGATTCTTGGTTTTAAAAAGCGAGAGGCGCACAAAAGCGACGAGGTCTAAAATTGAGGCGCGAAGCGCAACGCGCAAAAGCGGTGGGCTTTTCGTACCCGAGGCGCAAGATGTTTATATAATTTTTTTTATATATCCCATAGGTTTTTAGCTTCCTTTAACCAAAATATAGCTATAAGTAAGGCTTTTATACCATTTTAACTACATGTACAAGTCAAAAAACCCAAGGTACAACATTTTTATGCAGTAAAATGCCTAGGGTACATGAGGCGCGCGCCTCAGGCCAAAAAGCCCACAAAAAAACATCAAAAATGCGCTTTTTTGGCGCTTCCTGTAAAAACACAAGGCGAGAAGCCAAAAAGCCCAAGACCCTGCGCCTTGTTGCGCCTTGCGCCTAGGCGCGCCTAGGGCGCGCTTTTTAAAACCCAGGCGTGATTATGGTTTTGTTCATGCGTGATTACGGTTTTGAGTTAATAACATGCGTAATTTCATATCGTACATATCATACGTTAAGGAACATTGTATTTTACACTTTCACTATATATATAGGATCAGGATCAAGAGAAAACTCCTACGAGTTGTGAGAACTTAGAGAACTCCGACTTGTCGTGCGAGTTTTGCCCGCATTTTTTTCACACACCTAGATTAAAATGTTACAAACACAACTGTAAAAATAAAAAAAAATCGAAGTGGCGTTTTTGGCCTCTTTAAGCTGTTGTAAAAAGCTGCTGACATCAGCATGAATCAGCATTTAAACCACATGTAAGCGTTCTTTACGGGTGGTGTAAATCAACAAAAACTATTTTTTGGTAAAAGGTTATTTTTTTAGGATTTTTGGTAAAAGGTTATTTTTTTAGGATTTTTGGTTAAAAAAAAAAAACCTGTTGTAAGGCCGAGTTCTCTAAGTTCTCACAACTCGTAGGAGTTCTGCATTTTACCCTAACCCTATATATATGGAACTCAAAGTAAGAGGTATAGAAAGCAACAAATGAATAATTATTAGTTACTACTCAACAATAATAGCATTGTTGCCGACATACGTTTACGGTCATGAAGAATGTTATCTGCTGGAGAATCCCGTAATAGAATTTAAGTTTTTTTTTCTATTTTTTGTTTACGTTAGTGATATCCAGTTGGCTTTGGCAGCCAATTTCAGCGTGAAAGCATTCAGGAAATGAGTAAAACACTACGGGTTTTAAACGCTGTTCGCAGCCCAGAGATTGGTATTCCACTCAGTATACATCAATACAAGGTTTCTAAATTCTAACCACCTTAACATGATTCAGCTACATGATTCATCTTTAATATCTTTTTATAAAATTAAGAGTGAATTTCAAGGATTGTCCTTTATCTTTATACCCATTTTCAGGCGTTGTCCTTTATGTTCAAAATTGACGAGTTTTGTCCTTTATGTTTTTATATCATACACGTTTTATCCTTTAGGTCTAACCCAGTTAGTTTTTTCAGTTAAATTTGGTAATGTGCTTTGCACATGAGGGCATTTTTGTCAATTCAAAGGTAAGTTCAATGGCAGATTTACAGCTCAAAGCTTCTGCAACCTTTGAATTGACAAAAATGCCCTCATGTACAAAGTACATGACCAAATTTAACTGAAAAAACAAACTGGGTTAGGCCTAAAGGACAAAACGTGTATGATATGAAAACATAAAGGACAAAACTCGTCAATTATGAACATAAAGGACAGCACCTGAAAATGGGTATAAAGATAAAGGACAATCCTTGAAATTCACTCTAAAATTAATATATTTTCTGCTTTTAGTTGCTCACGCCGTCAGTTTTGATCGGCCGATTGGTTAATGCCCACCAACATCTGTTAGCACTCCGGATATCAGATTACCTTGGAATGAATCAAGTAAGTTCTATGATCTTTTCGTTCTATATGACAATCGGAAAAATTTATTTATTTAACCTATTAAATTAATTCTTTTGACTTTTATGCAGGAAGTGGTTATCATGCACTGGGCTTGTGCAAAGTTATCAGTATCATCGGCGATTCCTGATGCTACTCTTCTTGAAATTTTACTAGATAAGGTGTGCATACTGCGATGTTTTACACACAATTAACCGTGCCGTCTTAATTATTGTAAGAGTAAAATGCCATTTTTGTCCCTGAGGTTTGGTCACTTTTGCGACTTTCGTCCAAAGGTTTGGTTTTCCGCGTCTGGATCCAGAAGGTTTGAAATCTTGCCATTTTCATCTGACTCGTTAACTCCATCCTTTTTTCTCCGTTAAATGAGGGGCATTTCCGCCTTTTTAGACATTTTTTATTAAAATAAAAAACACTAAGAAATAAAGATCCACATCTGTTGACTTTCTCCCCACCCAAACCCCAAAAAAATGTCTAAAAAGATGACAATACCGCTGACTGAACGTTAAAAAAATGGATGAAGTTAATGTATCGGATGAAAATGGCAAGATTTTAAACCTTTTGGATCCAGATGTAGAAAACCAAACTTTTGGACGAAAGTCGCAAAAGTAGCCAAACCTCAGGGACGAAAATGGCATTTACACACAGTTAACCATGCAGTCTTAATTATTGTAAGAGTAAAATGCCATTTTCCCTGTGGTTTGGTCACTTTTGCGATTTTCGTCCAAAGGTTTGGTTTTCTGCGTCTGGATCCAGAAGGTTTGAAATCTTGCCATTTTCATCTGACTCGTTAACTCCATCCTTTTTTATCCGTTAAATGAGGGGCATTTCCGTCTTTTTAGACATTTTCTATTAAAATAAAAAAACACTATAAGAAATAAAGATCCACATCTGTTGACTTTTTCCCCACCCAAACCCTTTAACTGTCACAAAAAAAATGTCTAAAAAGACGGCAATACCGCTGACTGAACGTTAAAAAATGGATGGAGTTAATGTATCAGATGAAAATGACAAGAATTTAAACCTTTTGGATCCAGATGTGGAAAACCAAACTTTTGGACGAAAGTCGCAAAAGTAGCCAAACCTCGGGACGAAAATGGCATTTACTCTTGTTGTAATTTAAATGTAATAGCCAACTGTTTTGGAATTTCAGTTAAAGTTGTCTAGAAGCATTTCGTATGCTGCAGTTGCTGCTCATGCAGATCAGATTGGTCGCCGGAAATTAGCAGCTATGTTAGTCGAACATGAGCCTCTTTCCTCAAAGCAGGTACTCCACTTTTGTTTGTTTTTATTTAAAATAGCGTTTACAGAATATATATATATATAACGTATACATATGTTACACAAGAAACTATGGTTGACTTTTCAGGTTCCTCTGTTACTCGGTATAGGGGAAGAAGATACAGCCTTATCAAAGGCAACCGAAAGTGGTGATACCGATCTTGTCTATCTTGTTCTGTTTCACATATGGCAGAAGGTATTAGTTTTTGTACAATTATAAGTTCGCATAATCTATGTTGTCAAAGACGCAAGGCGCAAAAACGCGTGGGCTTTTTTAAGAAAAGCGCACATAGAGAAAAAAATATAAAAAATATGTTATGCTTTGAAAAATATAAAAAAATATAAAAATGAGTTTCTGAGCTTGAATTTAGTTGAACTCGTGCGTGCCCGCACGAATGCAGCTCCGGAAACCCGGGCCCGCGTGAGCCAGTTTTTCACGCCCTCGGTTTCGTTTTTAATATGGTCATTTGTTCTGTTTTACCTTTTTCCTGTGCCTCAACCACGTTTTTTGCGTCTAGGCGCGCGCTTTTTGCGCCTCAGAACCGTTTTTTCAAAAAAAAGCCCGTTTTTGCGCCTAGGCTACCACCAGGCGCTGTAGGTGCGCCCGGGCGCCTAGGCGCGCGCTTTTTGCGCTTTTGACAACATAGCGCATAATGTCAAATTGTTAGTTTAATATGATTTTTTTGACTTATACAGAGGCCAGCACTGGAGTTATTTGGAATGATACAAGCTAGACCTCTTGCGCGCGACTTATTTATATGTTATGCACGGTGAGTCAGGATAGCTTAAGATTTTCTTGTTATTCACATTATTCCAATTTAATATAAAATGAAATTTTTAACATCGGTGTTTAATGCACAGATGCTATAAGCATGAGTTCTTGAAGGATTTCTTTCTTTCTACCGGTCAGCTTCATGTAAGCTCGCTTCCTTAATTAAACTTGATTACTTCCTCATTTTTTCTAGGGTTGTTAAACGGGCCATGTTCGCGAACCCGAAAATTTTAGACAAACCTGAACCTTAAAATCGTGTCATATATATGAACCCGAACACGACCTGAATATTAGTGGGTTGACCCAAACAATCAAACACGACCCATTCAACCCGGATTTTTTAATTTTTTCCCCACAAATTGATATATTAAAATTACTAAAAAACATAGAGGTATATAATACAATTACATTTAAATTATAGGCAAATTGGATTTAAATAATCCCAGCTTTCTCAATTTGGCCGATAATAATCTCAACTTAGTTATTGGCCGATAATAATCCGAACTGGTCCACTTTTGGCCGATAATAGTCCCAACTTTCTCAATTTGGCCCATAATAATCTCAACTCAGTTATTGGCCAATAATAATCCGAACTGGGCCACTTTTGGCCGATAATAATCCGCCGTTAAAACTTACCTCGAAACGATGCTTCAAACGGCTTGATTTTTGTTAACTGGAAGTTTAAACACCCGAATTGAAGCACCGTTTTCGTCGTTTGGGGCAGTATTTCGAGGTAAATTTTACATCAATCGACTTGTATCCTCGTTCTCATCAAAAGCCCTAAAACATCAGTTTGTAATTCGGAAAAAAACTTAACTCCGTTAAGCTATATCTAACGCAGTCTATTATCGGCCAAAAGTGGACCTGTTCGGGGCCAATAACTGCGTTGGGATTATTATCGGCCAAATTGAGAAAGCTGGGATTATTTAAATCCAATTTGCCTAAATTATGAAATCTTATGTCAATTTCTCTTTATGTTATAATTATGGCATTAAATACACACCCAGTTTAATTTATGTCATAAAACATATTGTAAAAAAGTATAATAAAATATAAATAGGTTAAACAGGTCAACTCGCCAACCGACCAGGTTGACCCGAACCCAGCCCGTTTAGCTAAAGGGGTTCGCGGGTTCAACCTGAAATTGAATCAACCCGTTTAGACTAAACCCAAACCCGCGAATTTCGTGTTAGGTTCGTGTCATGTTAGAAATTCACATCCTTAGTTTAAAAATGTCTGTACCACTATCTACTGTTGCATAACAGGTTTTTTTAATGTTATAGGATGTTGCTTTCTTATTATGGAAAGAATCATGGGAAACAGCGAAGAATCCAATGGCGAGTAGAGGATCTCCACTTCATGGTCCACGAGTAAAACTCATCGAGAAAGCTCAAAATCTTTTTGCGGAAACCAAGGAACATGTTTTTGAGTCAAAGGCTGCTGAAGAGCATGCAAAATTACTAAAGTAAGAATTGTTTTTATAAGATTGATATATTTGTATGTATATTGTATCATTATTTTTTAAATTTAATGCAGATTGCAGCATGAGCTGGAAGTAAGTACAAAGCAACCTATATTTGTCGATTCAAGTATTAGTGATACAATTCGGACATGCATAGTATTGGGCAATCATCGGGCTGCTCTAAAAGTTAAAACCGAATTTAAGGTAAGAGATCACTATCTGAATTACGGGATTGTTTGAGTCGATCACCATTGGATAAACAAAACCAAAAACACCATGGACTAAAAACACTCGGTTGAAATGTATTTTTTAATATCAATATGGTACTCATATTAAAGATAAAAAAAACGCTCGTTATTATGGTGTACTTTAAAAAAAACCCGTTTATGTATAAAAAAGTTATTTTCTAAAAAAGATGGGAAGTTGCATTGTGGGTTTCTGAATTTAAGACACAGCGAAATTACATATACCCCTATGCCATTAAATCAGTCAATACTCATCTTTCTATACTAATAAACAAAAATCCTTTTTGGACACGTGTCATTCTCTGGTAATTTCTCTTTTACTAAATAATAATAATAATATTAAACATCAATTTAACTAAATTTATTTATCTCTTTTGTTTTCATAATCTGAAATTGATTTCTTTTTTAACTCTAAAGTTTCAATCTTTGGCAATTTAAGTTTAAAGTTTCAATCTTTGGTATTTTAACCCTTTGATTAATTTGATTTTTCACTTCTAATTCAATAGTTTTCATCTTTTTGCAATTTAACTCCTTTAATTTTTTTTTTTTACTTTCAACCCAAAACTTTTCATCTTTCGCAATTTAATCTCAACATTTTTTTTACTTTCAACTTTAGTCTCTTATATACTTTTCATTTTTCATAAGTTCTCCGTTTAACGTGTCGTTCTAAATTTCCGAGTTAACACGTCGCAACGTGCGCGTGGGGTTCAACGTTTTTTCATCTATTTTTTTCCTGTTTGACATGTCCGTCGCAGCGCGTCTATTTTTCCTGTTTGATAGGTCTGTCGCAACGTGCGATTGATTATTTTTTTATCGGTTTTACACATAGGCTCGTGGTCATGTGAGAAATATTCGCCTTTCATCTAACATAATATATAACTAATGAATCCCCCGCCACATTGCGGCGGGTGGTAATTCTAGTTAGATTAGATTATATATTAAAATACAAGTGAATTGCACCGGTGAGTTTTTCTTTTTTCTCCAACTAACCACAAGCTTTTTTTATTTTCTCAAATTGACCACAAGCTTTTCCTTTTTCCCTAATCAACACTTTTAAATTTCACTATGCCATTAACATATATTAAGTAATGTATTTATTGATCTAAATATAAACATCTTATAAAATAATCTTATAAGTTTTAAACAAAGCCGTGTTCGTAATTGAGCAACTATTTTACATGGATTCCGCCCGGATATCGGTATTGTTACTATTGTAAGCGTTACCGATATCCATTTTTATAGTTTTTTTTTTCGATGTAAAACACGTGTCGACATCCTTTTGGGTATATCACTATTGTTTCTTTTTCGGTTGCAACAGGCATCTGTACCATAATGATACTTTAACGAAACGAACCAATGCCGATCAAATTCCCGCCGCGTAGCGCGAGTAATTTTACTAGTTAAAAGTAAAACACAATTTACAAAGATGCCACTAATCAATCTCATCCATCCAAAATTACAATCTAACGGTCCATTGAACTTCTTAAGACTTCTTAGGTAAAACACCCTTTGTAGACTAAGGTGGTGTTTGTTTTTCTAAAAAAGATCTGCGCAGGCTCTTCTGTCTGCGCCGCGCAGACCACGCACAGACATTGCCATCTGCAGACTGTTTGTTTTTCCGAAGACGTTTCATAAAAAAACGTCTGCGCAAGCTCTTCTTGGTGCAGACTTGGCCAAGCCACTTCTAAGGTCTTCTAAGGTCTGCACTCTGCAGAGGGTTAAACACCACCACCACTGTCCACCACCCACCACCGTCCATCACCACCACCACCGTCCACCACTGTCCATCAACACCACCCACCACCTCCACGTCCACCACCCACCACCACCCTCCGTCCACGTCCACCACCACCGTCCAACAACACTACCACCACCCACCACCACCGTCCGTACACCACCACCGGTTTATTTTAGAAGTCTACATACGCTAAAAAACAGTCTTCTTCTTGCATACTGCAGAGGTTTGGTCCACCTCTTCTTCTACAGATGTCTGCAGATGTCGTCCGCAGACTGCAAGACATTTTACCTCTTAAAAAACAAACAGCACCTAACTCTACCCATTCAAGTTATCTATGTTGTCAAACGCGCAAAAAGCGCGCGCCTAGGCGCAGCGAGGCACAGCTATAGCGCCTGGTGGCAGCCTAGGCGCAAAAATGGGTTTTTTTGAAAAAAGCGGTCTGA
Source organism: Helianthus annuus (assembly GCF_002127325.2). Taxonomy (NCBI): domain Eukaryota; kingdom Viridiplantae; phylum Streptophyta; class Magnoliopsida; order Asterales; family Asteraceae; genus Helianthus; species Helianthus annuus. Next base: position 4,646,224 of record NC_035445.2, read on the forward strand.
GGCGCAGGAAAGGCGCGAAAAAAGCCTGAGGCGCAGCGCAAAAAACAGGGAAAAAACGAAAAAAAAGAGGAAAAAACGAAACTGAGTGAAGCCCGGGTTTTTCGGAGCTGCATTCGTGTCCGCAGGTGCGGGCACGCATGAGTTCAACCAAATTCCAGCTCAGAAACTCATTTTATATTTTTTTCTCTATGTGCGCTTTTCTTAAAAAAGCCCACGCTTTTTTTGCGCCTTGCGCCTAGGCTCCGGGCGAGGCCGATGCGCCTCGCCTGCGCCTTGCGTCTTTGACAACATAGCAAGTTATATTATTTTAGACATCTTTTTTTGGTATGAATTCCCAACTTATTGATGTAACATACTTTTAATCAGGTTTCGGAGAAACGATGGTATTGGCTCAAAGTTTTCGCGTTGGTAACAATAAGGGACTGGGATGCGTTGGAGAAGTTTTCTAAGGAGAAACGGCCTCCAACTGGTATGGTTTTCTACGCCGTTTTGAATCCTTTTTTTTTCGTACATATAGAATGAAAAAGAAATTTAAACTGAAAATAAAGTAAATGCATTTTTTTTATTTCCGGTGTGGTATTATAGGTTTTAAGCCATTTGTGGAGGCTTGCATTGATGCTGATGAAAAAAGTGAAGCCGTTAAGTATATTTCAAAGCTTGCAGATCCTCGTGAGAAAGCAGAGGTATTTTTATATTGAGTAAATTACACGAATGGTCCCTGTGGTTTACCAAAATTTAGGATCTAGTCCCTAGCTTTCCAAAAAGTACACGGATGCTCCCTGTGGTTTGCATTTTGTAACGCATTTAGTCCCCAACTTTTTCCAAAGTATAGGTAGCAAAATGATCCGGCTATGTTGGGTAACGGGTCAAAATAGGTGTTTCTAGCCCGGGTCAAGTAAGTCAGATTGGGTTGGGTCAAAGTCAAACAAAACACTTTTATTTTCTCGTTTTGAATTTTATATTAGTTTATAGAACTTTATTGTCATTTCATTTTGATTAAGCGCTTTTAAAAGGTTTTATACATTTCCGTTGACTTTAAACCCGTTGACTTGTTCGTTTAGCTCGTTTCTTTTTAGCTTTAGTTATTTGCAGTAGGCATAAAAAAAAGTGTATGTGTGAACAGGCGTATGCACGAATAGGCATGGCAAAAGAAGCAGCTGAAGCTGCGTCACAGAGTAAAGATGGCGAGTTGTTGGAGCGCCTTAAAAACACTTTACAACAGAATACAACTGCTTCTTCGATTTTTGATACTCTCAGGGACCGACTCTCATTCCCAGGCGTTTCGTAGTCTTCATGACGTGTGCACGTGCGTTTTGATCTTTATTTGCGGGTAATTAAATTGTCAATAAAAATTAGTCTGTGTGTAAAAGTGTGTTGTAATAACAAATTTATCGATTCTGGAAATTTTCTGCTTCTTAATCGGGTGTGTGTGTGTTAATTTATGTTTTTGGCTTGTAAGTCGTTCAATAGAAGGAAAACGTTTTGGATTTCGGTTTTAGTTTCTTGTTCATAAATTTGAATTTGTGAAAAGTTTGTATCGATGAAGTTGATGTTGAATTTGATCCTTGTTGCATTGTGTTTTTACATCCCACTGCTTTGGCTATGCCTATGAATGATTTTATATGCCACATAATGGAAGATTTGGTACAAATCTGATAAAATTTAATGATTAAAAAAAATAAAAAATATCACATTTGGTGGTCAAATAGCATAATCCTCAATTTAGAAAGACCAAAAATCAAATCAGAGGTATCTGGTTTGTCATTTTATCTTAAGATATTGTAATTTGTGTTAATCATGTTTGATTTTTTTTTTTTTTTTGAACGGCCAATGAATTCTCTAAACACCACATCGGGGTACACTCGTCTCCGAACTGGGGAAAACCCTCACCTAGGACAGGCCCATTCAGTTCAAGCATCGAACTAGCGATCGCCGCCTACTCGTCCGGTCTCCTATCATCACCAGGTGCCGCTGAAAACTAATGAAGAGAAGCAGGAATTGAACTTGGGTCTTTTGGAAACCCAAGTCTCTCCCTTACCACTGCACCACAAGCTCATCGGCAATCATGTTTGATTTCTGTTTGTTTTCTCAAAGAAGTTGATGTGGGGTGACGGTGGTGGTGGACTGGTGGTGAACCTAAAATGATGACAAACACAACTCGTTTAATCTGAATATTTTATTTTAATTTTTCCATATTGGCAATATACAAATACAAATTTACAATTAAAAACACAAACCTACATAAAACAATCATAAACTGTAAAACCCAATTCTTGATTTTTTTTTATGCATATTAACATTAACACTATAAATTACAAACTTTTAGTAAAAAATACACTATAGTGACATTTAAACTATAAAACTTAATTCTAATTTCTTTATCTTCTGAATTTTGAAAAAGAAAAAACCAAATCAATTTAACTTGTCATAAAACATACATTGTTTAAATTTAAAATAAACAAATCAAACAAGTTCAAATGCGATACATTTAACTAAACATAAACATGTATGAGTATGATCCGAAACTGACCTAACCAAACACAAACCGGCGAAACTCATGTTAACGCTCGGTAACTAATTTTAACGTACAAGAAATAACTAATTTCAACAGATAACGAATGAAAAAACTCCAGATTCTAATTCTATTGAAATCTAACAAATTCAAACTAATTAAAACAACATTTTGTTAATCGTTAATTAAAATGCTATAATATTAAGTGTCAACCATAATAATCATGCAAACCATAAAACAATACCAGTAAAGGAAGCAAAACACCTTAATTCCCCATTTATTTTACCAGTAACCGTTACAAATAAATAAAAAAAAAACAACCCAGAAATCTGCTTTTTAGTTTTTACGCCTTCAATTCGCTCGGGTTTCACTCTGAACCTTTCCCGACAGCATCGGTGACCAAAGTCAACGGTCTCTCATCTATGACTTCATCAATGATACCAAACTCTTTAGCCTCTTGTGGGGTCATAAAATAGTCTCTATCCATGTTCTTCTGAATTACATCGACAGGCTGTCCGGTATGCTTTGCATACAACGCATTCAACGAATCCCACATCCGAATAATCTGTTTTGTGTGAATAGTCATGTCTTTAGCCTGCCCGCTATATCCGCCTGACGGTTGGTGGATCATGATGGTTGCGTTCGGAAGAGACCGCCGTTCACCCTTGGCACCAGCCGCCAATAGCAGAGAAGCCATTGATGCGGCTTGACCTAAACATATTGTGTTGATTGGAGAACGAATGTATTGCATTGTATCGTATATCGCAAGACCTGCAAGAAGAAGAATCGACCACGTTATGATTTGAACACATGGTTAGAATTTGTGATCGAAAGAAAAAGTAAACAGAAGACTTTTAGCGACAGCTTGTGGTTATATTGTTGGAAGAAGAGTATTACACTAAACTAGACTATGCCTGCTTTAGAGTAAATTGCCATTTTAGTCCTTGAGGTTTGACCAAAATTGCCACTTTAGTCCAAATAGTTTTTTTTCTTGCCATTTTAGTCCACATAGTTTTGTTTTCTACCAATTTAGTCCCTGACTTTTGTCATTTTTTGCCATTTTGATCGACCACCACCACCTCCCACCTACCACATCACAACCTTCTATCATCACCGCCACCTGCCTACACCGTCACCACCCACCCACCCCCACCCACCATTTCCACCACCACCGGCCACTTTTCGGCTACCCACGCCATCAACCAACACCACTGCCATCATCGTAAAACCAAAAACCACTGCCATCATCTTCACTGTAAACCAGCACAACACCATCCCCATTCCATCGCACCTGCAAAAAAAAAAAAAGAAAGAAAAATGTGGTTTGACCAAAATTCACCTAAATTGACTAAATTTTTTGAATGGAGTTGGTGGGTTGGATGAAAATGGCAAAAAATGACAAAAGTCAGGGACTAAAATGGCAGAAAACAAAACTATTTGGACTAAAATGGCAAGAAAAAAACTATTTGGACTAAAGTGACAATTTTGGTCAAACTTCAGGACTAAAATGACAACTTACTCCCTGCTTTAATATTAATAAGCTTCAAGTGTAAGCATTGTAAAATTGTAAAATAATAAGATTTAAAGATAGCAACAGTTGCAGATTTTTAGTTGTGTTATATCAAATTTTGTGTCTTACTAGATTTGGGAAAACATGATGAAACATCAAACTTCAAACTTCAAAAACAATATAAAAACATGTCCAAATGCAAAATTTGAAGAAGAATAGTTCAAAACAATTCATTTTTTGAACCAGTATTGCATCTTAAAAGTAAAAATGCTATATGCCAAGAAAATATTTCTATCTATATACACATTCAAGTACATTGTACATCAAATTTTTTTTGGAACCATGCTAACACCAACTGCAGCGAACATGCTCCACGTGGATATCTATTATTCAAAAACTGTACAGTTACCTACCTTCTTCCCCTATAAGCTCCTCCAAATACTACACTGTAACTTGATATTACATCCAGAAAAGTACTCAACACTTGAAAATCCAATGAAAGGGACAATCTGCTGAATCTAGTGAAAGTGTTGAAACTTGTTTCGAAAACCATAATGCGTATTACAGATATAATTAAACTGAAAACTAGAAAAGGTTCTGAGATATGATGAATTCAAGGATAGTGTATAAAAAAACTTTAAATTTTATTATTATAATAATACACCAATTTTACAAGAAATGAACTTTTGTTTGTTCTTCCACTTAATAAATGAGAAATATTCCTGATAGATTCACCCACAATATAATCTGGTTTTGAATTTTTTCCTCTCTATGCTTCCACTATAAGCTCAGCTACAATTCTATAATGCATTTTGAATACATTATCCAAAATGAGTGTCAAAACACCTTTTTTACTAAGATTATGTGTATATCTCTACCACTTTTTAACTGAAATACAACCTAAAGTGTCTAGCAACAAAACTGAGGCTACTAATTAACAAATATTACCTTACAACACCTAACTTTTTGTGTTTTAAGCAGAATAGTCCTTCAAATGATAACACGTTGACGCCTTGATGATCTTTAAAGGGTTTTAAGGTGATTAACTTATATCAAACCTTGCACTCACTCCCCCAAAACTAAGTTACGCGTTGATGCCTTGATGGTCCTCAAATGATTTATGATCCCAATGAGGTAAAGTTCAGGTTATATTATAACTAAAACTCACATAACACTAGCTTCAAGAATGCAAGACTACCTCACTCCCAAAAGGAATAAAACAAAAACACTTTGTTTTGTACTCAAAAGCTAGTACTTTCCGAAACTCAAAATCAAGATAAACTATTTAACACCAAACTACTAATCATAGTTGTTAAAAGCCATCGCCTCTCGCGCCTAGGCCCATTTTTCAGGCGAGGCGAGGCGAGGCAGTTGCGCCTTGAGTCGAGGAACTTGCGCTTTAATTCTCCAGGTGATGGTTCAGGTGCACATTCCGGCGAGATTCCTAGATTCCGGAGAGTTTCCGGCCAAATTTTCTAATTTCCGGCAAGATTCTAGCCAGATCCGTATTTTATCTAAGGAAAACTACTTTTCTACACTAATACATTAATATTTTATAACTTTTGGTACTAAAGTAAATAAATGATATAAAGTGTTATATAGATTTTGTTTATTTTATTTAAAGAATGGTATTCTTTTTCTAATACATAATATGTTTTTAATTTTTTTTTCCATTATGCGCTTTATTTTTCTCAGGCCCTTGCTTTTTTTGCGTTTTGCGCCTAGGCCCCAGGCGAGGCCTATGCGCCTAGCGCCTTTAATAACTATGCTACTAATCATACATGCAGTCAAAAATTTATTCTTCTTAGAAGAGCTATAAACCTCTAACAACAAAAACTATTCAAACAAAAGCATTCAAACAACCACATATAGAGCTGTAAATAAACCGAACGAACACAAACAAGGCCTTGTTCGTGTTCGTTCGTTAAAGAAATAAATGTGTTCACGAGCGGTTCATGAACACTTACCGAACGAGATTTTATGTTCGTGTTCGTTCATTAAGGAAATGAATGTGTTCACGAACGATTCACGAACACAAATAAATTCGGCAAACGCGATGAAGGCTAAAAGTGGATGGCGGAGAGAGCATCGCCAGAACTTTAAGCCGTATCCCTAATCGTTGAATGGAGGTCGATAGTGTTCGTCGATGTGAATAATAAGGAAAGGGAAACAGTGCATAAACAAGATGGAAATAAGGTTTCCTAGTTTAATAGTAAATAGTTAGGGTAACAAAATAAATAAAAATTGAAGAATATAGAAACTTTAGATAAAGTATATAAAAGTACAAAATCTTTAATTAACAACACAAAAAAAAACGAACAAACATAAACGAACGTAAATAAACGAATGATCATGAACACGTTACCGAACGTTCACTAACACAATTGAACGAACGAGACCTCTGTTCATGTTCGTTCATTTAACTAATCGAACAAATTTTCTTGTACATATTCGTTCGTTTATTAGACGAACGAACGTAAACGAACAACAGTTCACGAACTGTTCGCTAAACGTTCGGTTCGTTTACAGTCCTAACCACATACATACAAACATCAAATTGAAATTAAAACTTACCACTTCCAGAATCAAAACACATAGAAACTGCCAATAAACCCTAATTTGCATAATAATAAGGAATCAAAGATAACACTCAACATACAAACAATCAAAACAAGTAGAATCAGAATTCAACTACCTGCAGTAACCGCTCCACCAGGAGAATTAAGATACATGTTAATAGGCTTCGAAGGATTCTCCGATTCCAGAAACAGAAGCTGAGCAACCACAACGTGTGATGTGTCATCGGAAATCGGACCGTTGATAACAACAATTCGTTCTTTGAGGAGTCGAGAGAAGATGTCGTAGGCTCGCTCTCCACGAGACGAGTGCTCGATTACCATCGGTATGAGACTGTACGGCCGCCATTGATGGTTTACAGTGGACCTTGTTGCAGCAGCTGTTGATGCAACTCTCCAAAGGTTGCTGAAACTGCGAGTGATTGGGTTCTGCATTGGTTTGAATTTGGGGGAAAAATTAGGGTTTGAAGGGGGTTGTGTTTGTTTATGGAATTGTGATTTCGGAGTCTAATTGGTTCTGGAACAGAGGTGGTGAGGGGAGTGGTTGGGGAAAGTCTTGGTGTTTCTTGTGATCCAAGTTCGATTACCACTTTCTTCATTATTTTCTACGGCATCCAGGTGAAGGACGAATATGAGTGGCGCATGTTCGTTTTGGATGGGAGGCGACGTTTTACCGATTATTCCACTGTCGTGTATTTGAGCGGGTGGAGGTTGGGTTTCCGCGCATCTTGGAGAGTCAAGGGGTTGGCGACGGTCGAGTAATTGACCTTGGCCACAACGCTCGGTGTCACGGTGGTTGGCACGTCATTCCTTGTCGTTAAAAAAAAATTGGTTCTGGAATTAGCATAGTCATGCTGATGTCACTATATTGAAAATGAAACCGCTTCTAGCCTCTGATTAGTGATCGATTGATCGTTACTCAGAGGTTTACCGAGTAATTTTCATCTAATCGGTCAATTAATCGCAAGACAATTAACAGTGATCAAATCTGGTTCTAATCGGTGGCAGTCTAGTGATTAGGGGCAAAACGTGTAAATTTTGGCCAGATTTCGGCCAAAACATGTAAATTCCTTAATCGTATCAACTTCAAAATATGAGTCAAAGTAGTTGTTAAAACATGCCTGCTTTAAAAATAGGGTTATTGGATTTTATCACTCTCAATTATTGAGTATTGGCTGCTGTCACTCCTAACTATCACTTTGGCTCCCATCACTCCCAACTTAACGCTTTGTGTGTTATGTCACTTCGGTTGAGGAGTTTTTGGCTCCCCTTTTGTCTTTTAGGAACAGATACACCTGCAATCATTAGTAATTCACAAAGGGTTAGCCTAATTTCACCAATAACACAAGTCAAACACTAAGAAGTGTTCACTTGTGGAGTGACACAACACACAAAGTGTCAAGTTGAGAGTGGTGGGAGTCAAAGTGATAATTGGGAGTGGCAGCGGGCAATACCTAATAGTTGAGAGTGATAAAATCCAATAACCCTTAAAAATATTACACATAAAAATGTGTATATATACATATAAGCTGAAAGTTACATATAAAATCTAAATCCAATTAATCCCTATTAAACCCGATTAATCGCTAGTCGGTACCCCACTGAACGACTAGTGCCTAGCGATTCTTACAACACTTTCGTTTAATGGTGGGCCTTCCTCGGGTTATGTGAAACGAAAAAAGTACGTTTAGCAACACCAAAATTCTAAGGTGGAATTGTATTCAAGCCGAGATGGCTTGGTTTGTAATAGCGCTGAGTTCGAGTCAACGTCGGCTCGTTCGTTTTCTCTTTTTGTAAACATTATGTTTTTTCTATCGAAAAGATATTGTTTAAACTATAAGTATTAACTAAATGGAAACTCTAGTACCACCGTCGTTGCCACTGGTGGCTTGTCCGCTATGGTTGTTTCCCTCTTCCTCTTGTCTTTCTCTCACATGATTCTCTGGTCTCTCTCTCCTCTCGTACAAAACAGTTCATTCCTGCCCTCTCTTTCTCTAATATGATAGGGTTTGGTGGTATTCTACCACCTCCCTCCAGAATGGACAACGCGTGAGGCCCACCTCCAGATAGGCCCAATCACATATGACCAGCACAAAATTTACTATTCATTCCCTTTGCCTTATTAACATATAGTAGTAATAGTAATAATAATAATAATAATTACTTAATTAGTAAAAACTAAAAGCCAAGGGAATCAACAAACACTGATATTTTTTTTGTGCAATACTGTAATAGGTCTACATTTTTTTGTTTGGGTAAAGACTTACCATAAGGTCATTTATCATGTAACTTCCTTTACATGAGTATTTTTAGATTACACAGTGTGGTAGGCAAGAGCATGCAAGGTAGGCGTCATATCACCAAAAGGGATTTTACTCTCTACGTCACAAAAGTAGAGGGGTGGTGAAAGGCAAGGTTGTGAAAATCAAATGGGTCAAAGAGCACCCATGCTCGTGGGATTATTGCCTTTGGCTTTGGCCAACGCCCCTCTTCTTCCCCGGCAAGGTGGTGGGCAAGACGTGGAGAACCCCCCCCCCCCCCAATCTATACCATGTTAAACTTAAACATCTTTTTGAATAAACAGAATAGAATTAACTAAACCGTCTGTAATTGAAACTAATCGGTTATGAAAATCCGAAAAGTAATTATTATAGTTTATAGATTCGGTTTTCACCCATAACCGAATAGAAGTATACTACTACAAAGGAAATAGAACAACTTTTTCATAAATGAACCCAATAATACAATTTCATTAAAGAATATGATCTTCATAAACAAACATTTTGGTTTAAAAATAATTTAGATAATTGAATAGGAACATATAAACATTATCTCTCCATTTCTCAACACACAATCCTAAACATCTAATACACAATTTTCTATCTAGATGTATACTTTTAGCCCAAAAATCAAAATGATTATATCAATGGCTTGCTTTATTTCTATTTTTCTATATCATCATCTCTTTCTATTTCCAATTCAATTGTTTGAAAGTCCATATGTACTAATCAATAGCCGCTTTGCTCTTCCGCCCACTCATCGGCTTCGGCAACCCATCAAATATCGGTCTAGTCATGGCGGCACTAGACAAAGCTTGAAGTTCAACAGTCAAATTTAACACGGAAGATTGCCAAATCGACGATATGGATGTACCATTATTACCGTTACCATTACCATTATTATATGAATCGTAAAAGCTTGGTGAGCTAGAAGACTTTTTCACTCCAGAAGCATCTGAAATTGACGAACCCCCTAATTTTATAGGCGGCATGTTCTGCAGACCATCGGAGTCATTGGCGGTCCGGCTGGCGGCTTTTGGTCTCAAGGCTAAGCCTTTTCCGGCAGCCGCTGAAAACGCGCTAGTGGTGTTGGTGGTGTTGTTGGTGTCGGGTTTAAGCAACTTTTCTGGGGTGTGAGTTTGAAGGTTAACATCGGATAAACGCCTTCTCATTAATTTGTCATACCATGTATCGGAATCGGGTTTTTTCCCATTTGCAACGGGACCATCGCCATTTGTGGCGTCACCTTGTTCTGACATCCCGTTCGCTAAACTTTTACATTTCCTGTGAAGGCCGATTGGCGGATTGGAACTTTGGGGTGGTTCTGGCCCGTGTTCTATGTTTTTTGGACCCGCTTTTTGATAAGCACCGGACCCAAATCTTTCACTAGTACCGTTTTGATTGGCTGGTTTGAGACCGTAATAGTCTCGTAAAGCATCCATGGATGGTGAAATGGTTTGTGGGGACGAAGATGATAACTTTAGGGATTTTATCGAGTCGAACATATCAGAACGTCTACGGTTGGGCGGTGTCGTCTCAGACTTTCTTGGCCTACAAGAAAATAACTAATTTAAGCAATCGATTCGTTACACTAACGAATAAATAAAAGACAATGCCAGCTCAATTATCCTAAAAAATCAAAACGAGTTAGAAGTCAAGTAAAGAGTATTTCTAATGCATAAAACCTCTTAAATCATATTATTCTAAAAAATTATATTACTACATACATAATATCATGAGTAAATTACTTTTTTGAGTCCTTGTGTTTTAGTGATTTTAACCATTTGAGTCCAAAATCAAAATATTTAACGCCCTGAGTCCCTAGACGGTTTTTAATAACCATTTGAGTCCAAATTTTAACCTTTTGAGTCCACTTTTTTTAACAAAATTGGACTCAAAACGTTCTAAAATGAACAAAATTGGACTCAAAACGTAATAAAATGAACGGTTAGGGACTCAGGGCGTTAAACTTTTGATTTTGGACTCAAGTGGTTAAAACCACTAAAACACAGGGACTCAAAAAGTAATTTACTCTAATATCATATTTAAAACACGATATATGTTTAAAATAGATTACACAAATCATCAAATCATTGTGGCACTGGCATATATGTTGTTAGGTACGCGAAATAACATTGTTGGTCCCTATTTTGAAACTTGTAACACGAACGGTCCTTAAAATGGACGTATGTTAAAATTTAAAAAGGGTATTATATTTCATAAAACAACAGTTTTATCGAATGCTCACGTCACGGCCTACCCGTTTAGCCACTATATTACATATAACTACTGGTTTGATACGGTTTAAGTATGACCAGAACTTCAACCCACTTCCCTATCAGCAAAATATTATACTAATACTAGTTTATATTGACGTCGCGCGTCGCGGCGAAACCGAGCAAATGATAATGTAAAACAAACGTGATTTGAAAATAAAGCATATTGTTTAGAAAGTCAAACCATTAGAACGGCTTAGTATATCATCGTACCGTTTTATGATACCAAATAAATACTTTATTTTGAGTACAACTTCGTTTTTAACAAAAGTTATAACGGAATGTCAGGGGAAAAATCAAGCACAATTATGTACTTAAGTTTTTAGAAAAAAGTTATAAATGTAAATTATTGAAGAAGTATCAAATTAATCGATAAATTAATATATGTTATAAAAAAGAAAAAAATTAAAAATGTTATTAAAAGTAAATATAATAGTAAACTATTATAATATATTAAATAAATAAATAATGAAAAGCTATATATTATTATAAAAATAAAGTTACTATTCATCAAAGTTCATTAACAATATATATATATATAATAGTGGCATTACATATGCATACATGTATATTGAGGTGTATATATAATCTAGTCATTCAGTGTGTTCACAATTAAATATAAGATGAGATTCCCCTATGATTGAATGGTAGGAACCAGTCAACCAACCAGCCAATAATCAAACACAACACCAACTTATTAATAAAAAACCGTTTTCATTTCAGTTTTTAATTGTGGTCACCCAAGAATACATCATCACCAATTTTAATAACTAAAAACAACCGTTATCTATTATAGATAGCATTTTCCAGGAGCAACTATTTAGTAAGAATGGACTCACCATAAATATCAACGTGAAACTCAAATATTACTTCGGCCAAATAGAATAATGGATACGATAGTTGTCAATAGCGGTCGCTATAGCAAATAGCGTAGCGTAGAGGTCGAAAGTTATGTAGCCACAAATAGCGGGATTTCAGTTTTTTTTTATAAAATCATCATCATCATACTCAGTAAATCTCACCAATAGCAAAGCTAAGGTAGGGTCTGAGGAGGGTAAGATGTAGACAACCTTACCTCTACCCCGTAGGAATAGAGAGGCTGCTTCCAGTGAGACCCCCGACTCGATAGTTTTGCATCAAGCCTTGGACATAATGCACATAACACTCAGCAATTGAGACAACTGCCGATTAGTGCATGTACCCCCTTGTCTTTCGGCTATCAGCGCCACCACATGATGCATGATTAACCATCCCCCTCTTTTAACGTTATTTTCACAAAATTAGTAAAATAACGTTAAAATTAGTGCACTTTCACTTTTGCCCCCCGAGCGCCCACACATATATACATTATATGCGCATACCGCAAGTGGGGCGTAGATTTTTTTATAAAATATAACTAGCAATTAAATATAGCTATAAAATAGCTAGATTTTAGGTTTTTGTTAAATATACATGTAATAGTGTATATACCAGGGTAATTCGATATAATAGACATGCAAAAAAAATCTAGTGGATTGCTATTTATCGCTATTCGCTATTAACAGCTATGACAGATACCTGTATATTATGTGCTCACAACAGTCTGCACACTTTTACAAAAAAAATCATAAAATTTTATGTGTGCCTTAGGTTATAATATGCTTCATGACTCACAATATACGAAATGGGATCTTAAGACGTGGAACTATGCATCATTAAGATAAAAAAAATGGTGAAACGGTGATTAGTGTACTAAACGAAAAGAATGGCACCTTATGCCGACTATATGTTAATCATGTATACCAATCAATAAACTAAAAATAAGATTCATCAGATTCAGACATGACAATTGGACGCTTAAAACAAATTAGCAGACATTTAGTGATGTATAATTACCCGTGAGTATCATATCCATTTGACATGATGGGAGAAGGCGGGTGCCTTCCTGGTAGAGGTATATGAAGCGTCTTTCGCGCAAACATTTGTAGATCGGTTGTCAGCCCGTTCATCCTTTTTATGTCAGCCACCTGATAAAATCCAATAAAATTTTAAACACAGAAAACAACAAATAAAAAAAAACTCCAAGTTTCATTCATCTAATTTCTATCTAGTGTCCTTCAGATAAATACATAAATAAACATCCCTATGACTTCACAAAGTCTAATGATTGAATTGAATCAATTCAAAGAAAGATTTGTTTACAACATTTTTGTAACAAGTATGAATATTTGATGCAAATTAGTACATCCAATTCAAGTGATGTCATTAAACATCCAAACAAAGAGTACATTACAAAAATCGTCCTTTATGTATGTCACTTATTGCAAATTGTGTCCTTTGTCTTCAATAATTACAGAAAACGTACTCGATGTTTGCAAACCCTTGCAAGTTATGTCCTTTAGCCCTAACTCAGTTAATTTTTGTGGTTAAATCTGACCAAATGGACCCCACCTGATGGTATTTTTGTGGTTAAATCTGACCAAACGGACCTCACATGAGAGTAAAATGACCAAAATACCCTCATGTGAGGTCCATTTGGTCAGATTTAACCACAAAAAAATTAACTGAGTTAGGCCTAAAAGACATAACTTGCAAGGGTTTGCAAACATCGAGTACGTTTTCTGTAATTATTGAAGATAAAGGACACAGTTTGCAATAAGTGACATACACAAAGGACAATTTTTTGTAAATTACTCCCAAACAAAATACACAAAATTCTTGTTACAAATTATCACCAAAATTAGAGAATTATCAAATTTTCATTTCTAATTCTTCACAAAAATCTTGTTACAAATTCATTTAATCCTTTTTTCTGTACATAAAGTAAATAAAATTAAAGATGAAAAACACAAAACCAAACAAAATACACAGCTTTTAACCAAAAAAAATCGCTTTAAAATGCAAAATTATCACCAAAATTAGAGAATTATCAAATTTTCAGTTCTAATTCTTCACAAAATTCTTGTTACAAATTCATTTAATCCTTTTTTCTGTACATAAAGTAAATAAAATTAAAGATGAAAAACACAAAACCAAACAAAAAACACAGCTTTTAACCAAAAAAAATCCCTTTAAAATGCAAAATTATCACCAACATTAGAGAATTATCAAATTTTCAGTTCTAATTCTTCACAAAATTCTTGTTACAAATTCATTTAATCCTTTTTTCTGTACATAAAGTAAATTAAATTAAAGATGAAAAACACAAAACACAGCTTTTAAACAAAAAAAATCCCTTTAAATACAAAATTATCACCAAAATTAGAGAATTATCAAAGTTTCTGACAATTTTTTTCTACAGATTCATTTAAACATTGAAGGTGAAAACATGAAATCAAACAAAAAACAAACAGATATTCACATTCAATTTCTCAAAAAAAAAAAAAAAAAAAAAAAAACATAACACAATTACCTCAACACCATACTTAATCGCAACACCAGCAAGCGTATCAAATTTCGTAACCGTATGTTCAATAAACCCCAAACCACCACCACCACCACTACCACCACATAACGGTTGCATCAAACGCGAATGCGGTGGTGATTCCATCAAAAACCCCCAATTCGACTGCAAATTCCAATAATTATCCCCACAATTTCGCCTCTGCAACTCCATATCCTCCAGTAAACATCATCTGTCCACAATCTCAAACCGAAACCCTAACCCTATCGCAAAACACGTTCACCGCATTGCTCGAACAACCACAACAACAACAACATAAATTCATGAATAAATGAATAAATAATGATGGAATCAAATGATATTATTGAAAATAACACTGAATCGATTATGAATAATGTGTTGCAGATCTGGTCGATTGATGATTTTGCGTATGAAAGCGTGTTTTCAGAAAAGGTATTGAATGAGAGAGAGAGAGAGAGAGAGAGAGAGAGAGAGAGAGAGAGGGAGGATGATGAATGATGATTTTTGCCTCCAATTAAGGCACGTTAGATGTTAGTGAATTTGTACCGTTTGTATTGTTGGGTTGGATCGCGTGTTGCGATAGAGTCGAAACTTAAATAACTCTAATTTGTACTGTCTGTTTTCGAACAAAACGTATCTGAAAACGTAGATTAACGAAAAACATATATAAAATAAGTACGAAAACGTATTATATTTGACCCGACTCATTACATAGAAAAATTTACTTTAAAAAGAAAACCAACTTAGATTTATACCGAAACATATTTAAGAAAAGCACGTACGAAAATGGTGTTTTTTAAGTTAAAAAATGTTGTACGTTATGGTTGTGTTGAAACGTTAAGTAACTCGAACTTATGTACCGACTAGTGAAAATGTATTATATTTGACTTTACTCATTTTTGAACAATATTTATGACAATACGTAAACTAACTTAGATCTATAAGACACGTACTTAAAAAGAAATAAAATAGCAAATCACTTTGCTATAGCGATTTACCTTTTGAGAATTGTTATATGTATATAATATATATATAAATAAAAGTGACTTTATGGTCAAAAATGGTTCTTGTCTTCTTTTTTTGAACGGTAAGGAATGATGTGTCAACTATCATGACACCGGACGCTATGGTCACGGTCGACTACTCGACTGCCGCCAGCCTCTTGGCTCTCCCAGATGCGCATAAACCCGACCTTCACCTGCTCAAAGGCACGACAGTGTAATAATCAATAAAACCTCACATCTCATCCAAGACGAACCGGCGCCACCCGTATTCGCCCTTCACCTGGATGCCGCATAAAATGGTGAGGAGAGTGGGAATCGAATCTGGGTCACAAGAAACATCAAATTTTTCTCCAATCATTCCACCACTACCTCACTGGTGTTTCTTGTCTTCTAATCATTTATATGCAAAACAATGAAATTTTGATAAAATTAAATAAATAAAAGTGACTTTACGGTCAAAAAATGGTTCTTGTCTTCTAATCATTAATATGCAAAAAAACAATGAAATTTTGAGTTTTAGTTTTGGATAAGGTGATAAGGTTATCAAATTTTTATAAGTTTTTTCTCTTTTGGAAAATCTGAAAACATTTTTACTGTTAACGATTGGTAGTAGTTTTCATGGTAAGAAAGAAAAAAGTTTGAAAATGATATGTTTTTAATATGTAATTTAATAAATGTCCTAGTCGTGTATAAAGTTGATAAAAGTAGCATTTAAATTCATAAAGTATTGTGTATAAATCAAGTCATAATTATTCATCGGTGAGTTAAAGCTCATCTTTGGGACGAAATGCGTTTGATATCATTATAGAGTAACCCAATAAAAGAGTCACATATCATCGACCTATCATATGCCATTGCCTTTGACACAAACTGCAAACTGCAACCTAAATATTGACTTGGACTTAGCGGTTGACATACATTCTTGAAGCTCAATAACAAAATTGACAAACATACGCCCACCTTGTTTATTAGCTCCTTGTAGAACTACGTCTTAATCGTTTGGAAATGGCTATACACAACATCTATTATGCAAACTTTAGATCCTCATACATACATTAGGGCCATTTATCCCTAATTACATAAGCAGGAATGGGATACCATGAGAGGTCTAGTACAACCACTCCCAACACAATCACACTTGCTTTTACACATGCCATAAACGTGCCTAAGGCATGTGGGATCATCATAGAATGTGGTGTGTTTGCTAACATGTTTTCGAGCAATTAGTTGTATAGTAAGTCCCTATGATAATAACATTGTTGTTGCTTAAGAAATTTTGAGAAAATGATGTAATAAAATGATGTAATTTTTAAATTGTTTCCGGAAGTATGTAATATTCATTGAAACTTGTACAATAACTAGTGTTATGCGCCGCCCGCGTTGCGGGGCGCTAAACCGAATATTTCTTAGTCTAATAACATGTAAAATCATACTATTTATAACACGATCTAAAAAAAAAGATACATCGATTCAACCAATTAAACCAAATCACTACCATAGTTTTGCCAAAAAAAATAACTAAAACGATAGCAAGCATGTAATTTAGAGTTTGGGGCAAAACAATAATTTGTTAGAACCAATTAGCGAGTGCTAGACAACTGTTTGGCACGAAAAAAAACAACACTGACTCAACGAAGTAAAATAAAACACTACCATAGTTCTGTCAAAAAAAAAAAAAAAAAAACGATAGCAAGATTGCAATTTTGAACAGGGGTAAAATCGTTATTTTGAAATGGAGGCAAAATTATATTTTTGAACTAAAGGGCAAAACCATATTTTTATTTTGAACCGGGGGCAAAATCGTAATTTTTAACTGAGGGCAAAATCGTACTTTTATGATACGGGCAAAAGAAAATTTTTATTTTGAACCGGAGCGAAATCGTAATTTTAAACTCAGGGTAAAATCGTAATATGGCAGGACCATAGCGGGGAAAAAACATGGTTTTTATTTTGAACTGGGAACAAAATCATAATTTTTAATTGAGTGCAAAATCATAATTTTAAGTTAGGGGCAAAACCAAAATATTATTTTTAAATAGGGTAAAATCGTAATTGTAACTATTATATGATAAATTTAAAAAAAAAAAAAAAGTTGCTTGTTGTTGCCGCCATCTTTGTCCAATAAGGAAACACTAGAATTTTGACCAGTGCCGCGCGTTACGGCGGCAACATCACGTTTGTGACTTCGATACACGTGTAGTAATGATGGCAATAACGTGTGAGGTAATAAAGGTCTATTGCATCGTCGCTTGGTTGATTATCGACAATAAAGAGAGTCTGAGAGTTAGATAGTCGCGTGACATAAAAGGCCGGAATTGACGACGACGATGGTTCCGATGAGCCCATTTCATCCCCAGCCAGAACCATTTTTGTCCATCGTCTTCTTCACCGGTGACGGTTTCCAATAACATGCGGAAGCTATCTTGAATGAACAGTGCTAGTGCGGCGACGTTTTTTTGGCGAATAAGCTTAGATGTTGGTGGTCGTTGCCGGAAAAAAAAACTTGGAAAAAAAGAGCCAGACGCTAGAAGTAGAATCGAACCGGGTACCTCAAGATCGTTGTCTCCATGCTTGCTTACTTGAAGAAGATTTGAGACATTCACAACGAAAAACAGTTGTAGTGGTCATTAAATCTAGAGGCTATTTATTTAGAGTGTTTGTGAATTTGATTATCCAAAGTAAAGTAAGTTCAGAGTTAGTTTAATGGCATTCCCAAACACCCCTTGTGAAACTGAGAACATCTACGGTGGTTACTACAAATCAAGGATCTACCACATCAACAAGACAAAATTTGTACTAAAGGACAAATATCAACAAAGGACAAAAAGTGTACATTTTAAAAGTTAGAGAGATTGGATATGAAAAATTATAGAGGTTATATATGAAAATATCACCGACCTTCTACTTTAATATTATATAAATAACTATTCCTAGTAAATATATCATTTCATTAAAAAATAACATAATGAAAAAATAGATTTGAATTATTTCTCTAAAATATGTGCATGACCATGTGAAAATACTTTGTAAAGTTTTTTAGTTTAAATATAGAAATATATATAAAGTTTATCGTACAATTGGCCTTACTATAAATTACGTACGTGATTAGAAATCACACATTAGGCCATGGGGTATGGGGCTTGGGTTGGGGCGTGGGTTGGGGTAAAACGCCCAAGCCACCATCCCGGGTGGGCTTGGGTTGGGGCGTGGCCCCTTGGGGCTTGGCTTTCAAGCCAGGCGTGGGGCGGTATGGCCAAGCGAGCTGGAGGAATCTCATTTGCTCACCCCGCCATGTCAGGCGGCCATTTCAAATTTTGAATTTAAAAATTCAAACGGTCCCCCATACCACCAAACCGCCACCCCGGTCTCCCAACAACCTCTATATATTTGTAACCCCCAACCCACTGGTCCCCCCATCCCACGAACCGAAACCCCACCGGCTACCCCTTCTCTTGAACCCGCTACCCCACTGGTCCCCCCATCCCACGAACCCAACACCGCTATGGCATCCTGGACCCATGAAGAAGAAATGGCACTCGTCACTAGCGTCATCGATGCTATGAAGGGACGGCCACCGGGCCAAACAAAATATTGGGTGGAAGCATTCGCGGCCTACCGACATAACGTCGGTAACGACCGCCACAACCTCAAGGCGTGCCAACATAAATGGCGCGAGCTACAACCCAAGCTCGACCGTTTCAAGGCTTATTACGAAGCGGTTCCGAGCGGCGAGTTGTGCCACGAGGACCGGGTGGCGGTGGCGAACATAGAGTTTCGAGGCAAGGAGCGAAAGGCGTTCGACAAGATCGACCTTTTTGAAATTTATTTAACGCTCTAGGTTTATTTTGTAATTTGAAGATATTGGTTTGAATCGATTGTTTTATTAAATATGTTGTAGTTCATATTTATTTTCGTTTGAATTTGTACATGGTTCATGTGCTACAATTTTCCAAATGTTTAAAGAGAGTATCTTCATTTTTTATTAGTTTTATTAATAAAAATGTGACCCATTTCCTACAAACATAAAACAGATTTCATGAGATTGTTGGTACAATCTTAAAAACCTTATTTATAAGGATTTTGGGTTTACGAAAGGATTTATAATAGAATAAAAAAAATATTTTTAGAGGTTATGATCTTATAAATATTTATTTTGGGAAATATGTATGTAGTACAACTTGTTGTGTTTGGATTTTTTGAGATTGAGATACAATCTTAAATCCTATACCGTGGTACAAAACGAATAGTTTTAGTTCCAACGTTTGGTTTTGAAACGATTTTGGGAATCGTTAATTTTTCTAACTTTTGTGTTAGATCGGGTTTATTAGTGTAAACCATACGTTTTTTGTAAACGTTAAATTCTCTAACATGTGTGTTAGACCGGAATTATTGGTGTAAACCATACGTTTTTTGTAAACGTTAAATTCTCTTAAATAGTGTTTTTTATGTCTTTAAATAAGAGTTTTATGTTACTTGATTAGAGTTTTATGTCTCTAATTAAGTCTCTATTTAAAGTAGACTATTCATCCATCCATGGATTGATATGAACAAATAAGTCTTATAATGATTTTTGTAATCATTTGTCTTCTAACATGTGTGTTAGAAACGTTCATGAAAAGCGTTAGTTTGGAAGCAATTTTTTAATTGTTTAGTTTCGAGTAAATTACAAGTTTTGTCCTTTATCTTTACATCAAATTTCAGGAGCTGTCCTTTAGCCAAAAAGTTGACAGGCGGTGTCCTTTATCTTGCCAAATCTTGCAAGTTTTGTCCTTTTAGCCAAACCCAGTTAGATTTTTTGATTAAATCTAGTCATGTGCAAGACACATGAGGGTATTATTGTAATTTCACCTCTCAAGGACTATTTTGTAAGATAAATTATATCAAGGGGCTATTCTGCATTAAACTTAAAAATAAAAAAATATATATAGTCTCATACTCTCTCTTGATCTGAAACATTCAACTCTTCTCTTTCTCTCTCTAAAACAAAATCAACAGCCCTGTAGTTACCCTTCTCTCTCTCTCAGACAACCACCACCACACCCACCTAAGACAATCACCTCTCTCTACTCTCTCTCTCTATCTCTTCACCTACCACCACCATATGCCGCCACCACCGTCTTCAGCAACACCACCATATGCTGCCACCACCACCACCGTTTTCACCTCCTCCCTTGCAACCATGACTGTCTTCATCACCACCACCGCCATCTTCACCATCCAACCACCACCTCCTCCAATGCAAACACCAACTCCACCATCGCCTCCCCCATCGGAACCCTAACCCCAAATAGATCCGGCAACACCATCTTCTCCGGCACTCCTTCACCATATGCTGCCACCACCGTCTTCACCATCCAACCGCTGCCTCCTCCCCTGCAACCACCGCCGTCTTCACCATCCAACCATCGCCTCCTCCATTGTATAAATAAATAAATAATTGTTGTTAATAAAAAAACTCAATCTTGAATTTTATGCTGATTTTTAAGAATCTGCGTACAATTTAGGGGCTTCTTTTTGACCCATAATCTTCGATCTATGTTACTGAAAGACCAAAAAGTGACAAATCAGTTTCATTTTTCAATTTTTTTCGATGAATCAAATAAACTCACCTCAAATTTTTGTTTTTTTATTAGATCGTTAAAGTTTTGGTTACAGAATTACAGTAGAAAGTTATAGAGAATGTGGTGATGGTGGTTGTAGATGACGAAGGGTGGTGGCGATTTTGATGATACTTAATAATTCCGATTTGGTTCTTCATCTTTTGGGTGTCATGATTGTTATGTTGGGCGGTTTAAGGTGTGTTTGATGGTGGCGGTAGTGGTGGTGGTGGTGGTGGCGGTGGTGGTGGTGGCGGCGGTGGAGGGTGGTGGTGATGGTGATGAAGGGTGGTGGTGATGGTGGTCAGTAATTTACTCTATATATATATAATAATAATAATAATAATATTTTAATTTTTTTTGTTTTATTTTTAGATAATATTAAATAAATGGGGTAGAAAGACTAAAATGCCCTTGAGTGACCAGATTTAACCAAAAAATCTAACTGGGTTTGGCTAAAAGGACAAAACTTGCAAGATTTGGCAACATAAAGGACACCGCCTGTCAACTTTTTGGCTAAAGGACAGCGCTTGAAATTTGATGTAAAGATAAAGGACAAAACTTGTAATTTACTCTTTAGTTTCTAACGTGTGTATTAGAAATGACTTATTTATTTGAACCATATATGTGTTTTTAGCAAGTCGAATTAACATTTTGTGGAAATGTTAATATTTCTAACGTATGCGTTAGAATTTCTTTCATTTTAACATGATTGTTAAAAATGGTTAAAATACAAATGCTTTAAATGTTTTATGTAAACATTTTATATAAGTAATTTGTTGTAGCATTGTTTTTAATGCTTTGTATGATTTAGAAATAAAATGTCATACATTGAAGTTGATGTTTGATTGGCTTCAAGGAATTAAATCACCATAAAGTAATGGTGTGGTATTTATATGAATTTAATGAAAATAAAATCATTTACTAGACTCTTCATATGAAGATAAACTCTTAAGGAGAGTTTCATGTCAATTTATTAGTTTTTATTAGAGTTTATGTCTCTAATAAAATCTTTAATTAAGTGAGAGTTATCTCCACCCATGTCTCTTGTATTAAAAGTAGGCTATGTGCCTAACTTGATGAGATTGAAAAAAAAAAACAAGAGTAAGAATACAAGAATTAAATCACCATAAAATGATGGTGTAGTTGTGTGTGATTTTATCACCAACTTTAATTTGTGATTTCTAAATCTAAATGGTCATGTTTCATATGAAATGACTTAAATTTTCTAACACATGTGTTAGAAAATGTGTATCACGAATACGAGGTTAGAGATTGTTCATAATGAACAGGAATGTTTTATGTAAACATTTAATTGCCTATGTGTGTATTAAAAATGATGAGAAATGGTTTATTTTATAAACTATATCTTTCGAAAACGTTTTATGTAAACGTTCAATTTTATAATGTGCTTGTTATAACATTTTTTTTCTTACATGCGTGTTAGAAAATGTTATTTGGTGAAAAACAACTTGGTGTTGTTGTGAACAAATTTAATTGTTCAAGTTTACTACTTGAATGTAGTATTTGTAACAACTTGGTGTTGTTTTGAGCATAATTGTCCAAGTTTAAAGTTTCAAGATGAAATGGGGAACTTGTACTTACAAGTGCATGGAGTCTTATTGAGGGAGTACCTCAAGACATGCCATGGGACGATATTGTTGAGAAGATTTCGGTCAGATTATAAAATGTTGAAGATAAAAGCACTTTGCTATTTGATGTCTACATATTGTCTATGCTTCCGTTTAAATTTCAAAAGTGATTGGCACTTATGATTTAGTTTCCAATGTATTTTATTGTTTTGTGTTCAATATCTTCGGATAACACATGCAATTTTTTTACAAAGAAATAAATCACTAATGGTTGTGACGTATAAATTATTTTTGTGGAAAATAATTAACGTCGGTTATACATTGTTTAAAAAAATATGGTTTTAAATGGATAGTACATGAAAATACTTCGACATAAACGACTTGAGAGTTGTTACATTGACTAAAAGTCAAAGACGAAACATCAAATGTATAACCACATCATGAGTGAGTAATGAAAGAACGTAGTGAGTGTATTGAGATGAAAACACTAACGACATTCATGTCGACATACTTCATTAGAAGTCATTGGAAAATCCACAAGTGTAAATTCTAACATATGAAAGTAAAAGTACTATATGTTATTGTATACATTTAATAAATCTTGCGAGATTTATAAGTAGATGCGCCTACCACTTGATTATTGTGAGATCTATATGGAGATTACCTTCATTTGGGAGAGCATCCTAAATATACATATCTCCTAATGAATAACAATAGATGTGTGCAAATCACTTATGGCAAAATTATGAATGTCATGTTGTTGAGTGTCGATCTAGTTGACTCTATCTCACACATAATAGTGATTGTAGATGAGAAACATTCATCTTATTTAATAAATCTTGAGATTTATAAGTAGATGCGTCTACCACTTGATTATTGTTAGATCTATATGGAGATTTTACCTTCATTTGGGAGAGCATCCTAAATATACATATCTCCTAATGAATAACAATAGATGTGTGCAAATCACTTATGAGTGTCGATCTAGTTGACTCTATCTCACACATAATAGTGATTGTAGACGAGAAACATTCATCTTGTTGGTGATGAATGTGTTCACCAAGTGACTTGGATTAAGACTTTTGTTTAAATACTTATGAGTCAATGGTAGATTGTTGGAGATAAAAGGTAAACAAGTTATGTTCCTTAAATGAATGATGAAATTTAGCTATGTGCTATATACAGTAATTTGTGAGACCTTCCTAAATATTGATGTTTTAGGATTATGAATAAGTCTCATTATTTTGTCTTAACAAGGGATGAATGTTGCAAAGTGATATTATGATATCCTTAGGGCTGTGAAGAATCAGAATGATGCATCTTCTGTTCACATGCTAAAGTATTGTAGTCTAAAGCATGCTAGACTAGTACTTGGTTAATTATGGGTCTTGACGGAGACTAATTAACTCTAAACATTCAAATGTGTATGAACACAAAAAGAATTTGTGTATGGACAAAGTTGAGGGAGAATTTTCATTCATTATAAGGAAAAGACATGTAACTTTTGAAGAGTTTGTTCGAAAAGCTAATGAGGAGAACTCATTGTCTAGGCTTATTCTAGGTGTTAAATTAGAATTATTCTAAGTTGGTGACAAACTTATGACAATGGCATGTGTTGCTTTGATTAGCTCGGAAGCTCATGTAAGCTAATGCAATATGAGTTGAATTCACTGATACAATGAGGTTGATCTTGTTCAATCATATGTGTATAAATGTCGCCATAAGTGAAGTTACGGAAATGTTGATCAAATGACAAGAAATGTGGGGGATGATCCATTTAGAAACAACCCTATAAGGGTATGTAGAAATGGTTTTCATTACCCCATCTGGATGATATCCTATAACACTTAAATGTGGGGGTGTCTTGCATTTGTATCATAAAAGTTTGGCAATAAGGATTTTGTAATCAAATCTAACATTGCAAACAGACGACTATGTGGAGGACACAAAGGTCGTAGTGCATAATGGAGATGTGTTTGCCTTAATTGATAAGCGTATCTTACAAAGACATATTATAACCAGATTCAGATGGCCACTGAGGTTATAGTCTTAGAAGTTGACAATAGGCAAAATTAACTTACGAGCTAAGAACACATCATGACAACTGATCTCAAATATGCAAAGTTATTTGTTAATGTTATGGATCCAACAACCTGAGGGTTTATTAGAGATCAAGTTGTGGAATGAGACTGAAGCCCATGGAAAAGGGTATGTGAAGGACACCTAACTTAATTGACTGGAGATCCCAAGATCTAAGTTCAATAGGACAACTAACTCATATGACTAAAGGTGGTCACTGTGGGGGCATAAATAATATGCATAAGCTAGTATATATGGTTATACATACCCCAAAAGTATAAAAGGGTGTTTAAATACGTCCTAGTCTATTCCTATGATATTCAGTGACAAAGAGTGAGGTTAAGCATAATATGTGGTAAATGATTTGGATAAATCACGATAACCACAATGCTTTTAATGATCTAAGGAGAATCACCTATGTTAGAGAGAAGTGGGGTCGCTTCGAATGGAATTGAGGGCACAATTCCTAGAGCTCTCGCAGAACCAGAAAAGTGTTCCACGACCATTATTGGACACGACTATGAGGAGATGACCCGGCTAAGGAGAGTCTTGTGTGAATTGTATCGTCTTATACACAAACGGCAGACGAGTTCAAAGACATCGAGATCTACTCAGAGCTAATGGGCTAAGTGCATTTCATGAGCGACGATTCAAAGGGTAACACCTACCTATCGTATGCAAAACTCAACTGTCGAGGTTACATTGGAAATTTTAAGTGTTTTGAACAATCTCTATTCATGTGGGGGATTGTTGGGAAAATTAGTGAATGGATATTTAGTTAATTTATAATTGAGTGAAATTGTAATTACTAATTAAACTCCATATGTGAAACTCTTGAATAGAGTTTTATGTCACTTGATTAGCTTTTATTAGAGTTTTATGTCTCTAATTAAATCACTAATTAAGTGAAACTTTTATTAGAGTTTTATGTCTCTAATAAAATCACCAATTAAGAGAAACTCTTCACTGCCCATAACTCTTGTAAAAAATGGTAGGCTTTGTGACTCATTGGAATGATGAGATAACTACAAGAGAAAGATAATATATATAAAGAATTCTTGGAGAAGTGGTGAAGGCTTGAACATCCATATGTTGGGAATTATAGAGAGATGAGTTTTCTCTACTCGATTCCATCACCTTCGTATCATTTTTTTTTCCACAAGTTCAAACACTATAATTCTATTCGGTGTAACCTCGGGCGCGTGGCCATTTCCGGCAGTACAGACTGCTTCGGCTGTTGTACCCTGGGAGACAGAGGCGTTGTCTTTAGTAGAGGCGCGGAATCTGTTTTAAGGGAAGCGTGTTGAACACGTGCCTCAGCCATAATCGTCAACATTTGTTTGTTCCTTTTGTAGGAAATTATTGTACAAGAAGACGTGGTTCAAGACCTCGTTGAATCTTACACAACAGACTGAAAAGACAACGAACCATACAAATAGACGAGGTTAAAGATCAATTTGAAGACTTTATCTTTTGAAGATATTGGTTTGAATCGATTGTTTTATTAAATATGTTGTAGTTCATATTTATTTTCGTTTGAATTTGTACACGGTTCATGTGCTACAATTTCCCAAATGTTTAAAGAGAGTATCTTCATTTTTTATTAGTTTTATTAATAAAAATGTGACCCATTTCCTATAGAAACTTAATCCTGACTGCCAGGCTCGAACCTGTGACCCCGGTCAGGAACCCCACCAAGATGGGTAAACCTTACCACCTCACTTGCAGTTAATAGGAATCGAACCTGAGCCTCATTTAAGAACTCAAGCACTTTGCACCACTGGACCACGCGTCTAGATATTTAGATGAAAGGACGTCATTCAATACCCAAGAAATATAACATTTAGGCTTTAAAAAAATGTCGAATTCATATTGAAAATTGAAATTTGCTCAATAAGTTAAGGCAAAGTTCATAGGTATCTTTTATCGATCATAGAAACTTCATTAAACTTTGATTTTATTTATTTTAATTATTTGTTGGTGATACAAAAGTCTACGTACTATATTGCATTATTGACATGTATCATATCATATAAGTTCACCATCTCTTCTCATGGCCCTACTCTGTCGGTGGCTCTCTATTTTGGCCCACCCATGAGTTTTCTTCCTCATTGTTTTATTTTATTTTGGGTAAAGGGTTTTACCCCGGTGATTTCATTCCAAACAAAAAATACGTACAAGTGGTGTAGAAAAGCCTATACCAGTTCTCTTACATGACATGCCACATAAGAGTAAAACAAGCAAACAAGCCAAACTAGGAAAAAACAACCCTCAAAACACTAAAACAATCAGGTCTCGCCGAAGAACTCAACGGAGCTCAGCTTCCAATCTTCCAAGATTTTCCTCACATGCGGCTTATCCTTGTAGTTGAATGATAATAACTTCAGCCTCACGTTGTCATTAATGATATTTATTAACACCTCAGGCGGTCTTAACTGGTTGTTGAAAAACCTGTAATTTCTTTCTTGCCAAACAAAATACGCAGTCGCCTTGATAAGAAGTTTACCAATAACCGAATTTAGGGACCTTGATGTCGCTTTCGGTAGTAGCCATCCAACAATGTCAACCCACTTGTTAGGCACCATCTTCATACTAGACTTATCCTTGATAGCATCCAAAACTGAAGAGGAGTAAGAACATTGGAAAAACAAATGTTCATGCGATTCTAGTTCCCGTTGACACAACAAACAACACATCATGTTCATAGAGCCACTGGTGAGATAATTCCATTTTTGAATCCGATCTTGGGTCCACAATTTCCTTCTAAAGATCAGCCAGCAATGAAAAGAATGTCTCGGAATATTACAACCCGACCACACAATCTTTGACCATGTCGTTTCTTGACCTCGAGCACGAATAGCTTCCCATACCTGTTTAGACGAGAACGACATGAGTTTACCTCCATCAGATCTCCAAAGCGTGACATCTTGCTTGTTTGGAACGATATAGATCGGATTCAGCTGGAATAAAACCGGAAAAAGGTCCCGCCATGCCTCCGGCCACGACCACATGCCATTATGCACAACCTCGGCTACTTTAGAAAAGATCGAAAAACCATGTTGATACATGTTTCTGGTAGAGATATAACGGCTGAGCGGGCATTGGTTGCACCAAGTATCATGCCATAAAGACGTAGATTCACCATTACCAATTTGTTTCCAAAAAAATTTGCGGACCAAACTCCTGAACGACAAAAGCTTCCGCCAACCCCAAGTTGAGCTTTGCGGTACCTTGATGTCCCAAAAACTCCTACCTCGAAGCCGGTGAGCCTGAATCCATTCCACCCACAACGATTTCCGACCCGAGACAATACTATAGATATGAAAGGTCATTAACGACTTGTTAACATCCGAAACCTTTCTAATACCCAACCCCCCTTCAGACTTAGGGAGACAAACATCCTTCCACGCCACCTTCGCTCTTTTCGAACCCAAAGATCCGTGACTCCACAGGAAATCTTTCATAATCCTCTCTATGCTTTTGATGATACTAGCTGGGAGACAGAAAACAGCAGCCCAATAAGAATACATAGCCGCTAAAACTGAGTTAACCAACTGGAGCCTCCCTGCAAAAGATAAGAACTTTGTCTTCCAATCTAAAAGCCTCTTAGCAATCCTCTCAACCAACACCTTGCAATCACTTTTAAGCAATCTAGAAGCAATCAGCGGCACTCCAAGATATTTAATAGGCAACGCTCCCTCTGGAAACGGAACTAAGGACAAGATCTGGTTCTTTACTCGAGCTGGGACATTACAGAAGAACGAAGTGCTTTTGCTCAAGCTGGGAACGAGCCCAGACATGTCCCTGAAACTATTTAGCGACTCCATAATGATTTTTACCGATTCGAAGTTAGCTCTGGCAAACAAAAACAAGTCATTAGCGAAGCACAAGTTGATGATTTTTTGTCTCTGACAATTATTATGAAACCGAAAGGTATTGTGATTAGCTGCCGCATGCTGAAGAATGGACGTGAGGACTTCCATGACTAGAGTGAACAAGTACGGAGATATGGGGTCACCCTGTCTTAACCCCCTTTGGCCCTTAAAATACCCATGTTTTATTTTATTTTATATTATATTATATTATATTATATTATATTATATTATATTATATTATATTATATTATATTATATTATATTATATTATATTATATTATATTATATTATATTATATTATATTATATTATATTATATTATATTATATTATATTATATTATATTATATTATATTATATTATATTATATTATATTATATTATATTATATTATATTATAAAATAAATTAAAGTTTAGTATAAGTTTTTAATGCATGTAAAAATAGCAAACTAAGAAAGTGAGACAACACCACCAACAAGTCATCAACCTTTTTTTTACATCTCATAGTAAAAAAAAAATATTGGATTTTAATAATCCCATATATTCGTCGTTGGCCACCAATTGTCTCAATTTTAAAAATAATCACTCCAGTCCTAGCTATAAATATATTGGCATCTGATGGACCCTGACTAACAGAACCCTAACTCTGTTAGGCTCCGGTCACTGGAAAAAGGTTACTAAAGGTCCGATCTAAGGTTGTAAAGAGGTTTGAAACGAAAATGTTGAGTTTTCCGGCCAAAAAGTTGAGTTTTCCGGACAAAAATAAGTTTTCCTGCGAAAAAGAGTTTTCCGGCGACCTCAATAATTGGGGCTTTTACTAGAAAAAGATTCCGAAAGGTCCGAAATAAGGTTACAAAGAGGTTTTGGATGAAAATGTTGAGTTTTCCGGTCAAAAACGTTTTTCCGGTGACCAGAGACTAATGGCGTGAGGCCAATATGTCAACAGTTGAGACAATCAATGGTTATTTATGAGGTTGAAACCGTTTGAGGCTAACGACGAATAGTTAGCATTATTAAAATCCAATATTTCTAAAAAAACACATTTTTTGTTTTGTTTTTTTGCATCCAAACTGACCCTAGGTATACAAATACAAATCACTAGATGCATATGTTTTCATTGTGTAATCATAATATATTTTTTATTATGAAGCATGACTTTTTTTTATTACATCTTACATCACGATTAGTTGCCTTGGCTTGTATAACCAAGATATCAATTTAAGAATGTTGTTTTTATCAATAATAATAAGTTTAATGTATGTACTAAAACCATATGCATATGATTTTTCTCGTATAGTCATATGATAATTACTTAGAATGAGTTTAATGGCTTGATAAATGGTAGCCCTAGATTTATCCGTGGTATACGGGTTTTGGAATTGCATGTTTTGGTTACATTCAATCATGGGCGGACCTACCCTTTGGTCAGGGTGGGCGACCGCACCCCTTGAAAAAGAAATTTTAGTGTATATTTTAGGCAAAAAATCCCGACCGCACCCCTTGAAAATATGGTTGAACATCTTATCCGTACCCCCAACAAATAATTTCTGCCACTTCATTCAATGTTGTTTTATTAACATAAAGTGCAAAAAGACCAAACACAAATTGTCTATAATGATTTTAATAAGAGATTATAGCTGGATTATAATAATGCCCTAAATTTGTAATTGCAAATGATTCACCCCAACATATTTGAAGATGATAATTATGGGTTGCTTGTGATCTCGTTATTTGGTTTGGTCTCACCCTCTTCATACACTATCAATAGCTTTCGATATGAGTTATATTTTAGTGGAGTATGTTTATTTGTTTACTTATGATGTGGTAGAACGTAATACGATGGTGCTCCAAAATATACTTGGATGTTAAACATTCAACTCAATTTGGGTAGAGAGTTTGTGATGAAAGACTATTAATTGATGACTTGATATTTGAGGTAATAATTGGTTGTGTATTTGGTTGAATGTTGGCCTACACCAATTATAAAGATTGTTCATTTATGAAAGACACAAACGTTACAACAATGTGTAGGTGTTATACATGGGTCGTGTTGTGAGAACATGAATAACAATTACAAGGGTCGATTTAGCTTTACAAGATGCTTCAAATCCCTTTGATTGATGGAAGTTGTGTTTGATTTAGTGTTACATGATGTCTCGTATCTCTTCAATTAACGGATGTTGTCTTTGATTTAGTATACCGAGATGCCTTCCAGTGGCGAAGCTTGAGATTTCCGACTGGTGGGTCGAAAACGTATATACCTAAAAAATTCTATACGAAAACTACATACCGGGCACTACTGAGCGAAAAGTTCAGGGGGTCGGGCGCCCCTCCCGGCCCCCACAAAGCTACGCCCCTGATGCCTTCGATTTGATGTCCTCGACGTCTTCATTCTTTTGGAATGCAAAGGTTATGAAGAAACATGAGTGAGCGGGTAAAAATATTTTTATGTATATTAATCTATTGTTATACTATGAAAATGTATTTATATTAATCTATTATTATATTATGAAAATGTATTTTTTTAAATATATCAGTTAAAAAAGGAGATGCAATTATTCAAAAGAAGAAATTTATTAGGTTTAAATATATATTTTCCTAAGAACAATCATTCGTATGAATTTGCCATACATCATTGATGGGACCAAAACCTATAACAATAATAATGATGTTAAATTTGGTATATTTTCACATTTGAATAACCTCTAAATTACATTTATGCCCTTTAGGCACATGACTTCATAAGTAGCGTCGCTATAAATATAAAAAAAATATTTCGTAGATGTTTAATTTATAATTTTGGAAAGTCGAAGACCTGCCTATATTTTTTTTGAACGGTAAATTTCTTTTATTCATGCGTCTGTGAGACTTGAACCCAAGACCTCCCTCTCCCAAGGTGTTTGAAGGCTTTGCCTTTGCCAATGGACCACCACCCCATTGATCAAAGACCTGCATATTTGGTTGTTGTGTTTAATCCAAAATCAATTATAAATTAAAAACTGCAAAAACAACATACGTGGGAAATTGATAGTGAGATGGTTATAGAGTTGCATAATAACATTCCATAGCTAAAACAATAAGTTTACTTTAATTGTCTATTTAAAGTTGGTTTGTATTCAACTTCCCTCATATTTGGATAACATATATATACATATTTTAAAAAAAATTATTATATAAAACTAAAGATAATATCTCTCTTTTTATCCCCGTTCGTATTCCAGGTCATAGAAATGGGCTAAAACCTTAGATATATTAAGAAAAGTGGAGGCTCTGTTGTTAGATATTTTAGTGTAATCGGGGATTGACTTGATGATCAAAGCGAATAATAATACACATCAAGCAAGTTAGGAGGTGCGGGAGTGCACGCTTGTTTTAGTTATTATTATTCGAAGTGTACGGGCGAAGCCCGTACTCTACGGGGGTTCCAAGGGGGCAGCGCCCCCTTGGCGGGGGTCCGGGGGCAGCGCCCCTGGGAGCAGGGTCCAAGGGGCGGCAGCCCCTGGCGGGGTCCAAGGGGCAGAGCCCCTGGCTGGGGTCGAAAATTAAATTGCCTTAATGAAACTGTGTCAGAAAATTTTATTTTCTGGAATTTTTATCATTTTCGAAATGATAAAAAACGACAGTTTTTTGGCTATTGTTTGTTTGAAAAATAGAGGCAACTGCCATGAGGCAGTTACAACCCCAAAAACCAATTTCGTAGACAGTTTTTTGGTTACAATCTACTGGTTCATCATTTTCACACAAAAACAACATACACTGGTTCAATTTCTCAAAATCAGAGTTGTATCCGATTGAATTATTCGGGTGAACCACCGAAATAATTTGATCTAAGAGTGATTACACGCCTCTCTGATCGTCCGGTTTCTGAAATTTCCCCAACATCTGTTGGATTGGTGGCCTAAAGCCCTAGCTTTAGAATAATTGGGCTTGGGTCGGCCCTGTGTTTGAAGGTGGATGCTTTGAAGGTTGTGGGTTTGAAGGTTCGGGGGTTGAAAATCGACAGGATGATCATTGAAGGTTTGATGGTTGAGAGTTTGCTCGATGACAAGATGATCGTCGATGGTATAATGAAGGTCCTGTGTTAGAACCCATTATTCAGTTATGTAAGTGTTGAAGAAAAATGATGAAGAATCTGATCACATTGATCAAATATGGGGCTGAAAAAGTCAACAAGTCAAACCAAAAGAAGATATATGAAAAGGACAAATTAAAGAAGGATCGGCATCAAGGAAAGATTAGACAGTAATCTACATTGAACGAAGAAGAATGGATCAGAAGTTTCTGATCAACCTGATGAATATCATCAGATCTGATCAGAACAGATCGTCAAACATTTGATGATCAAATTCATCAAAAATCTGATGAGGAATTATCAGAATTTCTGATGATTCCACTTGCGTATTGGATAAGATATGCACAAACCCTAAGATAACTAGAGGAAGTAAGAGATTCAATGAATACGCCAAAATCATACTTTTCACATGGCAAATTACATGAGGAAACAAATGTTTATTCATGTCAAACAATTTCTATAAACAGATAATGAAATCAACGAAGAGTAAATGAATTGTGCCTTGCATTTACTACATCCTACACACTTCACTTCTTAAGTAAATGTTTGTAATAGCCAATCATTCCACAATCACCTTGTAAACATTTCAAAGAGATATAAACTTGAAATTCTATATTTGGTTTCTTGAAAGTTCGATTTCTAATCTGCACACTATTTTCTATCTTTGTTGAAATCATCTGCCATTTTGATTAAAGATTATTTATCTGGGATCAAATGTGATGTAAAAAATAATTGAAAATAGAGATGGTGAAATGGTTACAAAAAAGTTATGATGAAACGGTTGCAAAAAAGTTATGATGAAATGGTTTATATAGAAACGATGATGCTAAAAATATACATGGTGAATAGTTTAAATAAAGACGTGGTGTAATTTTTTTATTAAATAAAATGGTCAAATGACATATTGAAAATCAAATCAACAATTCAAATTGTCTTTATTCTCATCGATAACAGTCACCCGAATACCATACTTGTTCCCCCTACCCGAACCGTCAATGATGGTGTTCCTGCTCGGGTAGGGCGTAACGGACAATGGTACTTGGATAACTACGTGTGTTCACTTTAATTTAATAAACTTTTTATCTTATTTAGATTTTATTTAAATTTTTTTTCAAATAACCTACTTGAGTTAACTTTAAAAAAAAACATGAACACGCAAGTGTGTATAGTGCGTATAGTTTTTTACTAACATTCCGACATAAACTTTGTTGAAAACAAAGTTGTATTAAAAGTAAACCATTTTTTATGATATCGTAAGCTATAACGATAGCCAGTACCATGACAAAACGAACTGATACTGACACCGGTACTGTAGTGAACTATCAATATTCATCTTTTATGGTTTTAAAAACGTGTCTGTAATCCTTTTGGGCATATCACGAATTTGTTCTTTTTATGGTTAATTTTGATGGATATTAAACACATGTCGATATCCTTTTGAGGCATGTCAAACCTTTTTTTGGTTTTTTATTTTTTATTTTGGTGCTATATCAAACATCGGTATCATACTGCTACCGTAACAAATCAAATTCATACTTATCGAAATTCAATTTCCACTGTATTACTTGGTTCCAAGCACAAATAAATAAGTATCGTTTATACTTTGTAATAATCAAAGAAGAAAAACGAACCCTAAAAATACATTTCGTCTTGGGCGTACAAAAAGGTTAAAACGGCCCTGGGCAGGCATAAATAAATCGTACCACTTCATTTACACGCTACACCTATATTGTTATTATTATGTATTCAACATATAATATATTATATTGTTGTGGTAGAGACACATGAAGGTCTTAAGTCTAAACATTAAAAAAAACAATAATAATTAGTGTAAAATCGAGTAGAAGTAATATTTGTCATTAAAAACTATATCATTAAGAGTCTCAATAAAAACTAAACAAACAGCCCCTAAGCATGGTTATTCATATTACCAATTAACCTTATAAATGAGTTTTATATGATAAATTGATAATTGTTGACTTAGACTTGCGAAATTTGGGCTGACACCTTTCTTCGAAAAGTTTAATTTTGATTTAAAGTTTATGTATCTCTATCGCTAGTTAAAGCCCAAAAGTGTGTCCTTGAGATTCTTAAATAGGTTTAAATCAGTATCTTTCACTTAACAAGGATGATTAGTAAGTTTTCCTATGCTAACGTGGGGTAGCTCATTCGACAACAGAGACACATCTATTTTAGAGGGAAGATCTTATGTTCAAACCTGTGCAATAAAATAGTTTGGATCATTGGTGTAAAGAATCGTATGAGTAACAATTGGTAGATATGTATGCCTTACAGAGAAGAAGTCTCTGGTTCAAACCTGAACAATGGAGTAGTTTAGATTATTGGTGTAAAGTATTCATACAAATGCTACTATATAATTTATACTAGTGGACTTCCCCCGCGTGTTGCGACGGGAAGTCTGTATCAGTTCAATTCATAAGGTATCAGGATTGTAACTGGCACTTTGCATAGCGATCGAAAGATAAATCCATACAAAAGTCATGATATGCCCTAAAAGATATCCACACATATTTTACATCGATAAAAAACTTTAAAAATGAATATTGACAAAGGTTTCAAAAGTACAAATATTGGTACCGATGTTCAGTTGAAATTGATGTGGTACCGATGTTCGGACGATATCAATTTTGTTCGTCAGTGACACTCGTTGTAGCTTATTTCTTGTAATATAGAAAAGATACTCTATTCCGCTACCGAAGTTGTTCGAACAAAAAAAAAATCAATTATAATTGACTCATTCAATTTTTAACAAAGCTTTTATTGTAACGCAGATAAAATAAACATGTCGCAACGGTACTTTTATAGTTTTATAAAGCATTACAATATATTATTAGAATAACAAAAATAAACGTTACTTCATAAAACATTGTATCTTAAAATTTAAAAAAAAATAAAAAAATGTGTTTGAAAATAATTATAACAATAAAATCTTAAAATTTAAAAAAAAAAACTATATGTTATCATTTATCTCCACTCAAGTTAATATATTAAGTGATTATACATAGTATGACATTATAGTAATAAAATGAGTAAATTACAAGTTTTGTCCTTTATGTTTGACCAAGTTTCAGGCGCTGTCCTTTACCTTTAAAATTTATAAGTTTTGTCCTTAATGTTTCAAAATCCTGCGCGTTATGTCCTTTGGGCCTAACCCGGTTAGTTTTTTATGTTAAATCAGATCATATGCTAGACACATGAGGGTATAATTGTCTTTTCACCCTATTAGTTAAAAAACACTTAAAAAACTAAAATACTATATATATACACACTCTCTCATCTCTTTCTCTCTGATCTTTCCCCTATATACTGAATCACCATTGTATTGAGTGGACTCCTCAAAAGGTAAAAAATGGGTGCAGCCTGTTCTTCATCCCCCTTTCTCTTTCGTTACCCAGTCACCATTCATCCACCCTCCATCACCCCAAATCACCACCAAATTTCATCATCTCCCCATCTAATCTCACTTATTATTCCCATTTCCCCAAATCCTTAATGAATTCGCCCCCCAAATGCAGCAGTATTACAACCAACTCCTCAACAAATTCTCTCAAAACCCCCATCTCCGATCCTCACTCAATCGACTCAGAATTGATTCAGAAGTTGGTTCATGATGCTCTTGTTTGGAGCTCTCTTCATGGGCTTGTTGTAGGAGACAGAAACGTGGAGTTTTTTTTTTTAATTTCATTGGGGATTTGTTTATTTTTTGTAGCTCTGTTTTGGGGATTTATGTATTTTTGTAGCTCTGTTTTGGGGAATCTGAATAGTTTGGAGATTTGGGTATTTTTTGTTTGTTCAGATGATTTCGTAGGGGTGGATAGTTTGGAGATAGTTTGTCGCTCTGTTTTAGGGAATCTGATGGTAGATCCAAGGGGTGGATGTTGATGGTGATGTCGGAGACGGTGGAGTGAGTGGTGATGGTGGGTCAGGCGATGGTGGAGATAGTGGGTGGTTGGCGGCAGGTGAGGGTGGGAGGTGGTGGTGGTCGGCGGCAGGTGAGGGTGGGAGGTGGTGGCGGCAGGTGATGGCAAGCGGTGGTTGGGAAGAGAGACAAAGTGTGTATGGGTGTGTTTAAGAGAGAAATTGCAGGATAGATATGTTTTATTTGTTTTCTAAAAATCATTTATAAATTAGGATGTGAAAAGACAATGCTACCCTCATGTGCAGTGCACATGACATAACTTAACTGTAAATTATAACTGGGTTTGCCCCAAAGGACATAATGTCACACCCCAACCGATGGCGGAATCATCGGGGCATGGCACTGAGCGAAACAGATTATCCAGAAGTTTCCATAACAACTATCATTACTATTCAATTTATATAATACGTCCCATACCGTACCTTAAATAGCAAACAAATTATTACAGATAACAACCAGTCAAATATTCTGTTCCGACAACTCAGATTTAAATATAAAAATTGTTCAAATGCTTCTAGAGACTCGATCTGCAAGATCTACAGACAACTATGCTCTAGACACTTATTCTAAGCTCGCCTTCCTAGCAGATAAGCATCCTAATTGCCTGTCACATACGTTAAAATAAAGTCAATACATAAAATGTAAAGGTGAGCATACAGGTTTGATAATAGCATAATAGAGTTCGAATAGTTTGCGCATAACCAGCACGTACACAGAGGAAAACGAAGCATGTTAATTATCGACATGGATCTATCGATACCAATGACTGCGGGTTGACTGCCCAAGGCAGTTCGCAATACATGATTACCACCGTAATCCATGCAAGTAATTGTCCTTAACAACCCCCGTGTGAACGGGTGTAGAGTCCAAACTATAGTACTATCGTCGTTAAGGCAGGTAGACAGCATTCCACGTGTAAACATAACAACAAGCATTCATTTAGTCACGTAATACATGCGGTAACAATTAGCGTTTAAAGTAATTGAGTAGTGTGTTCGATTGTGATTTAGAATAAGTAACGTATGTAACACCCAAAAGTGCTGAAAGCAAAAAGGGGTCGAGTATACTCACAGTGATTGATGGATTGAAGGGAGCACTTGAGAGTAGGGTTAGCCTGAATAGTTCGATAGTATAGTGATAAGAAACGCGTAATCGGAAAACAAGTATTGGAGGGTCGGACAGCTGGTCGATCGGACGGTAGTCCAATCGGACGCCTGACCGTTCGGTTTGACTGTCCGTTCGGACAGCTGTCCGGTCGGTCGGTAGGCCGATCGGATGGTTGTTCGAGTGGATTGTTTCTTCCTCTGGGAAGGATGTGTTTGTGTATGATGGTTTGACCTTTTGAGGTTTTCGTTGTAGTATTTGAAAACATTGAAGTATCTTTACCTTTCAGGTCGATCGATCGAACGGTCGTTCGATCGGCCGGCTAACCGATCGGTTAGGTACTTCAGCTGACAGGTTCTTAGCAGGGTGTCACCTGGTCGGACGGTTGTTCGATCGGGTGGCACTCCTAGTGCATTGAACACGTTGAAAATCGATCAAGTGTTGAAGTATAGTATCTCATGATCTGAAGAGTAATTCAAATTGGACGGCTTGACCGATCGAACAGCAGTTCGTTCAATACTAGACTTCATTAAATTGTTTTTAAGTGTGGGGCCATGTGCTAGCCGATCGGCTGACTGTCCGATCGGCTGGCTGTCCGTTCGGACAGCAGTCCGATCGGTCAACATCCTGACCTGATCAGCCTGTTCGTCTAACACTTGGCTGTTCTAATTGTTTGTCGTTATATCGAGGTGCTTTGACAACAAGTTGAACCATAGAACACTCGTTCTTACTTGTTCCTCCTGATCGGACAGGAATCACCCAAATCCGGCCGGTGAACTGTTCGGAACGGAGTTTAACGTTTAACCCGAAGTCGGTGAACCTCGTGGATAGAATCCGGATCTTGAGTCATGCAACCAGTGGAATGATTAGCAAATCGGCACAAGTTCCGTTTCTATTAGTTTTGAAGGCATTGAGTGTAAAAGAGTTGAAAGAAAGTTGGAAAACCATCTTTCAATCCTTTTCATCGTGTAAATGTTTAGATCTATGAAAGATCCTTGTTTGTTTATGTGGAAATCAGCTAGATTCAAGTGATTCTTGGTGGATTGAAGCCAAAACATGAAGTTCTTCAAGAACACCATGATGACATCATCCTAGAACACTTGAATCTTGATGATTTCACGGTTAGAAATCAAGATTCGAAAGATAGAAAGGTGTAGGAGTGTGCATAGATCAAGAAAGTACAAGATTTAGGACGAAAACTTACCGGAATCGAGAGAAATCTGAGAAAAAAGAGGGGAGCACGAGCTGGTCGGTCAGAGCTTTCCAAAAGTGGTAAAGATGACAATGACAGGGGTATTTATAGGCTTCCAAAAGAGGAAAGGGTTGGCCGATCGGCCAGGCATCCCGATCGGACAGCCTGTCCGACCGGACAGCAGTCCGATCGGCTGGGCTGTTCGATCGGCTGAGAGCCTGATCGTTCAGCTGCCTGATTCGAGTGTTCGGTGCGACGATTTTTGATATTTCGATTTCAATTGAGGACGATGCGAATACGATAAGGTTTCCTATTCAAATTACTTTTAATTCCGACCACTATATCTAACATACAATCATCTGTATCTCGCGCTGTCTCTTCTCCACTAATTATTATGATTCGATTTCGATTGAGTTCGATTGAGTTTTGAGTTTCGATTCGAGTTTTGATCGATTACCACACATAACATAAAGTAAACACGCACAAGTAACACATAAGGCACACACACACGTATATTAATACCAAAATTCGCGTAACTCGAGTCTCGAGTTCGGTAATGATTAGATTAGTTCGATTACTGATCAATTGACTTTATCGCATTGTTACTTCCTATTATTCACAGTCGTAAAGGGGTTCGTATCGATAAATAAACTTCGATTAATTCGATTTTAGCATATACTCCACATAATACAACTAACATGAAAGCACAAAATAGACTAACTACGGTCAAAGGAGTCAATCTTGACTTTGACTTTGACATTCGCTAACACGGGGTGTTACACATAACATGCAGGATTCTGAAACGTTAAGGACAAAACTCATCAATTTTAAAGGTAAAGGACAACACCTGAAATTTGGGACAAACATAAAGGACAAAACTTGTAATTTACTCTAATAAAATATTAAAAAAATGTTATGATGTAATAATAATATTTAAATATATTTTTACTATTCATGAACACTTAGATTAATATGTATAATATGTGTAGCTTTAATCTACTATTTATATTGCTTCTTTGTCACAACTAATCCCAAATGTTTGCATCAATATAATCCTGTTCATTACCCATATCAAAGTTGATTGATTCAATTAAATTGTGGGTATGAAGAAAAGAGTATTGCATTGTACCCTTGAACTTCATAGTATTTGGATATAAGTTTATCACCAACTCCCCTTACATATGGAAATTTTCACCCAGTTTTGAACATAGTCAATTGATGTTAATCTAGTCCGTGATGCCTCGACACAAACTGTCATACCGCAAAGACCAGTCTTGTGAGTTTTGTTGGATTCACTCATCACACTATGTAAGACCTTTAAAAATATTACAATATATTTCATAAAGCATCCCTTTTAGTAAAACATAAGGATTTGTTTATAAACTTTATTTACAACCTTCATGATGAACCTAAACCATTAACCACTTTACTCCATAACCATGACAATTATACCAACCTTAACATACACAAAAGAGTTAAATGCTTGGTTGGTCCCTGTGGTTTTCAAAAATTGCAAACTTGGTCCTAGTGGTTTACTAATTACACGCGTGGTCCCAAAACTTGTCAAAAATGAACTCGGTTGGTCCCCAGCCTTAACATCAGTTAAATTTTTCAGTTAACTATGTGTGAAATGACTATATTACCCTTGAACAATTAAAAACCTAAATTTCTCATTTAACTCTTTAACAAAATATGAACATGTATATGTTTATATCTAGTTTCTCTCTTTCTCTCTCTCACAACAACCATCATCAATCATCATCTTCAAATAACAACCATCATCAATCATTATCTTCAAACAACAACAATCTGAGTTATCCCCTTCCACCCATCTTATTCTCATCCAATCTCTAAACCTTAGCCACCCTTAGGGGCGGCGGCGGCGGCGTTTATGGTGGTACCAATCCGGTTGTTCTTGAATCTGAGCAAAGGTGTGGCAGCAGAGTTAGGGGCGGCGGCGTATATGGTGGTACCAATCCGGTTGTTCTTGAATCTGAGCAAAGGTGTGGTAGCAGAGTTAGGGGCGACGACATTTATGGTGGTAACAATCTGGTTGTTCTTGAATCTGAGCAAAGGTGCGGCGGCTGAGTTAGGGGTGATGGCGGTGGATGAGTTGATGTTGGTGGTGTTCTTGAATCTAAGATTTAGGTGAGATGATGTTGGTGGATGAGATACGACGGTGGATGAGTTGATGTTGGTGGTGTTCTTGAATATGAGATTTAGGTGAGAAGTGAGATGATGTTGGTGGATGAGATGATTTAGTTTGATTTAAGTTCTTCAATTTTTGGTGGTTGTATAGATCTGAAACAAATGATGAGATGATGTTGGTGGTGGTTATGAAGATGGAATTTGAAGTTAAGGTTTGAAGATGGAATTGCAGGTGTTCATTGTTTGAAGATGTTTATAATGTTCAAATTTTGTTAAAATCTGGATATAAACATGGACCTGTTCATATTTTTTAATTGCTTAGGGACAATTTAGTCATTTCACACATAGTTAACTGAGAAATTTAACAGAGGTTAGGGCTAGGGACCAATCGAGTTCATTTTTGACAAGTTTTGGGACCACGCGTGTAATTAGTAAACTACTAGTACCAAGTCTGTAATTTTTGAAAACCACAGGGACCAACCAAGCATTTAACTCTACATAAAAACTCATGAACTTTTATGATCATCCTATACCTCAATCATATTCAATTCCGATGTTGTTATTGACACATACACATAAATAATAGCATTTTAGCATGCATACACTTAATCCCTCAACACATAGTCAACCCTAAGGCTATAGGGTGTGGTTGGAGCCCCCAAGGGGCTTTATCAGTCCACCTCAGCTCCACGTCACCTTTGGGGCTTTATCACACCCCTCTTTAACTTGCATGGTGTGGATGGAGCCCCTTATTAATAAAAATAAAAAAAATAAAAAGATTTCATTGGGTGAATTTACATGGGCCCCACCTGATAAAGTGTAACACCCCGAAAACGGGTTTGGTAATCAAACTCCGTTAATACTAAAGGATGGGTAAATTACCGTAATGGTAAAAGTAACCCGGTGAATATTAGGATTTTAAAATAAATAAGCCTAATATTAAATAAAAGCTGAAAGAAAGCTTTTTAAGAAAATAAAGTTTATAGAAGCCTGAGTTAACGGGACTTAAAATAAACTGAGTCATAAATTCCCCGAACCCATTTATTTAACTAGGAATGTTTAACCTAGTTAATGAGTGGAAATAGTGTTAGAAATAAGTAGGTTATAGCTTACTTAATAACTAACCTAACATGAGGGGCCAAAGTTGGATAACATGAAAGTTAAATTATAAAAAGAAAATTATAACAAAACACACAATAAGTGTGTGTTCTGTTGATCGACATCAGGGAGCTCCCATGGAGCAAAACCCTAGTTTCATCAAAACTACCAAATTGAAGGTCATTCCAAGACCCAAATCGATGCATGAACGTGTGGAAACGATCACCGAGTCATGGGGATCACAAGGTATGTCACAAAACCTAGATTGGTTGAAGTTGAAATTCGAGACAAGTAGGTTACTTGCAAATAAATGGATGGATTATGATCCAAAGATGAAATTAGGTGTTTATGTACGCCTAATTTCGTTAGTTATTAAGAAAATTACGAAATACTTGATGTAAGGTTACATCTAAGTGATTAACAAGTAGATTATCAAGTGGGTTTTGATAATATGATATAATTATGTTTAAAACCATCACGGATGTTAGTATTATGAAGATACTTGAACAATTTATGATTTTGAGTATATGTTCATACATGACTTGAATTGGGTTTTGTATATTATAATGGAATTGGTGATTTTAATTCATGAAAATAGATGTTTGAAATCATGATGTCTACTAGTTGATATGTAGAACTTGATTATATTAGGTGTTCGGATGAATGTCTAATGTTATGATGAGACGGGTTTACATATAGATGGAAACCTTTAGTTCTTGCTTGACGGACGAATAATTAGCTTTGATAATCGAAAGCTAAAATAACTCGATAATGATAATCACTTGAATTTATTAAAGTGATAGAAAATACGTAAGGTGGGATAATCGTGTTAGACGATGATTGATCTAACCATCTTACGAATTTTGATAATAGTTTGACTCTTGACAAGCTAGATGGAGGCTTGGGAGGAAGCGGGTCAAACGGAGCAAGTACGAAAAGAAAACGTTGCTTGGATGCTAGGTAAGTTAAAACTTACACCTTTTATTAATATCTATTGGTTTTATAGATTATGAATAATCAAAAGTCATATTTGACTTATGATGTTTCGACCCGATATGTGCGGTTCGGAACAAAAGACAATAATGATAAACCATGTTGAATGATTAAAAAAGAGCTAATAAGATCATTTAGTCATGCAATGACTAATAAATAACGAGTTTTGAATGATTACATTGTAAGGTAAATCAATACAATTAATAAGGGTAAAACGGTAATATGGTCACTAGTTGACGATAACCGTTAGTTTTGAAGGACACTTTATGGCGTAAGATATAAAAGGGGTCAAAATAATCAAGAAATAGATTTATAAGGAAATTGACCGTACGGTGTAAACCGGTACAAGCCATGTAGACGAGATGATGATAAATCCATCTTGCAAAAGTAAACGGTCATTTAGACCAAACGAGTCAAAGGTGAAAATAT
This sequence comes from Helianthus annuus, assembly GCF_002127325.2. NCBI lineage: Eukaryota > Viridiplantae > Streptophyta > Magnoliopsida > Asterales > Asteraceae > Helianthus > Helianthus annuus. Next base: position 4,689,901 of record NC_035445.2, read on the forward strand.
CACCCTTTGACAATATCGACTAATGGTTTGTCGAGTTGTATGATTACAAGAATAAATATCGATTGAATGTTGACATTGCTATTACTTAGCGGCTACTAAGGCAAGGTATCGAAACGGGTCAATATATTGATCCGAGCCAGGTTTGTATAATGATTCAACTCATCATGTAGAACTTGAGGTTCTATAAGAATTAGACAAGGATAAAATATAGATATTCGGTTATCTTTAAGGTAAACCGAATAAATTGGGTTATGATTATGGTATTTTAGAAATATAATGGTTTCTAAACAAGATTATAGTTTTAAAAGTGGGATTTTGGTCGAACATGGCTTTAAAGGTCCTTCGTCGTAATAGGAGGGGTAAAAGTGACCAAAATGCCCTTATAAGTGAAATTAAGCAAACGACCCCTAAAGGTTGTTTAGAAATGAGTTTTGTGATCAAATAGATACTTGTATTAAGTATAAAAAGTGAAATATGCGAATCTTTGGGTCAAATGACTCTATATGAGTCTTTGTCGTAAAATGATAATCCAAGGGGTAAAACTCGGAATAAATATATCTCCACATTAAATCTTCCACACATATAGTTGTGGTGGAAGATAGATTGATAAATAATGTGGAAGTACAATGCTAGAAGTGAATGGGTATGACTTCTGCGGTAAAGTGCTTAAATACCCTTAACGGGTCAAAATAAGCTTCTAAGTCAAAACGGGTTAAAGAAGGTATATAAACCCGTGATTTTGAGCCTAACATAATAGGAAATATTGAAATTATGAAGTTCATGGGTTTAAAGATCAAATAAACATGTTTGTTTGATAAAATCACGAACGGGTCAAAATTTGGTAAAAAGGGTAATAAGTCAAAGACTTAAAGGTCTGAAATTTTGTTATGCCGGATGTTGGATTTTAACTCCATAAGATGTACAATTAAATTACGGACGCGTAGGAAAAAGAATCGGATAAAATGGATTAGAAACGAGAGAGTTATGCTCGTTTTCGTGAAATCGGGTTATGCTGGGAATATGCAGCAACCAGCTGCAACATTCTGGACAAATCAGGCCGTCGCGCCGCGCGATGGGGAAGGCCTTAGGCCGTCGCGCGACGCCACGAGGTGCCAGATACGCAAAAATTCGTTAATTAACTGTTTATGCATTGCGAACCCATTGAAATGCGTTTTAAGCTACGTATGAATAATCTAACTCATGTTTTTATGAGTTGTAGGTAAAATTCTTGTACTGGAGGACGATCAAGCTCAGCGATGAACCGAACACATAAAGAACAAAGCTTCCGCGAATAGTTTCGTAGTCACGTTTTAAACGACGAATTAAATTACAAAATGTTGAAATGTTTTATTTAGTAAAATGTTTTAACAAACTTGCATTTTTAAGTGTATGTTTAATCTTAAATACACTATGATAATCGCAATCTTATTTGATAATAGTTTAAAATGGACTAAGGGTCTTACATAAAGTCCTTCGAGCTCGTTACCATGATGGAGCCCCATCAATGGCGCCCCTTCTTAAAATGATGGGTGTGGGTGTATAGCGCCGGGGGGCGCTATAGAGTGTGACATGGCGATGGTGGCGCCCCCACACACTACAGCCTAACCCCATGTCATAGAAAACAAAATTATATTGTGATGATGTCATTGCCAATTCACTACATACATGCCAATAAACCTGAAGATAATAATCACCCACACATTTCAAAATGAAACTTAGAGGAAATGTTGACAATTTCCGACATGATAGCCTAGGTTGTAGGGTGTGGTATAAAGCCCCTAGGGGCTTTATCACGCCACATCAGCGCCATCTAGGCGCCACCTCATATGGGGGGCTTTAAAGCTCTTTCCTTTAACATCCTTGCAATGGTTTAAAGCCCCTTTCAAACAATACAAATTTGGATCACTGACGGACCAATGGAGTATCATCATACCACCAGCGGAACCACCCGATCATATCCATCTCCACTAGGCATAATGCCTATACACCAATTCAAGAGGAAACCCAATAATATGGGAAAAAAGCCCTTGTGGGAATCGAACCCAGGACCTATTGGTCCCAAAGTCTTATCCCACCCCTAAGATGCCACTAGCCTATAAAGCCATGGACTCCTGTCAAAATAAATGGATCAAAAAATGATTTCTTATTTAACCACTAAAAATTCAAACTAGAGAAATAACAAGAATTGCAACAACTCTCAAACAACCCTCACAAGCAGATCATCATCACGATGATCTGCAACACTCAAGCATAATGAATCTGATGTAAAAGAGATCTTAACACAAGATTTTTAACACACAGAGTGAAACCCTAAATGAGGAAGAAAGAGAGATGATAATTAGAGTGGCGCAGACGAGGAAATATCTGGACCAAATTCATCATCTATGATAACTTTAGGGTATCCCTTATATAGAGACTCTGAACCTTGAACTTGAACCCAGTTATCCCGGATGATGGTTATAACAACTTTTCATTTGTTATAACCATTTCTTCATTCCTTAAGCCCATCTCCATAAGCCCATCAGCAAGCCATCTCATATGCAAGATAAAATAAGAAATAACAAATGTAAGACATAAAATATAAAACTGAAATATTAAGATATTATTTTTAACACCCCCCTCAGTTTTATATTTTAAAAACTCACAAACTGAAATGTTAGAACCCATACTTCACACTTTCTAAAAGCACCATTTAGCTTACAGTTGCTTCTTAGATCGGTTTCTCACCAAAAGATACTCTAGAAACAAAAAAAGATCACGAAATTGTTGGCATTGCTTGTCTCGCCCTTGCAACAAGGATTGAAGAAAACCAGCCCTACAACAACATTCGGCAGAAGATATTTAACGTCGGAAGTAATGAATACAACAGATCAGAAGTGGTGGCCATGGAATGGCTAGTGCAGGATATCCTTAACTTCCAGTGCTATTTACCAACCATCTATAACATTTTATAGTTCTATCTCAAAGCTGCCCGAGCCGGTCAAGGTGTTGCCAAGACTGCCAAGCGTCTTGCGGCACATGCACCACTGGGCCATGAACAGTTGTCCAACTGTCCTTCAACTGTAGCAGCCAGTTTAGCGTGCTTAGCATGTCTAACTGACTGCATAAAGTCGATGGAGTGCTTGGTTTGGTCAATACGCTAATACAGTTCAGAACAAAAGACGGGCAGTCCATAAAAGATATCCCATTTTAAAACTAGCAAAAAGACGATAAACAAAAACCAGAAAATTGGACAAACAAGATGGGGTCATTTTCCCGGACATCAGAAAATAACATCATACATACAACTAACAAGAATTGTCAAAACAAATCAACCAAAAGAATATCATCAAATTCTTCTTTCTTACTCAAATTTAGAGCTTAGTCGATCTTTTTTAAACTCGTTTATGAATAATTCCTAATCCAGAATATATTTAAAAATATCTACCACAATATTCGATTACTTTGGTGTTTTTTTATGAACATAAACCATGCAGAGAACACTACAAAAAATATGTAAAACTCAAGAATAATCCGATATTTTTTTAATACCAAACGGATTCAAACATTTAACCCTAGAAAACCCCACTAAGGTTATTAGCTCAAAAAACTATGACAAACACAGAGACAAGACAGATACAAACATGAAATCTAATCTCGTAATGACACTCAAAACTTCAAAAAACTTTTATTTCATAATCAACCTAAAAAATTTGAAACTGGTCTCTAAATTTATACAACTCTCAAGATCAAAATATCTAAACCACAACTCAGATCTAACAGATTAGAACTTCAATTACCAAGAGAGTGAACAAACCCTAGATCGATAACGACAATTGTCATAGATTAGGTTTTCATCACAACGAAGAAGAAAATGAAAACCCTAGACGACTCTTAAAACTTTGAAAGAGACTGCAAGTGAAAACGTTTATGTTTGAATAGTAGACTATAAATTCACAACCAAAACAAAAACAAAAACATACCAACAAGCAAAAACTTTCATGATAGAAAAAATTGTTAAAAATGAATCCAACAATTCAACAACAATATTACAACTATATCGGATAAAGCAAGAGTCACAGTGTCACACAATTCCATAGTACTCAGAACATAGCCATAGCCTCAACAAACAAACGTAAGAACTTTCTATCACATCAGAATGTAAAACAAATTATAAAGCATGTTCTGATTAACAAAGAATTCATAAAAGTCTATAACCAAATCAGATTCATTGATTTTATCCAACGACTCCAAAAAATAATAAGTCTGATAATAACAACGGGAATATCACCTATATCAGACTACAAGACAAATACTTACCTTCCTCTCAACAGAATTCAACTAAAGCACCACATATCAACAACATATGATAAAGTCACATGAATTCAAATATAGCAAATTGACTTTAAATTCACTAACAAGTCATGAAACTCACCAAGTAACAATAGCAACATAGGAAAAGAAAAATCAGAAAAAACATTCTGATTAAGATAAAAAAACATATGATTCTAAAAACTACCAGATATAACACAAATCTGATAAAAACCCAAGACCAAGAGTTACAAGACTCTATACAACTCAGAACAATGTCTGAAAACTTGAATCACGTGATTCAAGACCATGAAAAGTCACACGACCTTTTCTTAAAAAAACCAGAACCAAGTCTGAAACTTTTGAATCACACGATTCAAAAAAACAATCTGACAAAACCTAGAATCACACGATCCTACACATCAAATAATAAATTACAGCTAAAAACACCCGGTTGAATAAAAACAAAGAACGCTTTCAACTAAAAACATCCACCAACCAGAGAAATAAACAGGGCTGTAACACATATTCAAGAATAATCTTGACAACATTACTGGTTAAGACACATGAACCACACAGTTCGACTAACCAGAAAGACAATTTTAGACAATACAAAGAACAGATAGAAACCAACACTACGATCTAACGGGACTAGACTCAACAACACGAAGAATCTACAAATGACCCTAGATCAGTGTGAAAACAAGCACCACCTAGACCAGTGAACTAACATCACTACGATCAACGATGAAGTCTCAAAGAGACGAATAAGAAACAGATAAGATTACCAACACAATGATCCTACACAAACCTCACTACGGTCGGACTCAAAACATGAAAAAATCCAAGACCAGTGAGAAAAAAACAAACAATAACGAAGAACACATTTTCAAGATAGTATAACCTTTACAAGATAAGACTCAATCAGCAAGATCTACATTCAATCTCACACATACAGATCCTCAACACGACGATCTGCTTTAACTCTCAACAAGACTTCACGGATACACTACAAATCTGAACATACAAGAACAAGTAACGCCCTATATCTCAGTTTCAATATGAAACCCTAGAGAGAGACAATGCGACGAGGAAGAAGGAAAAAATCACACTACATCAAGCATTAACAAGAACCACATTCTTAGAATCAAAGAACATATTAATGATGACTCAACATGTATGAACATATCATTTAGAAACATAATAACCATGTGCCAATAACAAAATTCAATATTGTTAATACTAGCAACTAGGATAAAAAAAACAAAGTTCAATACACAGAGAACATAGCACAAAGATTGAACGAATCATATAGAATCATAAAGATGCAATCAAATCAATGTAAAGCAACTATGGAGAAACCTCGACAGGGACCAGATCAGAGGTTTATCACTCAAAGGTGCCTCTGCAAGCCTTATCGAGGAAGCCTTTTAGACCTAGACACAATCTAAATAACCAGAGATAAACGACAACAACAAGTAACATAGATTATAACTAACACAACAAACAAGAAGCAATCAGAACAGAAATCAAACAAGAATGCAACAGGATGCACCCTTCCTGTGTCCCAAATTTACAAAACTGGTCCAACTACCCCGGAAACAGAATGCCTAAATGCAAGAATAAAAAACATAAAATAAATCAAGGAATGATCTCACCAGAAAAGCAAACCCAAGCTAGGGTTTCTCCAACTACCCCCAGAACAACAGCTTCCAAGAACTACAGGCCTTTCATGAGATCTAAAGTCGGCAAACTTTTCGTCTACCTAGACTTTTAGAACAACCTTCTTCTACAACACCGGTGTTTTGCACCCACTTTTTATTGTGGAAAAGTGTCACACCCCAACCGATGGCGGAAATATCGGGATGAGACGAAGTGTGTAAAGATTGCTAGAGACGTCATAACACTATGTGACAATATTTAATTAAATTCAAATTTCATTTCAAAACTAAATGTTACACAATATTCAAAAGGAAATAACAACATTGTTTCAACAAATAACAACAAAAGATAGATAAATTTAGGTGTGTATCTAGCCACCCTAAACTTGTTTCATCAATCATCCATACTTCAATAATCAACCTGCAACATGTATTAAAATAGAGTTTCAATGCAAAAGCAAAGAGCGAGTATACAAGTTTGTTTACATAGCATAATAGAATAAAAACTCATATCCAACATGAACATAATAAAATAGTTTCAGCCATGCTAGTTTACGCAGTCCAAGTGATAGCCCAAGTTTCCAATGCGTTAAAGTACCTAACCCAAAGTTTCACGGGAGGTTAATATGTCTCCTCCTAACAATACCCCTCGACACAAATGGGGGAGGTGCATTACCCCTATAGCGCTACTATTGTTAAGGCGGAACTACACACAGGGATTAAACGTTCACATAGCACAAAATAGTCTCAAGTATCACAAGTTTCATGTTTCATGTTTAAATGGATAGAGCATGTTTCAAATAAGTTTCAAGTGTCACGTGCGTTTAATATAGAATACATGTTGCACCCAAAGTGTTTAAAAGTAAAAATGGGTTCGAGTATACTCACGGTGGTTGCAAGCTTTCCCACTTGAAATCCCGCGAGCGAGTTTGGTGGATGGATTAAGTTGGAGCACCTAGTCCTTCTACACAAGGAAACGTAGGTGTGTGAGTTTGGCGTATAACGGAAGATTATAAATTTGGAGTTTAACATAACATAGAGTATGATATCAAAATAATCATCTTTAACTTATACTCCTATATGACACTACGTAACCACTAGGGTTATATTGTATTTCATGGGTAGTAAGCCCATTAGAATCATATTTGGAGTGTTAAGTCTTAGATGTCATTCTACTACTTTAACATATAAACGCAAGTTTAATATTAAAGGTTCGAATGTGTGTATATATATATTTAAGTATTACATATTATTAAGTTCAATATTTCAAGTAGGAGGTAGAAGATTAAGATCTTCGTTTAGGCACCTCGAGTCATTCATGAATGTCATGTATGGGGTAGGAAGAACATGCTTCCATTTAGGGACCCCTTGAATGTTCACCACTTCACTTGATGTAAAGACAACCAAGGAGGGTCACGAACTAGGGTTAATACAAGTATGTAAATAATCTAAACTAAAAGAAATCATCAAATCATATGAGGATTTTATGTTGGAACAACCCAAGTTGTTCCACAATCACTCATTCATCAAAGTCTAAGCTTGACATGACTTGTGGGTTGAATACCCTAACAAAACAGAAAGTTTATGAGGTTTAATCCTCTGATTTAAGTGTCTTAATCCTCTGATTTAAGTGTCTCAACCATGTTTTTAAGCTTAACCAACCATAAGAGGGGTTGTAAGCATTAGGACATTGGTGTGAGATGTGTTAGACACAAGTTGGATGAAGTTTAAACAAGTATGTAACAAAAAAGAAAGTTTTTGGTCAATTTCAGAGCAATTCCAGGTCTGATTTCTCCAAGGAGAAGTCAAGGAATCAAACTCCATGATTAACCAAGCAAGTAGGAAGAAGAATCAAGTAATTTCGTTAAGAAATGAGCAAGTTATACCAAGTTTAGTGCAAGAGTGTGAATCTGTCCGAAAATGCAGATTCTTGCTGGAACTTGAGAGTGTTCTTGAGAGATTTGAGTGTGATGAAAGTGTCCAAGTGCTTGGAGGACCTTGGGTACTTATAGGGAGGTGATTAGGGTTGATTAGAAGGGTTTACAAGTGCCAAAACTTGGTTTAAACAAGGAAATCCCGCTCAAAATTGAAGCTGGTCGCGACTGTCCATATTTTCTGCAGACCTGAGCCTCATGCGGCCCGCCTGGGATATCCAGGTAAGGTAACGCGGGCCGCGAGCCCTTTGTGGTTCGGAAACAAGTTTGTTTTTATTACATTTTAGCCCCTATAGTTGTGTAATTGATGTTTTAAGGTGTTTTAAGGACCATTCTTGCCATAAAAGCATATTTTAAGGTAAACCCAAGTACGAGGAGTATAAACCAAGTATAATTATGCGTATAAGTATCAAATCAAGTGTCGTTCTCGTTCAAAATACGTTCCATGCATAAGTTTAGACTAATTACAAGTTTCACACATAGTTTCCAAGATTATCGATTAAACATAGATTGATTCACCAAATCGAACATACGAGCATACATAGAATGCGTATAACATAGATGTAACAAAATATAAGCTTCATTAATGATCCAAGTCTCGGTTTGACAATGATTACAAAGAAGGGGACGATTACAAGAATACAAAGTTTCCAAAAATAGAAGTACGAACAAAACTCTCTATAAATGGAAAGTACAAAAGAGCAGGGCGTTACAAAAAGAGACCACCAATGAATCTAGGAGGGGTACAGTTGATTCCTACAGCAACAACTTTCTTACTTTAATCCGCAATTACAGCACATTCGGCTAACAAATCACCACTCACCACATTCACACCGTTTTTGGAGTTAAATGCAAACCATGTGGGAATATTTAAGCCTTCTTCAAGAAGCTCAGAAAACACATGTACTTCTAGCTTATTTGGTATTGTTTCGAATGCTATCAGATCAGCACCAGATTCAGCTAAAAATTGAACCCTTCTATGGTGAAAACTTTTCAAAATCTCCAAATTCATTGCATCACCATAGTCCCCACTGTATTCAGAACCATCAGTAAGATAAGCTCCATAACTCCCTTATAGTAAAGGGCTGGCCCTTTGCAGAAGCTCGAATGTATACTTCATAAAATCGCTTAATCTCTGGCCGCATCCTCTGCCCCAGGTCAGTACCATCAGCATTCTCAACAACGCTTTGATGGACATTCAAACAGTGGCATGAACACTCAAGCAGTTACTTCCTGATATATTTCAAAACCACACTGTTCACATGTGTAACCAACAACCTTCATCAAAGGTTTTACATCCGAACAGCGAGTCACAATGCCGGATATCTTAACAAGCTGACCAATATTTGAAGCCCTAATCTCCCTTAAATTGTTACAGACAAAGGCAGAACCAGAACAAGAAGCGTTGAATCTCAGCTTTCGAATGATGGTCATCTTCTTCTCTGGCGTGGTGGATCTCCGGCGACGATTTCGGTGACGGTGGCAATGACGCTAATGACGGTTTGCTACATACGGCGAGGATACGATCATCAGATCATATTCTTGTTCTCCAGCGAACGGTGGCGATGTTTTGTACGGAGAGGGATTGGATCTGTTGGGATGACATTTTGTTGATGTTTGTGAGGGGAGAAATATAGGGTTTTGTGGGATTAACCGAACAAGAACAGAGCACCAGGTGCTACTATGGGGAATTTCGGACATGTGTGTTGAGAATAAAAGATATGCTAGCAAGGGTTCCAAATCTGTAACCCTAGATCACAAGCTAATCAATAACACCAGTGTAAGAACAGGAGAATCACTCGATACCACAGACCAGAGCCTTGGGGCTCTGATACCATGTCAAAGCAAATGGATCAAAAAATGATTTCTTATTTAACCACTAAAAATTCAAACTAGAGAAATAACAAGAATTGCAACAACTCTCAAACAACCCTCACAAGCAGATCATCATCACGATGATCTGCAACACTCAAACATAATGAATCTGATGTAAAAGAGATCTTAACACAAGATCTTTAACTCACAGAGTGAAACCCTAAATGAGGAAGAAAGAGAGATGATAATTAGAGTGGCGCAGACGAAGAAATATCCGGACCAAATTCATCATCTATGATGACTTTAGGGTATCGCTTATATAGAGACTCTGAACCTTGAACTTGAACCCAATTAACCCGGATGATGGTTATAACAACTTGTCAATTTGTTATAACTATTTCTTCATTCCTTAAGCCCATCTCCATAAGCCCATCAGCAAGTCTTCATCTCCATAAGCCCATCAGCAAGCCATCTCATATGCAAGATAAAATAAGAAATAACAAATGTAAGACATAAAATATAAAACTGAAATATTAAGATATTATTTTTAACAACTCCCACATGCATACTTAATATCGCTCGTTAATGTGTTGGCGGAGACTCAATGGCGCCCCCTTTTAGCGCCCAGAGGATGGCTAAGAGGCGCTATAAGGTGCTAATTTTGCTGATTTGGCTAGAGGCGATACACCACACTCCAAAATATAAATGGCCCATAAAAACTGAAGTAGGTGAAAAGAAAAAAAATTAGTTAAATAACATATATTTTTGACTTCATCCAAGTATGAAAGTATATCAACATAAGAAGAGAAGTTTAGCTTCAAAATGTGACAAACCAACATGTTAAGAGGTAACTAGTAAAAGTTGGAATACCAAGATATGTAGTAAAAAACATTGGAGATAAGAGAAGTTGTATTCAATTGATTGCCAAGGTGTATCCTAAATATTGCTACCCTATCCCAACCATATTATTAGGCAAAATCTATAGAAGGATTCCATTTGAAAGGTTACTTATTTACATAAAAAAAATCCAATTAAGGATATAAGATTAACACAAAAGGATGTTCGAGACGTATAAACATGTCTTATGTTCACACAAACATGTGTTTTGGTTCATCCATACCAAAAGGTTGGTAGACATGCCATTCAAAAGGCTTTGTACGAACGAAGCTTGCGTACATGACACAGTGATTACGAGTCACACAAAGGCAGATAAGTTAGAACCTAAAAGACATCATGAAAACTTTTCAAACTCTCAAGGTTGCTAATACGCCATTATTTCTAAAGTAATGTTCACGAGGAGCAAAGAAGGTCTGGTTTATTATAAGCCAAGTATACAACTCAAGATGAAGATGTATGAGAGCTAATAGTGAGTAAATTTAGACATAATTAATACAATGTCATCATGAAGTACAAAAAGGTAGGTTAACAACTTAAATAAAAATATTATCTAGATGTAAAAATACAAAAAAAAGACACCGAGTTTTAATAATACAAAACTAACCCTGTATTGAAATACACACATGTTATTTCATTTCGCCCGGTGTTTGAACCATAAGAAAGACATCGTCTGCAGCTCACCAAAGATTTCTCTGTGTTTAGCCGATTACCTGTAAAATTAGATTGTTTCGTGCCTTCCATATCACCTAACACGCCACCAAGAAGATCATTTGCATTATTTTTTTTATGGTTAGATACCTTCAACGTTTTATGCACTTCAAGCAGCTCTTTCATCGTAACGAGATAAAGTTGTGCGATGTTGCACTAAACACTCACTTGGTTGAGTCTTGCCTGTAGCAAAATTGCTCCGGGTTGAGCAAGAGACTTTACAGTTTCCTCTACAATGGTGATATGCTCGGTCACCAGCGCCATCTGCATTTGCAAACGTCAACGGCCTTTTGCCATTGTTTTATTCGGGTGATCAAGCTTGTGTCGGTCGTTAAAAAGAATTAAAAATTAAAAAAATAATATTAATCCAAAATGGATACTATTTTTTTTTATTGCCACGATGATTTCTCTTTCTTTCCAGATACATAATATTGTTTGTTAGGTTACGAAATGATTGCGTTCAGACCTTCGATTCCACTGCAACAACAAACAAACGCAGTCTGAAAACTACATTTGAACATTATCCACCACGCAATTTCATCATTTCACCTTTCAATTCATCAATTCCTCAATCAATTTCACTACATCCGTACTCTTTTTCATCTCCAAAACCCTAATTTTCACCGCTTCGACCTCCTTCATGGAGAGATCTGGTAGCAGAGACTTTAGTAGCATCCATAAAGGTTCCGGTTCGGTTTCAGCTTCAGCTTCCGGTTCCGGTTCGGGTTCGGGCTCGGTTTTGGCCTCAGGTGAGCTGATTGTTTGTTGATTAGTAAGTTTGGATGTTTGTTAGTCGGTAGTTACTGTTTGATCGTGTTTTTTTATAGGAATTAGGGTTTGAGTTCGTTTTGTTATTGATTTGTGTGATTTATGCATATTGAAATTGATAACAACTGGAAGAAATTACAGTACTGTGTGTTTTGTGTGATTTTGTTTTGTTGTTTGAAGGATTTGATTTGTGTGGCTGATATGCGTTTTAAACTGATTATTGATGTGCAGATGATAAACTGTTTTAATTTGATTAAACTGTATTGGTTAATTGACAATTGGAAGAAACAATAGTACTGTGTGTGTTTGTGTGATTTTGTGCAATTTAGGGTTTAGTTTATTTTTTGTTTTGTTGTTTGAAGGATTTGATTTGTGTGGCTGATATGCTTTTTGAATTGATGTGCAGATGATAAACTGTTTGATGCTTCGCAATATGCTTTTTTCGGTCGGCATGCGGATAAGGCTGAGTTTGGGTGTTTGGAAGAAGATGATTATAGTCTTCCAGCTGGAATTGCTGATGATGAATATCATTTGTTTGATCGAGACGAGGTAAAGTTTTGGATTATGGTTATCATGCTTGTTACTTGTTAGTTATGAGCCGTGATTCGTTTGTCACAGCTGAAATTTTCAATTATTTATGCACAATTAAGGTGTAATGTGTAAGTGAATTGAGTTGAATCGAACAGTGAGGTGTGGAGTTAGGTTGAGTGATTAAAATTATAATTCGGATGCAGCTTGATTTTGAACTAAATATTTAGTTACCACGCTCATTTTTAATCTTCAAAAGGGTTAAAAATTTGTAATAATTGATTAAGCTAGCATGACTTAATTTGCGTTGTGAATATAGCTTTTAGTTAAATTTGTGCTTAAACTAAAAACATAAGTTATGGATTCGTGTAATATATATTACAAGTTATCGATGGATAAATGGTCCCATATCACACTTCACTTTGCTAACAATCTCAGCTAACCAACACTGGAAATTTGATGTATATTAATCTATTGTTATACTATAAAAATGCATTTTTATTAATATATTAGTTAAAAAATAGAGATGCAATTATTTAAAAGACGAAATTTATTTCCTAAGAACAATCATTCGTATGAATTTGCCATACATCATTGATGGGACCAAAACCTATAACGATGTTAAATTTGGTATATTTTCACATTTGAATAACCTCGAAATCACATGTCTGCCCTTTAGGCACATGACTTCATAAGTAGTGTCGCAATAAATATAAAGAGTATTTGGTAGATGTTTTAATTTATAATTTTGGGAAATTGAAGACCTGCATATTTGGTTGGTGTGTGCGCTCTAGCATTACAAGGATGGTATTAGTAGCAACTCTTATGTTATATAGAATAATTGTAACTTGTAAGACAAATGATATCAATTATTCACAAATGGTAAAATTTGAATATGATGCATGCTTAGAGAAAATGGAAAACAAAAGGTCAGGATGAGATAGAGAGAGTCCAAAAACAAATTTTAAATGATGTAATACATATAAGTTCAAACAGTAAATAAATCTTGTTTTTTTGTCAATCGGCAAACAATATTCACACCCAATTGGCTCATTTAAATTTAAGGTGAAATTGGATTGGCATTTTGGTTTTAAAGCTATTGCTTGGGATGTCGTATCAAACGTTTGAAAAAAAAGTGTTATTTGCTGTTTTACTTGTTCATCTGTTCACTTTTTGGACGCCTAATGTCGGTTGACTTCATTGGTGTAGATCCTTTTAACTTGAAGTGATAAAATTTCACATTTTATATAACTTACCTATCATTTTTCTACAGGAACCAGGTGTAGGCTCTCTGTCAGATTTAGATGATCTGTCAACTATATTTTCAAAGGTTAGCTTCCTTCTACACACAGATAACTGTTTGCAGTAACTTTCAGATTGTGGTCTAACTCTTAACTGAGACTTCGATTTATATTACGATTGTGTCCACATGTGCGTGTTTAACTGATTGTGTGTAAATGTTTGATACGTTGATTTACAGTTAAACAGATCAGTTAGTGGACCTAGACATCCTGGAGTTATTGGTGATCGAGGGTCCGGTTCCATTTCAAGAGAAAGTAAGTACACATCTAACTAGTTTATTTAAGAGTAAAATGCCGTTTTCGTCCCTGAGTTTTGGCCAGTTTTGCGACTTTCGCCCAGAGGTCTGTTTTTTCGCATCTGGATCCAAAAGGTTTGAAATCTTGTCATTTTCATCCGGCTCGGTAACTACATCCATTTTCTCTGTTAAGTCAGGGGTATTTTCGTCTTTTTTGTTAACTTAAAGGGCAATTCGGTCTTTTTCACTTTATGTAGAAAGACCGAATACCCCTGAAAAAGACCGAACTGCCCTTTAAGTTAACAAAGAGACGAAAATACCCCTGACTTAACGAAGGAAAATGGATGGAGTTAACGAGGCGGGTGAAAATGACAAGATTTCAAACCTTTTGGATCCAGAATTCTAGATGCAGAAAAACAAACCTTTGGACGAAAGTCGCAAAACTGGCCAAACCTCAGGGACGAAAATGCATTTTACTCTTTATTAAATAATGTTTTTTATATACTTTATTAACTGCCTTTTTTCAGGTTCATCTGCATCGGACTGGGTACAAGACCGAGAGTTACCCGAGTGGTTAGATCAACATATCTCCGACACAGAAAGCAGCCAGGTCAGCAGGAGATGGTCTTCACAATCACATCTTTCAGATCCTAAACCTTTGTACCGAGCATCATCATACCCTCATGAAAAACACCAATTTTTCACAGAGCCCGTACTGGCACCCACCTCATCGTTACCTTCATTTTCCCCTGGTGGTCATAACAATCTACCCTCGCCACGTCAGCATTCAAATCTAAACCGTTCATCTGGCATCGGTAGTCCCCAGATCTCCTTTCCGGACCCAAATCTTTCACCATTGGGTGGGCTCCCTCTTTCTTCTCGTTTTAGTGGAAACCGAACTCAACTGGTCCATCCAGGCTTAACCCAATACACTCAAGCCCAAAACCAATGGGCTAACGCTAACCACACGTTACATATGGATCCAGCTGGACTACTGAATAACACTTTTCAACAAAAGTTGCTTCAAAACGGGCTCTTATCACCCCATTTTGTATCACCGCATTCTCTGCGGTTGAACCCGTTTGCACTACAGCCGTACTTATACGACACCCTACCGTCTCACCCGTTACATTTAAACAAATACAGGTCGCCCGATACACAGAGAAGTAAACAAAAGAGTAAACACGGGTCACGTATCTCCCGTCAGGGCTCGGATAACAGCAGTCAGAAGAGTGATAATAAATGTCGAATACAATTCAGTTCCAAATACATGACATCTGAAGAGATCGAAAGTGTTCTTAACGTGCAGCATGCCGCAACACACAACAATGATCCGTATATTAACGATTATTATCACCAAGCCCGACTTGCGAAGAATTCTTCGAAAAACCGATTCCACCCGGCCCATCTTAAAGATTCGTCACAACGGGGCCGTAACGGTTCAGATTCACAGCCTCATATTACTGTCGATTCACATGGAAGAGTTTCGTTCTCTTTGATTCGAAGGCCACAACCGCTTCTTGAAGTGGAACCGTCATCTGGTTCGGGTGATAACAGGTCTGAAGTTAAAAGATCCGAGAAACCGTTGGAACGAGAGCCGATGCTTGCAGCTAGAATCATGATTGAAGATGGTGTTTGTGTGCTTCTTGATGTAGATGACATTGACCGTCTCCTGCAGTCAACTCAGCCACAAGATGGCGGTTCTCAGGCGAGGCAGAAGCGGCAGATTCTTCTAGAAGGCTTAGCGGCAGCTCTTCAGTTAGTCGACCCGCTTGGTGTAAGTTCGAAAACGTCTTCTGGACTGGCCCCTAAAGATGATATTGTGTTCTTACGGGTCGTATCTCTTCCCAAGGGTCGAAAACTTATTTCTAAATATCTTCAACTTTTATCACCTAGTAGTGAGCTGGCACGAATCGTATGCATGACGATTTTCCGCCACCTAAGGTTTTTATTCGGTGGACTTCCGTCCGAACACGAAGCAGCTGAAACCGTGGCTTCACTAGTAAAGATAGTGAAAACGTGTGTAAGTGCAATGGATCTTAATTCATTAAGTGCATGTCTTGCTGCTGTGGTGTGTTCTCCAGAACAACCACCACTCCGCCCGCTTGGCAGTCCAGCTGGCGACGGTGCTTCCGTTATTCTAAAATCGGTTCTAGAACGAGCGACTCAACTGTTAACCGGTGCGAATTCCGGTTTACAAAATCCGACACTTTGGCAGGCTTCATTTGATGCGTTTTTCGGGCTTTTGACGAAATATTGTTTAAGTAAATATGACAGTTTGGTACAAGCTATGTATGCACAGGTGTCACCGAACTCAGAGATTGTGTTATCAGAGGCTGCAAAGGCGATCAGTAGAGAAATGCCTGTGGAACTTCTAAGGGCTAGTCTGCCTCATACAGATGATAATCAGAGGAAGATGTTGGTTGACTTTTCTCAACGGTCAATGCATGTTGGTGGATTCAGTGGTCATAAAGGCGGTGGTGGTGGTCAAGTTGCTCCTGAATCGGTAAGAGGATGATTGTATGGTAAGAGGATGATTGTATGGTAAGAGGATGATTGTGTGGTTGCTGTTGATCTGCATCTTCATCTGCCAGCTGATGGTGAGTTTTTAAGGCCTGTGGTGGCTGAAGTTTGTTCATGGATGGTTTATAAACGTTTAAGTTATAAATACTGTGAGAACGAGTACTTGTTTCCCAGTATGTTCGGATTGGGTCGGGTTGGGTTGGGTTGGTATTCGGTGGGGAAAATGGGTTCAAGTTTGTATGTACAGTTTCTGCAAGTTTGTATGGATTTAGTTTACACCATTGCTTCTCTCTCTCTCTCTCTCTCTTGTTTTTGTTTGTTTGTATGTTTTTATTTTCGTTTTTGTTTTTTACCTGCTTTTGTTTTGGCAAGGATGCACAGAATATTGTGTGTGTGTGTGTGTGGGGGGGGGGGGTTTCGATTGTCCAGATACCCACCATCTTGATCTCTCTTGCACTTCCCAATCGTCGGTACATTGATCCCCTCCATCCCGATCTTGAGTACAATCTTAATGCTACAAGTTGATTTCCGACATCTAATGAATCGGTTAGATTTAACAAATTTAAAGAAAAAACCACATTAATGTTTCATGAAAAGCATATATATTTTTTAACTTATTTTGATCATGTAGTAAAATGCTTTTGTGTTTTCTTGTTTTGCAGTTCTTTGTGACATCTTGTTACGTTGTAGTTTGATTATTTCACATACAATTGTATGCATTTGTAAGTATGCACATAACTGTAAAACAGTGGCAAAAAATGTGAAAATATATGAAAAATGCAACTATGCTTTTAAGTAAATGATGTTTCAATATTCTTTTGCTAAAAGCTTAAATCAATCTGAATTTAAACAAACTCGAGTATAAACTAAAGCTCGATAAATGAGCCCCGAGTCTCGTTAAGTACAAAAATCGTCAAGTTTTGCGCTAAAGGACTCCGCTTGAAAAAGGACATAAAGATAAAGGACAAAACAAACGGTAAAATAAAAGATAGTTCTACGGCTCGTTTGGATACAGATTCACCACCAAACGAAACGGTAGGGCTGCGACGTCTAACCGAAGATACAGATACACCACTACAGTTAGAGAATCGTGTCTAAGTTAACCACCCAACGCGCCACGGTTGAGCTAGCATAGACGAATTAATTAACCCACAAACATGAGATAATTAACACTAAGAAAAAAAATCATTCCAAAACTCTGTTAGAAGTAGAATCGAACAAGAATCGTAAGAGAGAAAGTAAGCTCAATTCATTTCCAAACTACTCAATACAATCGGTTACAACAGTTATTTAACCTAATCACAACAGATTAACTAACTAATTCCCATATTCACCCCCTCAATTACAACAATTACAATATACCCCCCTCTACTATTTAAAACTATACTACTCCATTACATTTCATATGTAACAAATCTCCCCCCTTTAAAGATTCTTGACCTCAAGAATCAATATCAAAATTAGGATACTTCTTGACAAACTCAGTAGCCAGCTCCCAAGAGGCATCATGTAAGGGTAAATCAACCCATTGAACTAAGAATTTAACCACTGCCCTGTTCCCACTCTTTACCATCTTCCTCTCAAGAATAGCCAACGGTTGCAATTCCCCAAAGCTACTAGCTGGAATATCAACTTGATGCAGTGGAGGACCAGGAGCTTTCTTCAATAACGACACATGAAAGGTGGGATGCAACTGAGAATCCGCAGGTAATTCCAAGGTATAAGCAACTTCCCCCACCTTTTTCACAATTATAAAGGGACCAAAATACTTCTGAGATAATTTGGAATATCGATGCACTCTTAGAGAAGTTTGAACATATGGTTGAATTTTAAGAAATACCCAATCTCCGATATCAAAACTTCGTTCACTTCTCCTATTGTCAGCAAACTGCTTCATCCTATTCCTGGCCCGTTCCAAGGACTGTTTGATATTTGCAATCATGTTATCCCTTTGACTTAACCACTCATCCAAAGCTGCAACAGTAGTAGAACCATGGATATATGGTAAGTGGATAGGAGGATCTATACCATATTATGCCTTAAACGGAGTCATTTTGATGGCTGAATGCCAAGTGGTATTGTACCACCACTCAGCTAATGATAACCACTGAACCCATGTCTTCGGATCATGCATAACCATGCATCTAAGATAAGTTTCTAAACAGCGGTTCAAAACTTCCGTCTGGCCATCTGACTGCGGATGATAAGCAGTGGATAAGGCTTGTTCAATGCCTTGTAATTTTAAAAACTCTTTCCAAAACGAACTCATGAATATAGGGTCTCTATCAGAAACAATATTCAGAGGGCATCCATGCAGTTTAAAAACATTATCAAGCACCACTTGTGCAACTCGAACAGCAGAAAAAGGATGTTTTAGTGGAATGAAGTGCCCGTATTTAGTGAATCTATCAACCACCACCAAAATACAATCTTTCCCTTCGGACTTAGGCAATCCACTGATGAAGTCCATAGAAATGTCTGTGAAAACAGATTGTGGAGCAGGTAAAGGACTTAGTAACCCCGGAGATGCTACAGCTTCATACTTGGCTTTTAAACAAATTTCACACTCTTTTACCCACTTTTTGATATCTTTATCAGCCCTTCTCCAATAGAAAAGAGATTTGAATCTCTGTAACGTTGGTTGAACCCCAGAATGACCCCCTAAAGAAGAGTTATGACACAAATCTAAAATCTCTTTCCTTAGATTGTCATCTTTCCCAATCCACAACTTAGACTTTCTGGTCAACAGAATACCATTCCACGACATATGCTTAATAGTTTCTCCATTAGACAACCTTCCTATCAATTCTTTTGCTTGATCATCCTGCTGCCAATGACTTTTAATCTTGTCTACTAACAATGGATCATAAGAAGAGACTGCCATCACAAAAACAGTAGAACTATGCACCCTCGACAGAGCATCAGCTGCAGTATTTTCCACCCCCTTCTTGTATACAATATGATAGTCATACCCCATTAATTTGCTTAACCACGTGTGCTGCAGTGGCGTTGTGATTTTCTGCTCCAACAAATGCTTTAAGCTCTTTTGATCCGTTCTAATTATGAAGTGCTTAAGGATCAAATACTGGTGCCAATGTTTCACTGCCAATAAGATTGCTAACAGCTCCTTTTCATACACAGACAAAGCACACTGCTTAGGTGATAATGCTTTGCTAACAAATGCAATGGGGTGTTTGCCTTGCATTAAAACAACTCCTAATCCCTTAGAACTTGCATCAGTCTCAACAATAAATTCTTGTGTCCAATCAGGTAATGCCAGTACTGGGGCTTGTAACATAGCTGATTTCAACGCTTCAAATGCCTTTTGGGCTTCATCATTCCATTTGAAAGCATCTTTCTGAAGTAAATTGGTTAATGGCTTAGCAATTGTGCCATAAGAAGATATAAATCTTCTATAATAACCAGTTAGTCCCAAAAACCCTCGCAACTGTTTAACACTAATAGGAGTTGGCCAATTCTTCACTACTTCCACTTTTGTAGGGTCAGTTGAAACACCATCTCTGGAAATCACATGGCCTAAATATTCAATACTAGAACCAGCAAAACTGCATTTAGATCGTTTGGCATACAGCTGATTATCTCTAAACAATTGTAAGACCTCCTTTAGATCATGCACATGTTATTTGATGTTTTTGCTATAAACTAAAACATCATCAAAAAATATAAGAACTGTTTTCCTCAACAACTTCTGAAATACAGCATTCATCAGACCTTGAAACGTTGCAGGAGCATTACTTAACCCAAATGGAAGTACCAGAAATTCAAATAGGCCCTGATGTGTTCGGGATGCAGTCTTATGAATATCGTCTTCATGCATCCTCACTTGATGATAACCGGATCTCAGGTCCAATTTAGAAAACACTTTCGCGCCCCCTAGTTCTTCCAACAGTTCTTCTATGAGTGGGATAGGAAATCTGTTTTTAACTGTTTGATCATTCAGTTTCCTATAGTCCACACATAACCTCCAAGAACCATCTTTTTTCTTGACCAAAACAACTGGTGAAGCAAAAGAACTGACACTATGTCTGATAATACCCATGTCCAACATTTCTTGAACCATTTTTTCTATAATATCCTTTTGGCCCATAGGATACCTGTAAGCCCTTTGATTAATGGTTACTGATTCATCCACCAACTTAATTCTGTGATTGCAGCTTCTATTTGGTGGCAGACAGGTAGGCTCCTTAAACACATCATCATACTGTTTTAAAAGATCTGTTATCTCCGCAGATTCTTGAACAGTGGTTACAGTAGCCTGATGTTGAAATGACCCATTTAACTTTTCTTGCATACTGAAAAACTGCATTTGTGCCACTGAATTATCTCCTTGAACCATAGAAGCAAATCTCTCCATAGAACATAAAGAAATGCTATTCTTATGTATTCCTTTCAATTCAATCACCTTAGAGTCAACTTTAAACTGCATAGTGAGCTCCTTAAAGTTCCACACAATATCGTTCAATGATTGTAACCATTGGATACCCAACACCATATCATAGTTGTCCAATGGTAACAATAAAACATCTGTCTTAAACCAGACTCCCTGCATCAACCACTAAAAATCATGACACAATTTATTGCATTCCAACCCTTTCCCATTTGCAACCACCACTTTCATCAAAGGAACTTCCTTAGTGTGACAATTCATTCTTATGGCTAATTTTGAGTTGACAAAGTTATGAGTAGAACCAGAATCAATTAAGATATGAATCTGTCTAGTGCCAATAGTACCCACCACCCTCATGGTAGAAAAAGAAGTGACCCCAGTCATTGCATACACAGAAAGTTGGGCATCAGCTACTTGATCTTCTATAGACTCTTCCTCTACATTTTCTACCCAATCCTCATCATCATGAATTTCTAACACATACAAATGTTTAAATTTGCAGTTATGAGTTGGTGAATACTTCTCACTACACCAAAAACACTCTCCCTTAGCTCTTTTTTCTTCAGCTACCCTAGCAGGGACTTTTTTAACATTCTTAAGCATCTTATTAGGTGAAGGACTAGGTAGTAAAGCCAAATTGTTATTGGAACTTGTTGAAGCTTTATTACTACCAATAGGCCCACTTTTGCTACTAGAATTTACTGCTACTTGTACTGCATTATTCCTTTTAACCTCTTTATCACCAAACAAGGTATTGTACACTACATTTTGCTGTTTGGCCATAGCAATGGCATCCCTCATAATTCTTGGTTTAAAAATTTTCACTAAACATCTAATCTCTGGTTTCAACCCACCCACATAAAGACTAGCAGCATATTCATCATTCAGTTTAACTCTATTGAGTAAAGAATCAAATTCTTTAGTGTAATCAGAGAGTAAACCTGTTTGATTGAGATTTTTTAGTTCCTCCATAGCATCTTCACTTAACCTTTCAGAAAACCTTGTGATAGCAGATCTGGAATATTCATCCCATGTAATTTCTTCGATATCCCTATTTTGACTGTCAATAAACTCCTGATGCCATTCCAACGCTGCCCCTTCCAAATTAATGACTGCATAGTGAACCTTTTCATTCTCAGGCGTTTTATCTATTGCAAAGAAGTGATTACAACGGATAATCCAGCCCTCCACTTCCTCACCGTTGAACTTGGGAAAATCTAATCTACCTGTGCGAACCAATCGATGATCAGAACCCCCATAATTTCCCCTTTCATTGTTCAACTTACTGTTGATTTCAGCCATCTGAGTCACCAATGAAGTCATACTAATCTGCAACAATCTTATAGCTTCCGAATTTTGATCCAAAATTGCTTGTTGATTCTCAATCAAACTCGAATTAGCCTGTGAAAGTTTCTCTAATTTCTCCATCCCTTGTTGTCTGGTTGGCATATATCACAATTAGGTCAAAATGAAACCGGAAAGAACAGTTTCAAGAATTGAAATGACGTAATCAAAT
The DNA here is from genome assembly GCF_002127325.2 of Helianthus annuus. Lineage (NCBI taxonomy): Eukaryota > Viridiplantae > Streptophyta > Magnoliopsida > Asterales > Asteraceae > Helianthus > Helianthus annuus. The sequence continues at coordinate 4,712,486 of NC_035445.2, forward strand.
TGAAGGTATTGATCGAACAATGATCAATTACTGAATCGAATTGAACGTAATTTGATGATGAATCGAACAATTTTGAGCGAAATTGAATGAAACAAAGATGATTTCGAACGGAAATCTTGATCGGAATTGTTATTTTGAACGGAATCTGAGCTTCCGATGAGGATCGTTAGCTCTGATACCAATGTTAGAAGTAGAATCGAACAAGAATCGTAAGAGAGAAAGTAAGCTCAATTCATTTCCAAACTACTCAATACAATCGGTTACAACAGTTATTTAACCTAATCACAACAGATTAACTAACTAATTCCCATATTCACCCCCTCAATTACAACAATTACAATATACCCCCCCTCTACTATTTAAAACTATACTACTCCATTACATTTCATATGTAACAAACTCACCGCCTTTTCTCATTGAAAATATGATTAAATATTGGAAAAAGGAAAACTACAACTAACCCACATTCAAACTTCTAGAGAAATTAAAAAAAAAAAACCCAAGTTACTACCTATTAAGCAAAGAAAACAACTAGCAAAGCTTGAAACAAACACAAGAAATTAAAAGGAAATAACATTTGCTGATGTAGCACATGAGAACGTGGTGTGCAAGGAATGCACATGTGTGTAGTTGCTAGGTCTTTGAGGGAGCCGACTGAATTAGGCTGACCATTGACCCACACTTACTCCAAACGGGTCGGGTCACGGGTCTGTGGACAAGCTTCTGGTGCTCTAACCGGATTCGTTATATGTTGGATATCAGCTTTGGTCATAATCACACTTAAAATTGTATATTTGAGCAAGTTATCTGGTTTTGATTTTGTAAGAAGTTTGGGTCAAGCCGAACATAAACTGAACCCTTAAACGGTTATGTATAACAACCAACTAACTACATTTGGTTAGTCGCTACATTTAGACCTTCTACTACCATTTAATACAAAACACCCCCTCCACTGTTTTATATGTAACATTCTTGGTGCTCTAACTACCTCAAAGAAGAACGAGATCAAAAGTAGCATTGATATGTTTGAAGTAGCCAACGATTTGCAAGGCTGCTGGATTGTTTTCCTACTTCCGAGCTCTCCATAAGCACCAACAAGCGGTCAAAACAATGGCTTGAATAGACTTCTTGTGTGGTTTAGACAGATTCATTTGGCCAGGGAAGACTAGTAGCACACCAACCGTACGTGTTGTTTGGTAACTTGCACCACAACCGAGTTTATGACCATATGAAGCTCGTCGTAGAACAGAAGAGTAATAGATGAGCAGTTGTCTCAGCCGAAACTCCACACATTTTTTTGAATGGCAAATTTAGATCACTGACAGACCACTGTAGTATCATCGAACCACCAGCGGAATCACCCGATCATATCCATCTCCACTAGACATAATGCCTATACACCAACTCAGAAGGAAACCAAATAAATATGGGAAAACCCCCATGTGGGAATTGAACCCAGGACCTATTAGTATGGGTATACTATTGATAAAAAGAAACACAATACCAAATAAAAAGACACGTTGATCTAAATCAAAACACAATACAAAAAAAAAAAAAAAAAAGACACATTGACAAAAAGAACAACAATACCAAATAAAAAGACACATAGATCTAAACCAAAATTGTAAAATCTAAAACTAAAAATCGAAAAGCGAAAACCTAAAATTTAAAATCATAGAGTTTGACGAGACAGTTCCAATACCGCTAGAAATGAGTTCAATCGGAGTCTATTATGTACTTGAAAATTTTCCTAATGTTCGATCAATCTTATTCCTCATACCAATCGGTATATATAATACATAATGGCCTAATCTATATTGGTTAATATTGAACCTTAAACTACCAAATATATTTAACAAAATACAATATACTAGTATGATAACGAAGTTGTGGCTCCAAGTCTTCCAACTAGTGGTAGGTCCAACACGGTAGCTCTAATGAGTCAACCATAACATTGACTTGGCTTGAAGAAGACTTGTAACAGATTGATTCATTGCATTCTTCATCGAGGTGTTCATCTGTTCATTGATTATGAGGATTAATATTTCTAGTTTCTTCTTTGCCTTTTTTCTAATTCTCATGTTATCACCCATTGCCACTGCTGAATCATATTCAGCTACAGCAGAGCTTTCCACCACATGGAGCACCAATTACTCGGCTGTCAATCCCATCCTCCGTAGAGAAACCAATGTAGCTGTATTCACCTGCGGCTTCTTCTGTGAAGATAATTGTACCTTTTACTACTTTGCCATATTCATTTCTCCGTCAACTGAATCCCCTGGGCAATCTAAATTCGTATGGTCAGCCAAACAACCCGTCCGGGAAAATGCAATACTGAATTTTACTGCAGCTGGAGACTTGGTGCTAGTGGATGTAGATGGATTTATAGTTTGGAACACCGACACAGCTGGAAAATCGGTTGCTGGCATGAACCTAACTGATACTGGAAATCTGGTGTTGTTCGATGACCAGAACTCGGTAGTTTGGCAATCTTTTGATGACCCAACTGACTCTTTGTTACCTGGCCAAAAGCTGTTTCAAGAACAAGAACTGCAATCTCATACTTCTTTAACCCAGTTTTGGGAAGGGATGTATTCTCTTAAACTCACAGATACAGGGGTGTTTGGTTATGCATACAATAGTCAACTGTATTACAGATGGTTGGTCTATGGAAAAGGTACAAACAAAGGAAGAAGATACATGAAGTTCTTGAATGGGAGTTTATCGTTCTGTATAGAGTACTCTTCCGAGCCAAGTGAACCTGTTGGTGTGATTGCCATACCTGAAGCATCGTCAGCTCAGTATATGAAACTGAGGCCAGATGGCCATTTGCAAGTGTTTGAATGGCAGTTAGAAGAGTGGAAAGTGATAAAAGATCTTACTACAGTTTTTCAATCATATTCTTATACAGCAGACCTTTCGACAACATGGGATACCAATTACTCAGATGTCCAACCCATGCTCCTTAGAAGAGCCAATGGGGTTCAATTCGCCTGTGGCTTTCTCTGTGAAGGAAATTGTACAGACGACAACAAAACTTTCCACTACATCTTTGCCATATTCATTTCTCCGGCCACTTATAATTTCAATAACGAAAATAAAGCTGTTTGGTCAGCCAACAGAGACCATCCGGTCGGGATTGATGCAATACTGAATTTCACTGCAGCTGGAGAATTGGTGCTAAAGGATGGAGATGGAAGCATAGTTTGGACCACCAACACTGCAGGAAAATCAGTTGTGGGCATGAACCTGACTGATACCGGAAATTTGGTGTTGTTCGATGACCAGAACTCGGTAGTTTGGCAATCTTTTGATCACCCAACAGACTGCTTGTTACTTGGCCAAAAGCTGCTACAAGATCAAAAACTGAAATCTAGTGTTTCATCAAGTAACTTTTCAGAAGGTATGTTTTCTCTTCAGGTTACGAATGAAGGTTTGTTTGGTTATATTGAATCAAACCCACCTCAAGTCTATTACATTAGGTTGGTCTATGGCAAAGATACAAATAAAGAAAGAAAATACATTAGGTTCTTGAATGGGAGTTTGTCATTCTTCAATCATTCTTCCAAGCCAAGTGATCCTGTTGGTGTGATTGACATACCTGAAGCATCATCAGCTCAGTATATGAAACTGATGCCAGATGGCCATTTGCAAGTGTTTGAGTTTCAATCTGATGAGTGGAGAATGGTATCAGATGTTACAAGTGATGCTGTTGAAGAGTGTGATTATCCTTTGCGTTGCGGAAGATATTCCATTTGCTCAACTAATAATGAACAATGTAGTTGTCCTGGAATAGAATATTTTAGACTAGTGAACGATCGTCAACCCAACCTGGGTTGCTATGAAATTACTCCTCTCACATGTAATTCTACACAAACTCAAGGTTTTATCACACTCGAAAATGTCACGTACTTCACCTATATTCCCGACATGAAGGAGGTGAGTATTGAGACTTGCAAACAAGCGTGTCTACACAATTGCTCATGCAAAGCAGCTTTTTACCACTACGGTTGGAATTCTTCGAGTGGAAAATGTTTTCTGCGTTCAGAGCTATTTACAATGAAGACTGTTGATCAAGGTTATTATACTGCTACAGCTTTTATAAAAGTCCAGAATGCTACAACACATCATGTGTCTCATCAAGTGGCAAAAATTGTAGGCTCTACGATTGGAAGTTTTATGCTTCTACTTGTTGTGGCCATAGGGTTTGTTACGTATGTAGTCCACAAGCGCAAATGGGATGTTGAAATGGAGGAAGACTATTTAGATCAAGTGCCAGGAATGCCGACTCGGTTTTCTTATGAAGAACTGAGAATCGCCACAGAGAATTTTAGTAAAAAGCTTGGCGAGGGAGGATTTGGATCGGTTTTCGAAGGGAGTCTCAAAGATGAATCAAAGATTGCAGTAAAATGCCTTGAAGGCCTTTCACACATTAAGAAATCATTCCTAGCTGAGGTTCAATCCATTGGCAGCATTCACCATGTGAATCTGGTTAGACTTCGAGGATTTTGTACATGGAAATCACAAAGACTTCTAGTGTATGATTTTATGAGTAACGGGTCATTAGATCGGTGGATCTACCATGGAGTTCGGGAGCAAATACTCGAATGGGAATGCAGAAAGAAAGTTACTCTTGATATAGCCAAAGGTTTAGCGTATCTCCATGAAGATTGTAGGCAAAAAATTGTGCACCTTGATATTAAACCTCAAAACATACTTCTTGACAACAATTTCAATGCCAAAGTATCCGACTTTGGGTTATCTAAGCTCATTGATAAAACTCAAGCCGAAGTGATGACTACCATAAAAGGAACACCTGGATATATCGCTCCAGAATGGTGGAGCTCAATTATCACAGAAAAGGTGGACGTTTACAGCTTTGGGATCGTTCTTTTGGAGATCTTATGTGGGAGGAGAGTTTTCGATAGATCTCAGCCGGAAGAAAGCTGGCACTTGCTCTTTGTCTTTCAGAAATGCTGGGAGCAAGGAACATTGTCGGATATGGTTGACGAACACAGTGAAGATATGCAGGTACACAAAACTGAAGTCCTGGAGATGATGAAACTGGCTGCATGGTGTTTACAAACAAACTATAAGAAAAGGCCTTCAATGTCAACGGTGGTTAAGGTGTTAGAAGGAGGAATGAATGTCGAACCGAACTTGGATTACAACTTCACAGATCCCAGAATCCAGGAACCAACAGTTGGAGACAAGAAAGATTTCACATTATTGCCGTCAACTCTTCTCTCGGGGCCAAGATAAGTGGTCATGTTTTTATGCAATTTCCTCAATGTATTTTCCTATTCCAATACCAACAGAAATGTTGGTTATAAACTTATAAATAGCTTTATGTATTTTCCTGTTCCAATATCAACAGAAATGTTGGTTATAAATAACTTTTATGCTATAATCCTGTTTTTTTCCTGCTCCAATATCATCTGAAAGTGGAAGAAAAAAGTGACATTTCTTCTTTATCATCATCAATGTGTAAATGAGTCTTTTTTTTTTTTTTTTACAATGAAGTCATCTTCTTATTTATCCGCTTCAAAAAAATTGTGAATTAGCATACACCAAGTGTACCAAGTACAGATTCACACCCACTACTGCTTTTTCAATAATTTTCTTTTCCATTTTCACAAAACAGTTGGCCAAACTCCAAAAATTGTCAAGAAGGAAAAAAAATTCGTAGGTGTAATGCAAATTGAGATGGGTGTTTGTATAGATATATATACTATAAAGAATAAAGAAGAAAAGATAGATTGGAGGTAAACCTGAAAGTAAGCAATGGGTTTCAAAATCACCTGCAAATACATACATAAAACCCCACGGTCTCCCCTTCTCACTTTCACCCTATGCAATCGGCATCCACCCACCCAACCCATCGAATCCAACTTGAATCATGAAACTTCATTCCAAAATCCGCGGAGAACTTGTTCATATTCTTCATAATGTCACCGGAGAGTTGGCCGGAAGAACGCGGGAGGGGAGACAGTTTTGAGGGGCTGCCGGTTACCAAGGAGTGGATGAAAATATGGGTGTGGGATTTTATTTATTTATTCTCCTATATATTAAAAATACATTGTTTTGAACAGTAAAGTTATAATAATATATATGGATTTTTTTAATAGTTTTATTATCCTTTTTACCTTTTAAGTTAGATAAGCTTTTATCAACCGGTACTACTATCGAAAATATCAGTACGTTTATCGGTACATAAAGGTAAAAACCGACACCAGCCTGATCCAGAAAACACCAAAAGTCGGTATCGAATTGATTTTGAAAATCTATTAGTTCGGGAAATTCGGTACTGCTACCCGTTACCATTTGCTTATCCCTGATCACGGGTGTCGTATGAATAACAACGGTATCGTGCAACTTTTTTTCTTCAACTTTTAATGATTTCGTTTTTAGTTTCAGGGGTAGGGATGAGCTCGGTGCCAACCAATACCGAATCGGTACTGGTACCGAAAATACTAATTACGGTACCTGTATATGAAGGTAAAAAACGGTAGCGAACCGGTACCAGGAACGCCAAAAGTCGTACCGAATTAGTACTTAAGATCTTTCGGTTCGGGAAATTCGGTACCGGTACCCAGTATTATTTGCTCATCTCTGACCACAGGTTTCATACGAACAACATTAATGCCATACAACTTTTTTGGTTGATTTTCTTTTGGTTATCTTTTAGTGTTTTTTATATATTTTCTTTTTATTCTTGTCAGCGGTTTCCGTGCGTAACGCGCTCGTAGTGATTTCAAAACACATATAAACACAGACTAAACAACAAAAGACGTTCGCCGCAACGCGGCAATATTAAAAAAAACTAGTTTATTTTATTTTTGAGGATAAAGCACTTGTTATTTCTTTTATTATTATTAAATTAAATAATTTCTTGTATTGTGATTTTTTTAAATCATTTAGAGTAAAGGGTAAATTACACTTTTCGTCCTTTATTTTTTTATCGGATTGCAGTGGATAGTCTTTAACTTTCATACTTACAGTCACAGTCTTTTATTTGAAAAACTCATTACACATTTTGTCCTTTAGCACTAATCAGGTTAAAATTTCCAGTTAAGTATGACATGTGCCTTGCACGTGAGGGTATGTTAGTCATTTTTCCATTTTATTTAAAATATATTTATAATAAAGCTTAAATTAAAACAATCAGATTTAAAACATAAACAAATCTCTCTATATCACCCCTTTCTTCTTTAAACCTACCATCTAAAACCACCTCTGCTCCCACTGCCACCACCACTGCACAATCTGACCACCACCACCTTCATCGAAGCCTTAGGTGGGTCGTCGGAACAAGTGTTAAGTCTCAGTTCTTTGACGCCGACCACCGCAACCACTTCACCACAATCCCGTCACAATATCCAACCCCAACTGCCGTACCATCCCAACCACTTCGCCGGAACAAGTGTTAAGTCTCGGTTCTTTGAAGCTAATTTATTGCTACAATCGTCGGAGAAGCTGTTAATCAAACAGATTGTTGAAGTTTGAAGCATATTCATCGAATATTCATCGATTCGATCGTTGTTCAAGCTGTTATTCGAACAGGTTCTTGAAATTTGAAGTGTTAGGGTTTTTGGTTGAAGCAACAGGTCGTTATTTGAAGCTAATTCATCGATTCTATTGTTCGTAGAAGCTGTTGTTTAAAAAATTTGTTGAAATTTGAAGCGGCAGATCGTTATTTGAGTTTAATTCATCGATTCATTCGTTATTTGAAGCTGTTATCCGAATAATTTGTTGAAATTTGAATCGTTTGGGTTTTGATAGAAGTAAGTAAGCAACACATCATTATTTGAAGCTCACACTAACTTTGTTACGTTTGGCAGTTAAGTGTAAGGGTAATTAGGTCATTATATACCTTATGGACTATTTTTTCTAATTACAAAGTTCTTTTAATATGACTATTAATGCAATTACTCAAGTTTATTTTATTATTTTCTTATTTTCACGATTATTATTTAATAAAATACATTTTAAACATACATATAAATTTGTATTTTCTTTAAGTTTTTTACAAACATTGTTTTTAAAATCATTTGTTTTTAACCCATTTTCTAAAACTGTCTATCTTATAAAATTTAGTAAATTTCCATTTTCGTTCCTAAGTTTTGTCTCAAATTGTCATTTTAGTCCAAATAGTTTTTTTCTCCTTTGGGTCCCTAAGTTTTCCATTTTTTTCCATTGTGATCCAACCCACTAACCATGTTCAAAAATCACAGTTAACTCAAGGGTATTTTCATCACTTCACATGTATCTTTATATTTTTGTCATTTTCATCCAAACCCTATATTTATCTATTTATTTTGTTTAATATTTTGTATATTCATATTGAAATGATACAAATTATTATTATTATTATTATTATTAGTGGGACCCACTATTCTTCATCAATGAAGAAACAAACCTGCACCCTACCACCAACTAAAAGCTCCGGCGACCCATTAGCACCGCCACCACCATCGACTCCACCTGCACCTGTGAGAACCAGCACCACCCAACTGTCTACCATCAAATCTAATAACCCCCAACTAGTTTTTATATGACTGTTAATAATAAAAGATACAAAGGATACAAAAACCATAAAATTATTCAAAAATTCAGGATCCAATCAAAACCAACAAATCTAATAATATGAGAGTGTTTGGGATTACGTTTTGAAGTGATTATTTGATTATTGCGTTTGTAAAACATAAATATTCTAAAAAAGTGTTTGGATGAAAAAGTGATTATCTGCCTTCAAAACGCAGTTTTAGAGAAGCATGTACCTACATGCTTTTTCAAAACGCAGATTTGAAAATGCATAATCTATTTTGAAAACGCAACATCAAACACCCCCTATATCAACCTGCAACAACTAGTTTTTATAAGACTTAATAAAAAAACAGAGGGTCACGAAAACCCCGAACCACATCGGTCATAATCATCATGTTGTATACGAATCCAAGATATGAAGAGGGGTTTTAGTATGCGGCGGTGATGGCGATGTGCGATGATGGGGACGGTTACAGTTGTCTGAAAGAAAAAGGAGGGAGATGTGGTTTTTGTCGATCGGAGGGGATAGGGAAGAGGCGGAGCTCGTCGTCGGTCTGATATACGGTGGTTACGGTGTCGTGTTGCGGAGATGGTGACTGATGATTAATGACCCCCGTTGAAAACTAACCGCCACCACCACACCCTTCATAGATCGGAACAACACCCGCGAACACCTCTACTTTACATAATCACCACCGTATTCACCAATAGGTTGTAGTTGTAGGTTTACGTGGTGATCACTCATCACTCACAACATCCAATCAAGTTCTGCCATGTCATCAACTATTATTCCATCACTCACAACCTTTTTTAGTGGAAATGGTCATCACTTATGATAGAATTCCATCACTCACAACCTTTTTTTTAATTATAAATTAACAATAAAACACTAAAATTATAAATTTCATTTAAATAAAACCTAAATTACATACTAAAAAAAATTAAACATTGGAAATAAGGAAAACCTAAAAAGACCGACTTAAACGGATGGCATCTCCCACCCCCACTTTTCACATATCTCGCGTTTTTGTTGAATTACGACCGACTTAAACGGTTCGAATCGAGATTGGTGTGCGGCTTTAACAAGATTTTTAAATCATTATGTTTTTCTATTGCGTTCAAGTGTTTAATATACGCCTCCTCGCGTTGAAGTTTTGCCGTCACAAGTTTTTCTCTTCTTTCTTTTGATTAATTTATTTCCACCAATTTAGCCTCTTTGATTTCGAAGATCGACTCCACCACCGCTTCCTTTCCTTTACTTGACAAATCACCACTTTTCTTGCGGCGCGACCTTGTAGGTGTATCTTCTTGAATGGGTTCGTCAACGGCGTTCAAATTCATTTGAGGCAAGTTATCTGACGCGGAAGTCGTGTAGTTCCCCGACTCGGAGGTCTGTGATCTTTTGGGACCTCCTCTTTTTTTGGAGCCGTCGGCCCACCCATGTCGACCAAATCAACCGGTACCCACTTCGGGTGACGTCTCGCAACCTCCCATGCCACCACGTGTGGAAAACTCCTCTTTTTGTATACTCGGCAATACTCGTCGGTGGTGGTTTATGTTGGTGCAGTTGTCTGTCGAGTTCATCTTCGTTCGAGTCTTTGTTTAGGGCTGATTGTATAGTGCACGAGAATCGAGAAAACATGATTTAGTGTTGATTCCGCTCGAAATGACACCTTGTCATTTGGAGCGAAATCACTTAAGTTCTTGATTCCGCTCGAAATTGTTTTGTTGATTCCGCTCGAAATGCACATGCATGTTCAAAATGTTGATTACGCTCGAAATGCACATGCATGTTCAAGCGGAACCCCAAGCCTATATATAGGCAGTCTCGAGCGAAATCAAGTAGTTCAGTTCTTGTATGTTGTAACACCTCGAAAATTCCTGTCCATTAGAATAAAGACACGTGTCATGTGTGACAGACGTGTCAGAGAAACCGGATTTTAATAAAGAGATATGTGGTAGGATTTCTAATAAAAAGGGGCGTCATGTATTTAAAATACCTCTGAACGACTCAAGGGCGACACGTTATTAAATCACCTCTGAGCGACCCGACATTTTTATAAATCCCAAGATCCTTAAAATCAATTGATGATCATCTCATACGATAACCGGTTGCTCTCGAATAAATAAAGTTTCATCTTTATTAAGGGCTATGGAATTATAGGTTGTTACTACTCCTAATCTAAATAAAATCCTTGTAAATAAGTTTTGTTATAGTTTGGCCAACTTCTATGAAAATCCAAGACTCATCCTTAGTAATCTCCGTCAAATTTTCAAGACTCTTATGAGTTAAATGGAATGGGGAACATGTAAGAGTCTTCCTTTCATGCAATAGCTGTGTAAGTGGTCCCACAAGCTGCAAAAGAAATGCATGTTTCGAATTTTGTGGTTGCATGGTCAAGACTTAAAAGTTTGCAAACTTTTGTCTTCTGGCCATCGCTTACGGACCGCAAGGCCCTTGGCTTACGGTCCGTAAGCAGGGTACCTGGGAATGTTCCGCATGGATCGGTTACGGACCGCAAAGCCCTAGGCTTACGGTCCGTAAGGTGGGCACCTGAACCATGTTTCAGTAGAGTCGGTTACGGATCGCAAATCATGTAGCATACGGTCCGCAAGAGGTCCTTACGGACCGTAAGACCTCAAGCTTACGGTCCGTAAGACCGTCGCTGGCAGTATGTTTTGGACAGCTGCCTGTCCAGCCCTTTAACCGACTTAAAACGTAAAATTCTGATTCTATAGGCTTCCTAGGCAGTATATAGACCCTTAGGGACATTTGGGTTGATCTTGTAACTACCCTAGACTTGCTTGGCATGACCTTGGGGCATTGGGTTCACTATAAATAGAGTTCAAGCTTGTTCATTTGAGACTTGCTCATTTGGAACCTTGGCTAAAGAATTTCTGGAGCTCCTCTGGTCACCACCTCACTTTCTTAGGCTCTCTAATCCATCTTAGGACTCTTGTAAGTGTCCTTAACCATCTTTAATCCTTTCTAGCTTAGTTAATTAAGTAAAAGTCAAACCGTCGTAATTAAAGTTTGACTTCGTGATTAAGCATAATGTGCTTTGTCTAATCACGAATTAAAGATACCTTTAGGAAGGTAATTAAGTGGGTAACAAACCCTTAAAAGGGTATTTCCAGATTCCCACTCTAAGCATGTCAATTGTCGAGTCAAAGCTAATTATAAAAAGTCAACAGAATGCTTAATTTCGAATTAACGCATAATTAGCAATGTAGGTTGTATGTAACCTGTTTGAACATGAATATAACTTGGTAATAAGCATAAGAACATGTTCCAACATGTTCAACTCGACAATTTTCTGTTTAGACCCGGTTCGGAACCGAAAGTCGCATAGTTTGACTTTCGCTTTGACTTTCAGTTCTGACCCGTTTTAGTCAAGATTAAAAATACCTTAGAGCTTCTTTTGAACCTATTAACATGTTAGTATATCCTCCAGTGATTATACAATGTGGTTCATTAGATATCTTGTTCATATGCATGTTTCCGTTAAATGCCCATATGTTGACCATTATGCCCGAATGTCCAAAAATTTTAATTTTTGAAAATGTAAAAGGGTAGACACCTTAGTTACTGAAATATAAAGTTGTCCCCAAAATTTGACATCAGTTTGAGGTATAGATTAAGAGTTATGCTCATTAGCGTAATTAGAAGCTTTCTTAATAAATAATTAGCGTATTTAACGCATAACCTATCTAAACCCGAATTTATACCAAAACTTTATACCCACTGTTATATAATAATATTTTGGGAATTTTAAAGATTTTTATCTATTTTTAGGCTGAGCATAACTAGAGGTTCTAAGCTTATTTCGGCTTATGCCGGTTTTACCCTTTACGGTCATAAAATGAGTTTTACATAACCTTTTGACCCCAAACCTTTTCCTACTGATTTGTTATATTAAATATGATATTTTGAGCCTTCTGGAAATATAAAAATATCAGCTTTCCTTTTAAAACCCGGAAATGGCTCCAAATCGCCTTTTTAGGCATTTTTACGACATAGTATATGTCAGAACGAGTTTATATATAAAAGGTCTAATACCTACTGATATATTTTATAAAAATATATATTATAACAGTAGACTAAAGTTGGAAACTCAGATTTTCCGTTTTTACCCTTTTAGCCTATGTAAAATTACCAAAATGCCCTTATGAGGCGTAATTGGCATATAAAAACATTTGGGGCATATTTGGACATACCTTACTGATATTACAATATATTTGGTGCATATAATCTCAGGAAAACTTGCATATGACTTATATGGTTACTCGTTACGCACTTTCGCGTTCGGATCGGCTTATGTGACTAGTTCACGCATATTAGCCGAAACGGGTCAAACCATATCATCTAAGTCTCAAAATTCAGAATGTGTTTAGTTTACCCATATTATACAAGTATCCAAGCTTGTAGGGTCTAAATCACATTCCTTCCCGGTTTTCGCATTCCTCGCGATTAAACCATATTTATTCTTCGAAACTAACCGGTCTAAGCTTAGGCTATGTTAAAAGACCCGTTAGAATTCTAATAGGTTATTATAACCTTCATTCCAGAATAGAAGCCTAGTAAAAGACACGTGCATTTTTGAATTTGTGGTTATACTTGCTCAGGTAAATACTTTTAACTTATTTTCCCTTATACGGGCTTGGGGGTACGGTATATAAAATACCGCTTGGTCGGGCGATTGACCCCATCTCATTAGTAGTTGGGTATTATCAACGGGACCCGTTTAAAAACTTGGTGTTGTTTGTTTTTATGCATTTGGGAGCTTAATGACCATGTCCCGGATATCCTTGGCATCATTTTTGGCCACGACCTTGACACCCGGGTGTAGGCGTACACCCGGTATTATGTCCATTATTTTTAAGGTATTAACGTTGGCTTCCCGCCGCGGACTTATACCATGTGGTGTGTCATTTTACCTTAAACCCGATACGACTCGGGCGACTGAACGGTTAACAAACATGTAAATCTTTTACAAGTTTAACTCTGATTAATTATTCCCAAGTTATAAGATGTTTTGTGCCTTGTGCATTTAAAACCAATTTTAAATATTTTCAAAATGAGTCAGTTAAATTGTATTTACCAGTGCAACCTGACGTATTTTCCCCAAAAAGATTAAGTGCAGGTGCTATACGCAATAGGCTGGTTTCTCCTTAGCATTATAGAGTCTCGCAAGCTTTTGGGATGCACGTATCTGTTGAACAATTTCTTTCTTTTTCTTCGATCCGCCTGTGGATCTATTTTGACTGGTTGTGATACTTGATATTACAATTAATAGTTGAAATAAATCTATTTTCATTTGCTTCCGCTGTGCAATTATAATTTGTGTTGTTTGACATATGATGATATCAACTACGTCACATAATCCCCCACCGGGCCCACCGGTGACACGTGGAAATTAGGGGTGTGACAGGTTGGTATCAGAGCCAACACTGAGTGAATTAAACACTAGCCTTTTGTGTTTAATCTCAGTGCACAAATTGCACATTCTTCGAGTTCCAAGTCTAGACATTGAACATAGGACAAACTCTGCTTTGTTTTATCTTGAGTCTTTTATTATATTGTTGTTATTGTCTGATTATTTTATGCAGGTCATCATGCCACCCAGATTTCTTCGCGGTAGAGGCAAAGGACCCGTGTCAGGACATGATCACGAGGCCGGGCCGTCGCATCGACGTACTCCTTCCATCACCATGAGCACCAGCCCGCAAGAGCCATGGAGGCTCTATGTCGAACCCGGAAGGCGGTCAGTATCCCTTAGCTCCTCTCCTTCGTACCAACACTCATTTGGGCCCCATTCAGAAAACGAGCCCAACAACCAGCCGCCAGCTTTCATACCTTTACAGAGATCCAACTCTCATCATTCTTTTGGCGACCCAACACCCGTTTTCCAAAGCCGATTTAACCCGGCTAACCTTCTGCCAGAACCCGTGGGTTTTAACCCACTTGGACCGGAAGACCACTTTTCAGGGGAAAACGACATGGATGAGGATACTGACCCCGTGGAGCCTGCATCAGGAACGCCGAATCATCCCATTGAGATCTCAGATGGGTCATCATTCCATGGATCGCCATACCGCGGACCGGACAGTTTTATGGAGAAATTCAATCAGTATGATTGGTATTTCACCCCGTCTGAGCACTCGCATCACGAGCAGCAACAGGATCCTTCGGTGGGTCATCAATTTGTGGCAGTCACGCCGCCACCACCGCCAGTAGAGCAGCAGCCGCCTCCGGAGCCACCGAGGCGAAGAAGGTCGAACGCACGGATGTCCGTGCGAGGTGGAGTTCGGATTAGTACTCCCCATCCATCAAGTGGCAGCCACTATCCGCCACTTCAGGAGGAAGAGGACCCATATAATGGTGGTCCGTCAAGCCCTATACCAGATGTTAACTCAGTACCTGTGGTACCACCTTTGGGTTTCGATAACCTGATTCCTGCGTATGCTGGGTCAGCGGCATACAACCCATTCGAGCAGCCAACGCACACCCACTACAACTACAACTACGGTTATGCGGAGGTAGATCCGTACCAAGTAGCTCGGGATTACAATGCCCTTCATCCTGAAGGACCATATGGAGGGCCATGGACTACTGGTTACCCGACTTATGGGTACCATCAGCCACCTCCTCCACCGGTGTATCAGCCGCCACAGCCACAGATTCAGCAGGAAGTCCTTGAGAGGCTAAACCAAGTTGAACAAGAAGTTCGTGAAGACCGCAGAGAGCGGCAAGGTTTCTTCAAAGGACTGTCAGACTTGCTTAAGGGGAAGTCGAAGAGGAGGGGTCATTGAAAACCCTGATTATTTTTATGTGTGTTGTCATTCGGTCCCTGCGTGGACTTGTTATTCCAGTATTCAGCTCCTGCGTGAGCATGTGGTTTGTATTCCGCTCCTGCGTGAGCAAGTTTGGTTAGTTAACCCCTGCGTGGGTTTGTTCTTGTTTCCCGCCTCTGCGTGGGCATTTTTATTTATTTTTAGTAGAAGTCCCGTTTGGGCAATTATTGTACTGCTTTAAAAACAATTTGTGAGATGTTTAAGTTAAGTTTTCATTTTATTAATTGCATGCATAAATTATGAAAATAAATGAAATGTTTAAAAGGATCTGCCACTATAATTAATTGGTAAAATCTAAAGTGAACCAAGACCTAGCTTTATAAAACAAGGCCAAGATGGTAGTTCCATAATTAGGTTAAGATCCATAATTAACATCTCAATTTAGGACTATTCTGCGTTAATTACTAAAAGAATCTAAGAGGTGAAACCTAGCCTTTGTGTTATTCAAACCTGGCCAAGATGGTATAATCCACATAATAGATTCCAATCATTAACATCTAGTATGTTAATGCTCTTGGCAAACTGTGAATCAGTAAAGTCACACAGGCCATGTATATTTGGGTTAATTTTAAATTCCCTTAAATTATTTAACCACTTCTTTGAAAGTGAAGTGCCTGTGGGCAATAATTAAATGTCCTCCGTGACTAAAGACAGTGGTAGCTTATGACTCCCTGTAAATTAATGGTAGCGAACTATGATTCGACCTAAAACACTTAGATGCTGTAAAATCTTGGTTATTAAATATCCTAATTGTCCTTGTGACTAGGCCTTATGTGCTAATAATAAGAGTATTATAGGATGATAACAACATCCCAATGTTTTAATAAATTAACCTAAAATGGAAATTTAAAACCTTGGTTAATAAAACATAAAATATTATAAAGAACCTTTAAGTGAAGATCTTGTCTATTAATTATATGTAGCGTTGAAGCTACATGACCAGATCAGAGGAAGCCAATAGCCATCCGGTTGAGAACCGTGATGATGCAAAGTTCCTAGTGACCAGTGCCGAATTAAAAGCAATTGTGAATGAAGCAGTTGAGAAAGCCTTAGCGCGACAGTACAGTGAGTACAGTGAAACCCACAGTAGAACTCTGTCTGCACCACATGCGAAACCAAAGAATCATTCTGAGATTCACAACAAGCCGCCACCTACTCCTTCCAAACCTAAGACAGATGAGGATCGTCATTCCTCAAATGAAAACAGTGTTCACCCCAAGAAGCTTGTGGTTGATGAAGCCCCACGTGCTAAGGGTTGCACGTATAAGTATTTTGTGTCATGTAAACCTCGAGAGTTTACAGGGGAGAAAGGGGCAGTTGACTGTATGACATGGCTTGATGAGATTGAGACAGTGGTAGACATCAGTGGATGTGCTGAGAGGGATATGGTTAAGTTTGCATCCCAGTCTTTCAAAGGTGAGGCTCTAGCCTGGTGGGGAGCATTGATCCAGGCTTCTGGGAAGGCTACCCTGTATAGTATGTCATGGGAGCAGTTTGTTGCTCTTATCAAGGAAAACTATTGCCCTCAGCATGAGGTTGAGCGTATTGAATCCGATTTCCTATCCTTGGTTATGAAGAAACTTGATTGCCAGGCATACCTCACCAGTTTCAACACCTTATCCAGATTGGTACCTTATCTGGTAACCCCTGAACCAAAAAGGATCGCGCGTTTTATTGGGGGTTTGGCACCAGAGATCAAGGCCAGTGTGAAGGCCTCGCGACCTGTTACATTCCGATCTGTCACCGACTTATCTCTGTCTCTCACTCAGGATGCAGCGAGACAGAGAGCTCTAAGAAGTTCGGAATCTGACAAGAGAAAACGTGAAGATGATAATTCACGTCGATCACACAAGAAACATAGGGGAAACCATGACGGTAAGAAGGGCTCTGAGGCCAGGAGGAACGAGCATCGGTCGGGCGATAAGCCCAAGTGCAAGACCTGTCAAAAGCACCATTTTGGGAGGTGCAGGTTTGAACAGAAATCCCAGTCTAAGATGTGTGGGATATGCAAGTCTTCTGAACACCGGACTCTTGAGTGCAAGAAGTTAAAGGATGCAACTTGTTTCAGTTGCAATGAGAAGGGGCACATCAAGACTAACTGCCCGAAGAATGCCAAGAAGGCGGAAGAAGGAAAGAAGACCAATGCCAGGGTCTTTCAAATGAATGTTCAAGAGGCCATCCAGAACAGATAACGTCATAACTGGTACGTTTCTCATTAATGACGTTTTCGCAAGAGTATTATTTGATTCTGGCGCAGATAAGTCTTTTGTGGATAGTAAATTCTGTGAGCTGCTAGGATTGCCTGTTAAAACCCTTAGTGCAAAGTATGAGGTAGAGTTAGCAGATGGTACCTTAGAAACAGTCTCGACTGTGTTAGATGGATGTACTATATCCATTAGGAACCATTCTTTTCCTCTATCCCTGCTACCCTTCAAATTAGCCGGTTTCGATGTAGTATTGGGCATGGATTGGTTATCGCATAACCAAGCCCAAATCGTATGCAGTAGAAGGCAAGTAATAATCAAGACTCCATCTGGTGAATCTCTCACCATTCAAGGAGATACGCGTCATGGATTGCCTAAGCAAATGTCTATGCTCAAGGCGTCCCAATGTTTGAAAAATGGTTGTGTCATCTATATGGCACAAGTGACCATTGATGAGCAAAAGCCCAAGATTGAAGATATCCCCGTTATATCCGAATACCCTGAAGTGTTTCCAGAAGAACTGCCTGGTTTGCCACCAGACAGGCAAGTGGAATTCAAAATCGATATCGTTCCTGGAGCTGCACCTATTGCTAGAGCGCCTTATAGGCTAGCACCAACGGAGATGAAGGAATTAAGAACGCAGCTAGATGATTTGCTAGCCAAAGGTTTCATTAGACCTAGTTCGTCTCCTTGGGGAGCACCGATTTTATTCGTCAAGAAGAAAGATGGTTCGATGCGTCTATGTATCGATTACCGAGAGCTCAACAAAGTTACCACTAAGAATTGGTATCCTCTACCCAGGATCGACGATCTATTCGATCAACTTCAAGGGGCAAGCTACTTCTCCAAGATCGACCTGAGATCGGGATATCATCAGTTGAAGGTTAAGGAAGAAGACGTGCACAAGACTGCGTTTAGGACTCGTTATGGCCACTACGAGTTCCTAGTGATGCCTTTCGGGCTCACAAACGCACCTGCCGCATTCATGGATCTCATGAATCGCGTTTGCAAACCTTACTTGGATAAATTCGTCATCGTCTTCATTGACGACATTCTCATTTATTCCAAGAGTAAAGCTGATCACGAGAAGCACCTCCGCAGTATTCTAAAGCTGCTTCATCAAGAAAAGCTGTATGCAAAGTTTTCCAAATGTGAGTTTTGGTTGAGAGAAGTCCAATTTCTTGGACATGTGGTTAGTGAGCATGGTATTCAAGTGGATCCCGCTAAAGTTGAAGCTGTCATGAATTGGCAGGAGCCAAAGACGCCTACGGAAATCCGCAGTTTCCTAGGTTTAGCTAGATACTACAGGAGATTCATCAAAAATTTCTCAAGAATTGCAGCACCCCTAACTTTGCTGACTCGCAAGAATAGCAAGTTCAATTGGGGACCTAATCAGCAAGAGTCATTCGACACTTTGAAGCAGAAATTAAGTAACGCTCCTGTGTTAACGTTACCTGATGGAATTGATGAATTTGTAGTCTATTGTGATGCATCACACACCGGGATGGGTTGTGTGTTGATGCAGAAAGGCAAGGTCATTGCCTACGCTTCGCGACAATTGAAAGTGCACGAGAAGAATTACACCACTCATGATTTGGAATTGGGTGCCGTTGTATTTGCACTAAAATTGTGGAGGCACTATTTGTATGGCACTAAATGTGTGATCTATTCTGATCACAAAAGCCTTCAGCACTTGTTCAACCAGAAAGAATTGAACATGAGGCAGCGACGATGGATGGAAACTCTAAATGACTATGATTGTGAAATACGATACCATCCAGGCAAGGCCAATGTAGTCGCAGATGCCCTGAGCAGGAAGGAAAGGATAAAGCCAGTCAGAATCAATGCCAAAAGCATTGAGGTTAGGAACAGTCTAACTGAAAGGTTGTTAGCTGCACAGAAAGAAGCAGTGCTAGAAGCTAACTACCCGAATGAAAAGCTAGGAGTGACAGAAGAACAGTTATCCTATGGCAAAGACGGAATCCTGAGATTGAATGGAAGAATATGGGTTCCTATTTTTGGAGGTCTTCGTGACGTTATCCTTAAGGAAGCCCACAGTTCCAAATATTCCGTCCATCCTGGAGCGGACAAGATGTACCAGGATGTAAAGGCAAATTACTGGTGGATAGGCTTGAAAAAGTCTATAGCCACCCATGTGGCTAAATGTCTGACGTGCGCTCAAGTTAAAGCTGAGCATCAGAAACCGTCAGGTTTGCTGCAACAGCCTGAGATTCCCACCTGGAAATGGGAAATGGTGACAATGGATTTCATTACCAAGCTACCTAAAACGCCGAAGGGAAATGACACTATTTGGGTGATAGTTGATCGACTGACTAAGTCAGCTCATTTCCTACCCATTAGAGAAACTTTCAGTTCTGACATGCTAGCCCAACTGTACGTGGATAAGATAGTAGCCCTGCATGGCGTACCAGTATCCATCATCTCTGATAGGGATACCAGATATACATCTCACTTCTGGAAAAGTTTCCAAAGGTCACTGGGTACGCAGCTAAATTTTAGTACAGCTTATCATCCTCAGACGGATGGGCAAAGCGAGCGTACTATTCAAACCCTGGAGGACATGCTTCGTGCATGTGTGATAGACCTAGGAGGAAGTTGGGATAGACACCTGCCTCTGATCGAGTTCTCATACAATAATAGCTACCACACCAGCATTAAGGCTGCGCCTTTTGAGGCACTATACGGTAGGAAGTGCAGAACACCCATTTGTTGGGCAGAGGTAGGAGACGTTCAAGTATCAGGACCCGAATTAGTCCTGGAGACGACTGACAAAGTTACCCAAATCACTGAGCACCTAAAAGCTGCCCGTGATAGGCAAAGGAGCTATGCTGATGGTAAGCGAAAGTCCCTCAAATTTGAGGTTGGCGATAAAGTTTTGCTCAAGGTATCACCTTGGAAAGGGGTAATGAGATTTGGCAAGAAAGGTAAGCTAAGCTAAGCCCAAGATACATTGGACCATTCGAGATCATTGAATGTGTAGGATCAGTGGCTTATAAGTTGAACTTACCTAAAGAGCTTAGTGGTATTCACAATGTGTTCCACATCTGCAATTTGAAGAAGTGTCTGGCTGATGAATCGCTAGTCATACCACATACAGATGTGCATATTGATGAAAGCTTGAAGTTTATAGAAAAACCTGTGTCGATTGAGGACCGACAGGTAAAGAAGCTTCGAAGGAAGTACGTACCCATTGTCAAGGTTAAATGGGAGGGCCGCAGAGGTCCTGATTATACGTGGGAGTTAGAATCCACGATGAAGGAGAAATACCCTCAATTATTTCAGTAAATCTCGAGGTCGAGATTTCTTTTAAGGGGGTGAGGATGTAACACCTCGAAAATTCCTGTCCATTAGAATAAAGACACGTGTCATGTGTGACAGACGTGTCAGAGAAACCGGATTTTAATAAAGAGATATGTGGTAGGATTTCTAATAAAAAGGGGCGTCATGTATTTAAAATACCTCTGAACGACCCAAGGGCGACACGTTATTAAATCACCTCTGAGCGACCCGACATTTTTATAAATCCCAAGATCCTTAAAATCAATTGATGATCATCTCATACGATAACCGGTTGCTCTCGAATAAATAAAGTTTCATCTTTATTAAGGGCTATGGAATTATAGGTTGTTACTACTCCTAATCTAAATAAAATCCTTGTAAATAAGTTTTGTTATAGTTTGGCCAACTTCTATGAAAATCCAAGACTCATCCTTGGTAATCTCCGTCAAATTTTCAAGACTCTTATGAGTTAAATGGAATGGGGAACATGTAAGAGTCTTCCTTTCAAGCAATGGCTGTGTAAGTGGTCCCACAAGCTGCAAAAAAATGCATGTTTCGAATTTTGTGGTTGCATGGTCAAGACTTAAAGGTTTGCAAACTTTTGTCTTCTGGCCATCGCTTACGGACCGCAAGGCCCTTGGCTTACGGTCCGTAAGCAGGGTACCTGGGAATGTTCCGCATGGATCGGTTACGGACCGCAAAGCCCTAGGCTTACGGTCCGTAAGGTGGGCACCTGAACCATGTTTCAGTAAAGTCGGTTACGGATCGCAAATCATGTAGCATACGGTCCGCAAGAGGTCCTTACGGACCGTAAGACCTCAAGCTTACGGTCCGTAAGACCGTCGCTGGCAGTATGTTTTGGACAGCTGCCTGTCCAGCCCTTTAACCGACTTAAAACGTAAAATTCTGATTCTATGGGCTTCCTAGGCAGTATATAGACCCTTAGGGACATTTGGGTTGATCTTGTAACTACCCTAGACTTGCTTGGCATGATCTTGGGGCATTGGGTTCACTATAAATAGAGTTCAAGCTTGTTCATTTGAGACTTGCTCATTTGGAACCTTGGCTAAAGAATTTCTGGAGCTCCTCTGGTCACCACCTCACTTTCTTAGGCTCTCTAATCCATGTTAGGACTCTTGTAAGTGTCCTTAACCATCTTTAATCCTTTCTAGCTTAGTTAATTAAGTAAAAGTCAAACCGTCGTAATTAAAGTTTGACTTCGTGATTAAGCATAATGTGCTTTGTCTAATCACGAATTAAAGATACCTTTAGGAAGGTAATTAAGTGGGTAACAAACCCTTAAAAGGGTATTTCCAGATTCCCACTCTAAGCATGTCAATTGTCGAGTCAAAGCTAATTATAAAAAGTCAACAGAATGCTTAATTTCGAATTAACGCATAATTAGCAATGTAGGTTGTATGTAACCTGTTTGAACATGAAGATAACTTGGTAATAAGCATAAGAACATGTTCCAACATGTTCAACTCGACAATTTTCTGTTTAGACCCGGTTCGGAACCGAAAGTCGCATAGTTTGACTTTCGCTTTGACTTTCAGTTCTAACCCGTTTTAGTCAAGATTAAAAATACCTTAGAGCTTCTTTTGAACCTATTAACATGTTAGTATATCCTCCTGTGATTATACAATGTGGTTCATTAGATATCTTGTTCATATGCATGTTTCCGTTAAATGCCCATATGTTGACCATTATGCCCGAATGTCCAAAAATTTTAATTTTTGAAAATGTAAAAGGGTAGACACCTTAGTTACTGAAATATAAAGTTGTCCCCAAAATTTGACATCAGTTTGAGGTATAGATTAAGAGTTATGCTCATTAGCGTAATTAGAAGCTTTCTTAATAAATAATTAGCGTATTTAACGCATAACCTATCTAAACCCGAATTTATACCAAAACTTTATACCCACTGTTATATAATAATATTTTGGGAATTTTAAAGATTTTTATCCATTTTTAGGCTGAGCATAACTAGAGGTTCTAAGCTTATTTCGGCTTATGCCGGTTTTACCCTTTACGGTCATAAAATGAGTTTTACATAACCTTTTGACCCCAAACCTTTTCCTACTGATTTTTTATATTAAATATGATATTTTGAGCCTTCTGGAAATATAAAAATATCAGCTTTCCTTTTAAAACCCGAAAATGGCTCCAAATCGCCTTTTTAGGCATTTTTATGACATAGTATATGTCAGAACGAGTTTATATATAAAAGGTCTAATACCTACTGATATATTTTATAAAAATATATATTATAACAGTAGACTAAAGTTGGAAACTCAGATTTTCCGTTTTTACCCTTTTAGCCTATGTAAAATTACCAAAATGCCCTTATGAGGCGTAATTGGCGTATAAAAACATTTGGGGCATATTTGGACATACCTTACTGATATTACAATATATTTGGTGCATATAATCTCAGGAAAACTTGCATATGACTTATATGGTTACTCGTTACGCACTTTCGCGTTCGGATCGGCTTATGTGACTAGTTCACGCATATTAGCCGAAACGGGTCAAACCATATCATCTAAGTCTCAAAATTCAGAATGTGTTTAGTTTACCCATATTATACAAGTATCCAAGCTTGTAGGGTCTAAATCACATTCCTTCCTGGTTTTCGCATTCCTCGCGATTAAACCATATTTATTCTTCGAAACTAACCGGTCTAAGCTTAGGCTATGTTAAAAGACCCGTTAGGATTCTAATAGGTTATTATAACCTTCGTTCCAGAATAGGAGCCCAGTAAAAGACACGTGCATTTTTGAATTTGTGTTTATACTTGCTCAGGTAAATACTTTTAACTTATTTTCCCTTATACGGGCTTGGGGGTACGGTATATAAAATACCGCTTGGTCGGGCGATTGACCCCATCTCATTAGTAGTTGGGTATTATCAATGGGACCCGTTTAAAAACTTGGTGTTGTTTGTTTTTATGCATTTGGGAGCTTAATGACCATGTCCCGGATATCCTTGGCATCATTTTTGGCCACGACCTTGACACCCGGGTGTAGGCGTACACCCGGTATTATGTCCATTATTTTTAAGGTATTAACGTTGGCTTCCCGCCGCGGACTTATACCATGTGTTGTGTCATTTAACCTTAAACCCGATACGACTCGGGCGACTGAACGGTTAACAAACATGTAAATCTTTTACAAGTTTAACTCTGATTAATTATTCCCAAGTTATAAGATGTTTTGTGCCTTGTGCATTTAAAACCAATTTTAAATATTTTCAAAATGAGTCAGTTAAATTGTATTTACCAGTGCAAACTGACGTATTTTCCCCAAAAAGATTAAGTGCAGGTGCTATACGCAATAGGCTGGTTTCTCCTTAGCATCATAGAGTCTCGCAAGCTTTTGGGATGCATGTATCTGTTGAACAATTTCTTTCTTTTTCTTCGATCCGCCTGTGGATCTATTTTGACTGGTTGTGATACTTGATATTACAATTAATAGTTGAAATAAATCTATTTTCATTTGCTTCCGCTGTGCAATTATAATTTGTGTTGTTTGACATATGATGATATCAACTACGTCACATAATCCCCCACCGGGCCCGCCGGTGACACGTGGAAATTAGGGGTGTGACATATGTGACGGAGAAGCCCTGTCAAAACGTCTCCAGCTTGTATATTGTTAGCAGATCAATAAACAGAGACAAATTAGTGATTTCTAGTGTTAAACAAGCTAAACAAAGACAGAATCAATGAATTCCGCCTCTGATTCTGTTTGAGCACTCTTCTGATCGACTCTTTAAGTCGTTTCACGATCCTACATGTGGTATCAGAGCTCAGGAGGAAGAGTTCTTACCGTTTAGCTCGTTTTCGCTGGAAAATTCTGATTTCTACACCTTCTTTCATCATTTCAGAAAGTTTTAACGGTCAAAACTGGTTCAAATTTTCACAGACTGTATAAAATTGAACATTAACAAAGCCTTGAAAATATCACAGTAAAAATCAGCTTAAAAATGGACAAAATGGACCCCCGAACTGATTCCGCTCGAACTGACCCTTACTGATTCCGCTCGAGATACTGATCCTGTTTGGGTAATTCCGCTCGAAACTACCTGTTTCCGCTTCAAAGGGTTGATTCCGCTCCAGAGATTTTTCTGATTTCGCTCCGAAATACCTGCTGATTCCGCTCTAGGGCACTATTCCTGAGATTCCGCTCCATTTTCCATTTAGTGATTTCGCTCCAAATTGCAAAATTTCTGATTCCGCTCCAAATCAGAATTCAGCTTGAAATTCTCAATTGATTCCGCCTGAAATAGAGATTTCGCTCGAAAATACTTGTGTTTCCGCTCAAACCGGGATTTCGCCTGAAACTTCAATCTGATTTCGCTCGAAATTGATATTTTGTTTGAAAAATTGCTTCCTGATTCCGCTTGAATCAGTGATATCACCTAGAAAGTTATTCCGCTTGAATTGACAAGTAAACGAGGATGTCAGGTCATTGGTATTTCATGTGATTTGTGTCAGGTTGTATCGGTTGATCCGAATTTGCATGTGCTTTCATCGTTCCTAGAGTTAAAGTTCACGGTCCAATCAGGTTGTGTTGAACAATTAAACAGTTGTCGGCCCATGCATAGTTGTCGTCCACTAAGTGATTTGTTTGGCCCAATCAGATTTGAAGTAAAACAATTGTGGTTGTCAGCTTAGTGGTTATTTTGGTCCAATCAAGTGTGGTGATTTCATTAATGTTGTTAGTCTTTTGAATTCAGAAGGTCTAATAATATCAATTGAGTTTGTTGGCCCATGTAATTTTAATTGGAGGTCCAATTAGATGTGAACAAAACTAAAGCTGATTGTTGTTAGCCCACCACACGTTCTCGGCCCAATCAAATTGTGATAAGTCAATTGTAATTCCGGTATTTTTTTTACAAGGTGATACAGGTGCTTTACAAGGTGAACCATTTCGTTTGAAAAAGGGATTGTTTTTGAAAAACGTGTTTTCGAATCATGGATACAAATTTCTTTAATATGAGTAGTGAAACAATTAATAAAATAAATGTATTAAAGAAAGAGTTTTTTTTTGTTTTCAGGTTGTTCAGGAGAAATTACAAAGAGTATCATTGAGAGGTATAGCCATCTTGTTCGCTCAATGTCTGAGAATTGTATTAAGAAAAGTCCAAATGAATGGGTTGAAAGATTGGCCAATGCCATACCTCAACAAGAGTGGGGTACATATCTTTTGGATTTAAAAAGAACTGGAGAATACTCTAGATTGACAATCTGTCAGTTCATTGAGAAACTTGAAGAACAGATGGAGAGAAATGATGAGAAGAAGAAAAGTCAAAGTGGAAAATCAATACTAAAGAAAAGCAGGAATAAAGGTGTCCAAGTGGGAGAAGAACAGACTGAAGAAATTTCAGTTTTGAAAGAAGAAAAGAAAGCTGATGAGAAACGAATTTTTGTGTTGAAGACAAATTGTGAGAGTTTGAAATCGGAAAATGACAAACTGTTAAGTAATTTGAATAGTCTGACATTGGAAAACAAGAAATTGAAAGAAAATGAAAAAATCTTTGAAGATAAAATCAAAATTTTTGAAAATGAAAAATTAAAAATGGAAAAAGAATTTCAAAGTCAAATAAAAATTCTTGAAGATGGGAGAAATGTTTTTAGTAAAAATAACATCGAAAAGCAAAAAATGATAAATTCGCATCTTCAGAAAATTATTAGACTTGAAAAAGAAGGTGAATGTGCTCAAAAGAAAATCAAAGAGTTAGAAGAAAAAGTTGTTGAAAGCAAAGAGAAGTCTTCAGAAAATGAAGATTTCTGGACAAAGCTTGAAAACAAGAATTTAAAAGCAAATGAAACAAAATTTCAAGAACAGATAAAAGTTTTGGAAAATGAAAAATCTGTTCTTGAAAACATGAAGATGGAAAATGGAAAAACAATTAAGTCTCATTTTGAAAGAATATCTCAGCTTGAAAAAGAAGCTGAGAATTCAAGAGCTACAATTAATGAGCTTGAAAAGAAATTAAAAGGTTTTGTGACATCATCTGAGTTTTTGAATATCCCCTGTCCAAAACCGATCAATTATGTTTCAATAAGTGACAATATCACAAACTTTGACAATGTCAAAGTTGAGGATTGTGATGAAGGAGTTGATGATGAAAATGAAAAACAAAAAATATTTTTGAAATTAAAAGAAAAATTTCAAGAAACTGTTTTACATTCTACTGAAAAAGGTGAATGCTCTGCGTAGAAACCTATGAAGAAGACTGTAGAACAAAAACAAAAAGTTAAAAATTTGAAAAATTTCCAAAAAGATAATAAAAGTTCATCAGTTCAGTCATTCAATCATATTAAAAAATCACAAAAAACAGAAAATAAAAACTCAAAAATAGTTGGTGAAAAGTGGTGCAGGATGGACCACAATGCTCAAGTGTCAAATCTAGCTCAAAGAAGAAGATGGAATGGGAATTCACCCAAGACTAATCATTTCAATGATAGCAAATTGAGAAATGATCAGTACTACAAATCAAATCAATGCTATGATTTGAGTATTTGGGTTGAAAATGAAGAATGGTACGACAACAGAGTGTGTTACTATTGTGGCTATCAAGGACACATCGCTGTTGACTGCCAGAGAAGGAGTTTTGAGATGAGAAGATGTTTTGAATGCAACATCAAAGGTCACATTGCCAGAGATTGCCCAGGGAGATCTATGAAAAGATCGAGGGTGGTATCTCAGAAAATGGCAAAGATTCCAGTCAATGTCAAGCCTAAAGAACAGAAAGTTCAAAAACCTAAAGTTCAAGAACAGACAATTCAAGAAAAGAAAGTTAAACTTTCACAGGGGCAGAAAGACAGACTGAGGAAGAAGAGGAAGAAAGCACAAGAGTATTTGGAGAAGTGTTTGTCCTCGGATACAAAAGGAAAATCAGATAAAAATTTTGATAAACCAATTTGCTCTTCAAAGACTGACAAATCAAGCAAACTGAGTTCATCAGATACAAATCTGAGGACAGACAGGTTAAAAAGGAAAGAGAAAATGGTCGGCGATGAATCAGATGTGTCGAAGTCAGACAAGCCACCTTCAGGCAATGAATCTGACAGGTCAAAGTCAGACAAGCCATGTGCAGGCAATGATTCTGGTTCGTCAAAGCCAGAGGAGCCATTGGTTGAGGTAAAAAGTGGAGATTCCAGTTTGATAATGAATGCTGAAAATTTTCCATCATTGTCAAAAGGAATTTCAAAAACACCCAAGGACCATCAGGCTTTGGTGAAACTTTTCAAATGAAAGACCTGACTTGCCGGAGTTCCTAGGTTGGTAAGTGTGGAACATGAATCGGCATCTCTGTTGAGAAATTCACTTTATGTGATATTTCGTCTTACAAGTGGTTAATCAAGGACATTAACTTGTACTTGATTTTCTACAAAGTGGTGTTGAAGTTTAAAACTGATGAAGAAATCAAAGTGATGAAGTAACCTCATTTTACAAGTGGTAAAATCAACAAAACTAATCTTTTTAAATGGAAAAACCATTTTGATTGAAACAAACTTAAGTGTTTTGAAATCATTATGGAAAATAGTTTGTTGTAAGGGGGAGTTCTGATTGTTTTTGCATGAGGATGGTGAATTGAGGTAATTCACATGATGTTGTCAAAATTCTTGTATAGTTTGTTTTAATTTTTTTTTCTTCAGAAAATCAAAATTGAAACATATTTTGATTTTAGGGGGAGTAATAAAATTTTGAAAAATTTAAAAAAATAAAATAAAATGAGTTTTGTTGCTAAAAGAGGAAATGATAGTAAATCGGTGGACTATCACAACATGCTAAAGATTTGTAAAGTCAAAATATTTTAAACAGGTCTTTCTAATGATGTGTCAGTAGACTTCGCACAGTTAGTAGATTGTATTCGAGATATAAACCTAAATTCAAACTTACTTATTTCGTGGGGAACACTACTTGGAGATATAGGTAACCCCTGAAATCTCGTTTGAAATGTCCCTCTTTCTGAAATACTAGGTCTTTATACTTAGTGATATCTGGGGTGTTATCCCGGGACTTCTGCTGAACGGAAGTTCTGACCTAGTCTCTGTATAATACTTTCTGCAAATGCTTGAAATACAGCGCAACCCTCAGCAAAAATGATTAAACAATAAAATTGATAATCATTGATGTTGAAGAAAAGATCCTCTAAAGGGGACATACCTAAAGTCGAAGCCGTCATCTCTCTGCGTATACGGAAGTATCGACCTGATCTCTCACGGCCCTCACAATTTACCCCTTTACAGATATCATCTAGGTATACTCACCTGTAAGACTGAATATTGGGATCTGGATACGGGAGTATATTCAAGAGGTGGGATACTCGAATAAGTTTAAGTGCTAAAACATTGAATACGTATCTCGAATCAATTAAAAACTTGTGTAGAGGTTTAAGTGGACAACAATACTGACAATCAGAAGTAAATTTGTTTAAAATATACTGATTAATCAAGATCAACGGTGTTAGTGATGTGTCTCAAAACTGATATGGTCCTCTTGCACAAACTCTCAAAAATAGTATCTGTATATAGTTCTTTACAGCATTTCATAAAAATCAAAAAATCCAAAAATATTGTATTTTTGTATGAAATTTGAAAACTCCAAAAAGATTTTAGACAACTGATTGTGGAAAGCTGATTTTCAACATTTCAAGTGCTAAATATGATGAACTAGTGGTTTGGGAGAGAGTGTGTGAAAATGTGAAGATTTTGAAATGTCTAAATGGTTCATTAACTTGAAGTTTAAGTTGAATGTTAACCTACAAATTGATCTTCATAGTTTTTAATGTTAAATCTGAGTTTTTCTTATCAGTGTTTAAGATTTGTGTAGGTGATAAGCTAAAAGAGATAAAGCCAGGTTTCAATCTAAAGGCAAAAACTATTTCCAGACAACGATCCCAGCATGATGAGAGGGGGAGTCTGACGAAGTTAGAGCCAAAGAGATATATCCTGGTACATCAGTCAAGCAGATCGAACAAGATTGAAAAGTAGATACGTCATGTTGAAGACTCTCATTGAAGATTCCGTCAACATTCAAGGGGGAGTCTGTTGGTGCAGTTGTCTGTCGACTTCATCTTCGTTCGAGTCTTTGTTTAGGGCTGATTGTATAGTGCACGAGAATCGAGAAAACATGATTTAGTGTTGATTCCGCTCGAAATGCACATGCATGTTCAAAATGTTGATTCCACTCGAAATGCACATGCATGTTCAAGCGGAACCCCAAGCCTATATATAGGCAGTCTCGAGCGAAATCAAGTAGTTCAGTTCTTGTATGTAACGGCGAAGCCCTGTCAAAACGTCTCCAGCTTGTATATTGTTAGCAGATCAATAAACAGAGACAAATTAGTGATTTCTAGTGTTAAACAAGCTAAACAAAGACAGAATCAATGAATTCCGCCTCTGATTCTGTCTGAGCACTCTTCTGATCGACTCGTTAGGTCGTTTCACGATCCTACAGTTTACATGATAGTCGCCTCGCTCGCTCTACTTTGTGGATTTCGGTTCTACAAAAGACAAAAAAAAAAATTATGGAAAATTGTTTTTCTGTTTTAGAAAAAAAAATCCGTTTTCTGTATTTGATAAAAACTGTTTTCTGTTTAAAAAAAACTTATTTTCTGTATTTTTATAAAAACTGTTTTCTGTTAAAAAAACAAACAGTTTACTGTTTAAAAAAACCGTTTTCTGTTTAAAAAAACAAACAGTTTTCAGTTTAAAAAAAAAACAAACTGTTTTTTTTATAAAATCCGTTTTCTGTTTTTTTTTATAAAAACAGTTTTATGTTATCAAAATAAAAAAAAACAGTTTTTATAAAAAAACGTACCACTTGGAATATTTCTTTTTTTCGGAGGTGTGCAAGTACGCCTTGACCAAGGCAATCTCCTCCTCGCTCCTCCAATGTCTCCGAACGGATGACGGGACAGCTTCTTGAACGTCTTCATGTTCTTCTTCTTCTTCTTGAACATCTTTATCGTCATCGAGATTTTGTTGTGGTTCGTGATACGCATGTGCAAAATGATGGATGAGGGTGTCATCTTCTAGTGGGTCGACTTGGTGGGATTGGGTTTGAAAGTGTGGAAACGATTGGGGTTGAAATTGGTGAGGTTGAAACGGTGGAACGAACGGTTGGTTTTGATACGGTTGTGATTGAAAGGGTGGATATTGTTGGGTTTGAAAGGGTGGAAATTGTTGGGTTTGAATATGTGGGACTTGGTTGGGTTCATCTTGCAACGTAAAGCGCGCCGGCTTGCCAAGATTCGCTCGAACCTTGGGTCGTACGGGATTTTTCTTTGAACCAGAACCTCTTTTCTTCGAACCCGAACCTCTCTTGCTTGAACCTTCCATCTTTGTATTGATTTTTTTTTTTAATTTGGAAGAATGTTTGGATTTGAAGGAAGTATTGAATTTTTTTGAATGTTTGGATTTGAAGAATGAGTTGGAGAATATTTGGATTTTATAAAAAAAAACCCTTAAAGATATCATCTTCTCAACGGAGACAAGCCCCCAAACGTTCCATTTTATCGAAATTCACGCGCGATAAATATCAAGCGTGGTAAGTTTCACGAGTGAAATATGTTGGTGGCGACCGTGTGCTAAATTGTTTCACTAGTGATGGGGGTTCTATCACTCACCACCCCGGGTCTTCTAACAATGGGAATGAACTTCAAATGATGATGAAGATTGAATCTGTTGGTCTAGAAATTGTACATACAAGAATTTCATTTTTTTAACAGCAAAGATTTCTCGTTTAATTTTATTAAGGGTACATATTAGTATTTTGTTTTAATTTTAAATTAAAGGGATTAATATATATATATATATATATATATATATATGTCTTTTTTATAACATTAATCTTTTTCTTTTATTTTTTTAATGTAAAATAAGTTTTGGACTAAAATGGCAAGTTGAAAAGTTTATAACAAAAATACCAAAAATACCCTTGATTTAACTGAATTTTTTGGATGAAGTTTGACAATGTGATCAAAATGATGAAAAATGGAAAACTCAGGGACCCATAGGAGAAAAAAAAAACTATTTGGGCTAAAATGACAATTTAGGACAAACCTTAGGGACTAAAATGGCAATTTACTCTTTTAAATTTTGTTTCTTTTTAAACCGTTTGTTTTTTAAATCGTTCTTTTTATATTCGTTTGTATTTTAAAGTTTTTTAAACAATTCATTTTATATCGTTCTTTTAAAAATCGTTTATTTTTTAAACTTTTTAAACAATTCGCCTTTTTAAGTCGTTTATTTAAAAAAAAAATGAGATGTATATAAAACAAAAGAAGGTGGTAGATTTGGAAAAAGATGAATCTTTCTAATAAAAAATTTGCAAAACATCGTTCATTTTTCAAACTTTTTTTAGTATGGTTTATCTTTTTTCAAATATTACATTTGTTGTTCAAAATTCATTTATTTTGTTAGCCTTTCATTTATTAAATTCATGCATTTTTTAAAAGGGAATTGGCCTACTAATAATCCCACCTAGACCTTATTGGCCATTAATAATCACACCTTAGAATATTCTCCCCACTAGTCCCACCTTTCACCTATTTTTTCTACAATGGTCCCCCGTTAAAACACTACTACAAAAAGAGGCATTTGCTAGAAACTTTTGCAACGAAAAAAATTGGTCGCAAATTTTGCTACGAATTAGCTACGGATTAGCTACGAACGCATTTCGCTACAGTTTTGCTACAGATATTTCGTCGCAAATGAAATTCGTAGCAAAATCCGCAGCAAATCCGAAGCAAAATAGAGGAAATAAATATTAAAAAATTAACGTAGCAAAATTGCTAGCAAAAAGCGTAGCAAAACCATGAAAATCTTTATTTATATATTAACTGAAAAGGTAAAATAAAATCCGTAGCAATATCTGTAGCAAAGTTGAGAATATAAGTATTTAAAAAATAATAAAATAACATGCCTAGCAAAATTTGTAGCATTTTTTGCTACGAATTAGCTACGGACACATTTTGCTACGGTTTAGCTACGAATATTTGATCGCAAACTATATCCGTAGCCAAATCCTTAGCAAAACCAAGAAAAAAAATATTTGAAAATTATTTAACACAGTTTGTCGTAAAATCCATGGCAAAATCATGAAAATAAATATTACAACAATAACGTATTAAAGATCGTAGCAAGATTGGTTGCAGCTTTTGCTGCGGATCAAGTAACGATTAACTACGGAAACATTTTGCTATGATTTTGCTACGAAAATTTCGTTGCAAACAAAATCCGTAGCAAAACCTGTAGCAAACTTAAGAAAATTTTATTCTTAACAATTTTGTAGCAAAATTTGTAGCAAAGTCGCGACAATAAATACATAAAAAATTAATATGTGTATGATAAATTTTGAAATATTTAGGATAATTTTTGATGTGTGTAGGCGAAAAAATTATGAGTTATTTAAGATAAATTACAAGTTGTGTAAGATAAATTTTAGAGTAACATTTTGGTCCCTGAGGTTTGGTCACTTTTGCCACTTTAGTCCAAAACTCAAACCTTTTGAATCCGGATCCCTGTGGTTTGAGTTTTATTGTCATTTTGGTCCAAAAGTGAAATCAGCTCATATTTGTCTAATAACATCCTGGTTTAGAGAAGATGATTTTTGGGGAAGATGAGAAAACTGAGACAACAGGAACCCAGATTCAAAAAGTTTTGGACCAAAATGGCAATAAAACTGAGACCAGGATTTTATTAGACAAATATGAGGTGATTTCACTTTTGCCAAAATGGCAATAAAACTTTTGCCACTTTAGTTCAAAACTCAAACCTTTTGAATCCGGGTACCAGGATTTTATTAAACAAATATGAGCTGATTTCACTTTTGGACCAAAATGGCAATAAAACTGAGACCACAGGAACCAAGATTCAAAAAGTTTGAGTTTTGGACTAAAGTGGAAAAGTGACCAAACCTCATAACCAAAATGGTGGTTTACTCCATGACTTTATTAGACAAATATGAGCTGATTTCACTTTTGAACCAAAATGGCAATAAAACTGAAACCACAAGGACCCAGATTCAAAAGGTTTGAGTTTTGGACTAAAGTGTCAAAAGTGACCAAACCTCAGGGACCAAAATGGCAGTTAACTCTAAATTTTAATATGTGAAAGATAAATTTCGAAATGCGTAGAATAACTTTTGAGGCGTGTAGGCAAAAAAAAAAAAAATAGTGTGGAGGATGATATTTTTTATCACTAATTAATTAGTCAAAGATTAATAATAAATGAGATAGAGAAAACTATTTAATGGTTTACAATTGTACCTTTTGTTCTTATTTTTCTTAAGAGAAAAATGCCCAAATAGTCCCCGTGGTTTGCCTATTTTTCACCTTTAGTCCTTAACTTTCTAAAATTACAACTATAGTCTTCAACTTTTGCAATTTCGTTCCCGGATAGTCTCTGGCACAGATAGAGGTTAGTTTTTGGTGTTAAGTGGATGTGAAATTACTAAAATGCCATTGTTATTAAAAAATAACTTAAATGTAAAAAGAAATATATGTAAATCAAGTAGGGCCCACCATTCTCTTCATCATCACCCCAACCCACCCTCACCATCAACGACCACCCTCCACTATCATCAACAACCAAACCCACATCAAGCTTCAAACCCAAAACAAAAGCACAATCATGATCCTGTTGATCCAAAACCAACCACATCAAAAGTTTAAAACCATAGATTCCTTAATTCACAACACCACCCCATAATAATCAAATCAAAACACCAGTGACATCATAACAAGCAACGAAACAACCTGGACACATAAGAATATGAGTGTGGATCTAGGTTCGAATTCTCATGGAAACCTGGACGAGCAGATTTCATAGCTCATGGAGTGCAAGCCCTTAACCGAGCCACAGGTGGTTTCCTTCCCTCTTTCATCAATTAGGCTTTCTATTTAATTGTGCTTGTTTTGGATGATAAAAATTCTTTTATTTTAGATGCAACTTCTTCACATGTCTGTATTTTTTAGATTTAAATTTGTGTTCCAGAAAGAGGAGGAGGTGAAAAACACAGGGAGGAAATCGGACGATGTATGGTGACAACATTACCTCAAATCAGAAGGCGATGTATGCAAAATCTAGAGAGCGAGTTCGAAAAGTTGTCCATTGTCATCCTTGTCGTTGTCCACTGTTGTCTCCTTCCAACAACGTCGTCGTCGTCGGGGCACTACCGCCGCTCAACGTTGTTTGATGTGCTATTACAGGCGAACCATCGATTGCCGTGTTGGGTTGGGTTGGGGTTGCATAGTTTCAGCCCCTGGTTTATGTGGTTGTATGTTGGTGAGAGGTGGTGGTGGTGAAATGTGGAAATGGTGGTGGTGGGGAAGATGAAGTGGGTAGGGTAGGAGGTGTGACCCACATAAATATTTAGATATTAATTATATTTCTTCAAACTTTTTAGTTATTGATTTAACAAATAAGGGTATTTAGGTCATTTCACACTAACTTAACTGAGAAAACTAACACCTATCCGTGCCAAGGACTATCCGGGAACAAAATTGCAAAAGTTGGGGACTATAACTATAATTTTAGAAAGTTAGAGACTAAAGGTGAAAAATAGGCAAATTACAGGGACTATCCGGGCACTTTTCCCTTTTCTTAATTAATTTTTTTTCTCAAATGAATCTCCCTTATAGATACATACATAGAATTTAAGTATCGAGAGAAAAACCAAGTTAGAGAAAAAATTGACAAACTCAAACATGTGATCCATGTGCTTCCACGTTACCAATCTCATTTTAACTATTGAGGATATTTTTGTCACTTATTTTTATCCTCTCTCTTTCTTTCTGAAGATCTGACATATATCAAGCGAGCATTTTCCAAGCTAAATCCAAACGATTTCGAGCGAGTTTTGAGCCACGAGCTTTTTGGACATCTCTACGTCATCCCTATTTACATAGAACTTTATTGGTTTATTACGGAAAGAAATAGTTTGGTGCTCAATCACAAAGCGTTTTAATTAACTAACTTACATATTTTTGTTATATAATTTTTATACATGTCTTTTTTTAAGAGTAAATTATGTTTTTGGCCCATTTGGTTATATCATTTTTACTATATTAGCCCAAAATAAGAATTTTTAACATATCTGTTACATGGTCTCTATAACTAACCATTTTGGCCCCTAAGTCTAACCATTTTGGCCCCTAATTCTAACCATTTTAGCCCCAATGCTCTCTATAACTAACCATTTTGGCCCCCATGATCTCTAGATTTAGGGGCCAAATTGGTTAGTTATAGAAACCATAGGGGCAGATATGTTAAAAATTTTTATTTTGGGCTAATATAGTATAACTGATATAACCACAGGGACAAAAAAAGTAATTTACTGTTTTTTAAAAAATAACTATATAATATATAACTTTTTAGTATTATACTAAAAACGTAATCTCAAATTTTATTTAATTTGATATCTTTACCTTGTTTAATATATATTAAATTAAATAACCAAAACATAGCTGAAATTTTATTTTAAATCATCCGTTCCCTCCAATTCCAACCCAAAACTAGCACACTTCCCACCCATTGTCGTCCCTCAAAATTTTAATTTAGTTTCAACCCACAAATTCCCGCGTTCACACCTCCAATTTTTCATTCCCCTTTTATTCCTACCCCACAAATCCCTCTTCTTTATTCTTTCTCATCTTCTCTTTAGCCTTGTGCCAGTGCCGGAACTGTCCAGAGAACGAGACGCGGAGGAGACTCATTATGGAGGTACAATCCCTCTACCTACAGACCTAACCGCTTGGGAGTTTCCGGTGACCCATAAAAAATCGTAGGCAATCTTAGCCACTGGTGGGTTTCGAGTTTAGTCAAATCAACGTAAACTGGACGTAAGAGTGGTTGTTTGGTGAGTTTTAAGTTTCTTTATTGTGTATTAAACACCGTATTATGTGTGTTAAGGTATACTCTCGATTTGGGCGTTATTGTATGTTCAGACCAATCGTGATAAGAAGCTGTTAATGAACAAGAATTCAGATACCACAATGAAGGTAATTTTAATTTTTTTTTCTTTCATTATTTTTCACCTTTTCCATGGAATTTAATATTTGTCTACAAGATTTGTGATAATGTTTTACAATTTTTTCTTGGCATGTGTCACAATAGTGTTGTTCCGTATTCTAGCAAGATGTGGCTGCTCTTTAACCATTTGAAAAAGGGTTAAATGGGTCAGTGTTACTAATTCCCACACCTATATTTGATGAATTTATCCTCAAGATATCGAACCTACTGTTTCTGCCATTAATGATTAAGTAACAATAAACCAAATCACTTGAACTCTGATGGAATTCTTGGCATGGGCGGACCTACATTAAGCCCAGGGTGGGCGGGCGCACCCCTTGAAAAAACAAATTTAGTGTATTTTTTAGGCAAAAAACTTGACCGCACCCCCTGAAAATATGCTTGAACCACTCATCCGCACCCCCAGCAAATAATTTCTAGGTCCGCCACTGATTCTTGGTAATATTGTGATATTTGTTTTTTTCTTTTTTTGCAGATTGTTTTTGCAGGGTTGTTTTGAGTGCCTATGATCTTTGCTCCTCGTACTCTTCTCAACTGTCTTCACATGGTAAACTCGTATTCTTCTCACTGTCTTCACATGTTAAATAGTTCATTATAGTTTTCTACATTTGCAATCATTTTTCACGTATTACAGCCCTAGTTGTGCAACTGATCATTCAAGAAAATTTGACGCGTTTTTGTGTACACTGTACAATTAATCTAACGTTTCAAGATAGAAAAGTTAAAATCCCTGGTAAATAGGCTCTACATAGCCGCATTTTCGGTTTATTGGTCGACTTAATTAATCAAATAAGGAGCTGTGCGCCTGTTATCTCTAGAATTTTAATATGTTTTAATGTCATCACGTTATTCAGTTAATAAGTTATCACAGTATGTAGATCTGTGACATTGGTGCAGTTGATACATACATCAATGTCACACAAAGTTGGATAAATCATCATTATGTTCTGACCCCCGACAAGTTCATTACTATCTGCAATTAAATTAGCATAAGATTACTCTTACTTTGATTTCGAATTTATGATTTGCAATGGTTAGTAAAACTAATTATTCAAGTGCCCATAAGATTATAAACATGTATAGACTAACCATTGTTATGAACATATGCTAGGGGTTTTTCAAAATCAGTGATTTAATTATTAAATTTTTGGTGTTTAAAGGAGCTTTAATTCTTCGAAACATGTGGGGTGCTTGGGGACGATTCAAATGTAGTGGCCTAGTTTGAGTTATATATGTTTGTAATTTGTTAAAACATGTAATATGAGATTCTAATGTATTTGTTACTAATGGTAATGTTTTAATTTATTAATTATAGGTGCAATGGTTGAAGGAACAAATGGTGGAGTTGGAACTCTAAAAAGTGGAGAACATGCATGATGAAGAAAATTGAAAAATAGTAACGTTATACGCTCAAATAAATGAGAGATTTCAAGCGTTGCCACAAAACTTTTGACTGAGTTAAGATATGGGTTAATGTTGGTAGACATTATAATTTGAGTATTTATTATATTGCTTTTGGATACTTGGCATATTTATTTTGGTTTGAATAAACTGATATTTTATTTTATCTGGTTTGGATATTTAACTTTGGTGTGATTTGTTTATATTTATTGTAATTTGCATATAATTTTTGTGTGATTTGTATGTATTTATTTTAGTTTGCATATAATATTTTTAAGAACCAATAGAAAATAATATAAAAATGTGAAAAATTATCGCCAAAATTGGTAGCCAAATATGTAACAAAACCCTAACAAAATCTCTAGCAAAAACTTATTAAGATTCCTAGCCAGATTCGTAGCAATATATGTACCATAATGGTAGCAAAAGCCATAGAAAAAATTTGTAGTCTAACCATGGTTAAATCCGTATCAAACATTTCTGTAGCAAAATCCGTATCAAACTTTTCGGTAGCCAACATTTCTCAAGCAAAATTGGTAGCTAACATTTCTGTAGCAAAAAAAATTCATAGCAAACATTTTTGTAGCAAATTCGTGGCTAAAATAGCGACGTCATTTTTCGTAGCTAAATTCGTCGCAAACATAATTTTCGTAGCTAAAGTTCGTAGCGAATAAATTCGCGACGAGACTTGTAGCTACGAACCAAATCCGTAGCAAATCCGTAGCAAAAAGGGTGTTTGCTACGGATTTGCTATGGATTTAGCCGTAGCAAATGCTGATTTTTGTAGTAGTGAAAAAACTTAACAGAGTTAAGCTTTTTTCCAATTTGCAAACAGATTTTTTAGGGCTTTTGATCAGAACGATGATACGAGTCCATTGATGTAAAACTTACTTCGAAATGGTGCTCCAAGTGACTTGATTTTGGTTAGTTGGAAATTTAAACACCCGAATTAAAGCGTCGTTTTCATCGTTTGGAGCACCGGTTCGAGGCAAGTTTTACATTAATGGACTCGTATCGTCGTTCTAATCAAAAGCCCTAAAAAATCTCTTTGTAATTTGGAAAAAAAACTTAACTCCGTTAAGTTTTTTTTAACAGGGGACCATTGTAGGAAAAATATGTGAAATGTGGGACTGGTGGGTGGAATATTCTGAGGTGTGATTATTAATGGCCAATAAGGTCTAGGTGGGATTATTACAGGCCAATTTCCCTTTTTTAAAACGTTGCACTTGTTAACTTATTTTTTGTAAGGTTTTGTTTTTTTTATAAACGTCAGTTTTTAAAATCTTCGTTTTTAAACCACTCATTCGTTTAAAATCTATCATTTTGGAATTCCTTCATTTTTTTGAAATCGTCCATTTTATGAAGTTCTTTTTACCTAATGACTACAAGTAAATTGAATACAAAGTTTCAAACGATTTTAAAAACGGTTCTAAAAGGAAAGATTTAAAAAGAAACGCTTTAAAAAAATGAACGACTTAAAAATCGTCCATGTTTTTATAGTTGTTTAACTATGTTACAATTTTTTTTTAATTTTTAAAATTTTAAATTTAATATGATGGTTCATCCACAGATACGCAGGGGTGTCTCTTCATGTACTCTGTTTGAGCTTGAAAAAATGTGCTCTTATGATTTAGCGAAATATATAATGTAAACTAGTTTTTTATACAACCGTTGACAAAATCATCATATTCGAACGAGTTACATAACGTAATAACTAAGAAGCTAATATCTAACCAATGATTCGTGAACCCCTCCTTGTGTTTTTCATAGCAAATTGTTGGTATGGGTATACTATTTAAAAATAATAACATATATATATATATATATATATATATATATATATATATATATATATATATATATATATATATAGGGGATGGTTCAAATGAAAACCACTTTTATTGTGAAAACTCGAAAACTAACTAAAAAAAGCCTAAAAAAACCTAAAAAACATACAATTTTTTTTTAATTTTTTTTAGAAAAATCGCTACTTTTTATATATGGAAAAAAAATTCAAAAAAAAAAAAAATTTTTTGGTTGTACTTCACATGTGTACTAATACGGAAAGCCTAAACCACTTAACCCACCCCCCCCCCCCCACCGACACCCCCCAAAAACCTAAACCCCCCACCCCCCCCCCCCCCCCCCCAAAAAAAAACCTAAACCCCCCTACCCCCACCCTCCCGAAAACCTAAAACTAAACCCTAAACATAAACCCGAAAAAAACCTAACCCCCCCCACCCCCACCCCCCAAAACCTAAACCCCCCTCCCCCCCACACCCAAAAACCTAATCCTAATCCTAAACCTCCAAAAAAACTAACCCTAAAAGCTAAACTAGAATCAAAAAACTAATTTTAAGCATGTAATGCACATTGTAGTACATGTTATATTGCACATGTGCACTACTATAATAATAGTATTGAAAACAAGACGACACCATAAATCTTTTTTTATGTCATAAAAAATATGCTCGAATATACTTGAATCAAAGATAAGAAAATTTGTGATCTTATGGTGCCATTTTTGTTTTAAAATGATAACGTATGGAGAAATGAGAAATGTTTGAAAAGTTATATATTTTTTGTTCCAATTTTACCCCTCCTTCATTAAAAGTCTTCCCTCCCTCCTTTTTAGTGGGTTTTAGTTAGTTTTCTAGTTTTCACAATAACTAGTGGTTTTCATTTGAACCTTCCCCTATATATATATATATATATATATATATGGGAGAGGATCATGAGAAAACTAGATATAAATGAGAAAACTAGAAAACTAACTAAAATCCACTAAAAAGGAGGGGGAGGGAGACATTTAATGAAGGAGGGGGGACTTTTAATGAAGGAGGGGTAAAATTGGAAAAAAAAATATATAACTTTTCAAACATTTCCCATTTCTCCATACGTTATCATTTTAAAACAAAAATGGCACCATAAGATCACAAATTTTCTTATCTTTCATTCAAGTATATTCGAGCATATTTTTGATGACATAAAAAAAATTTATGGTGTCGTCTTGTTTTCAACACTATTATTATAGTAGTGCACATGTGCAATATAACATGTACTACAATTGCATTACATGCTTAAAATTATCTTTTTGAGTCTAGTTTAGCTTTTAGGGTTAGTTTTTTTTGGAGGTTTAGGATTAGGATTAGGTTTTTGGGTGTGGGGGAGGGGGGTTTAGGTTTTTTTTTTTTTTTTTTTTTTTGGGGGGGGGCGGGGTGGGGTGGGGTGGGGTGGGGTGGGGTGGGGTGGGGTGGGGGTTTAGGTTTTTTTCGGGTTTATGTTTAGGGTTTAGTTTTAGGTTTTTTTTTTTGGGGGGGGGGGGGTTAGGCTTTTGGTGGGAGGCTTTGGGGGGGGGGGGTGGGGTGGGGTGGGGTGGGGTGGGGGTTTAGGTTTTTTTCGGGTTTATGTTTAGGGTTTAGTTTTAGGTTTTTGGGGGTGGGGGGTTTAGGTTTTTTTTTAGGGGGGGGGGGGGTTAGGCTTTTGGTGGGAGGGTGCATTTAGGTTTTTGGGGGGTGGGGGTGGGGGGGGGGGGTTAGGTTTTTGGGGGGTGTCGGTGGGGGGTGGGTTAAGTGGTTTAGGCTTTCCGTATTAGTGCACATGTGCAGTACAACAAAATTTTATTTTTTTTTTGAAATTTTTTTTCCATACATAAAAAGTAGCGATTTTTCTTTAAAAAATTGTAAAAAAAAAAATTTGGTACTTTTTTAGGTTTTTTTAGTTAGTTTTTTGGTTTTCTCATTTAAACTAGTTTTCTCATGATCCATCCCCATATATATATATATATATATATAGGGGAGGGTTTAAATGAGAACGCTAAATATTTGTGAGAACCGTGAGAACAAATGAAAAAACCATGAGAACTTGGTCAAAAACAATTCAAATTCAAATTTTTTTTCTACACTTATCATTATTATTCGAATACAATGTTAGAAATTCAATTTACACGTTTAAATTTACATTTACGTGAATTCATAAATAAAGAAAATTTACACATGTGTAAGTTTGCCATTTACACATGTGTAAATCTGCTATATTTACACATGTGTAAAAAATCTAAAAAGAATGATTTTGAAATGAGAAATGAATTATTTGATGTTATAAATTCTTGTTTTGATGTTGTATCTTAATTACAATGAGGTTTGTATAAAAAAAAATTGGTTTTGATTGGTTTTTTCATTCGTTCTCACGGTTCTCGCAATATTTAGCGTTCTCAAGATAACCCTCCCCTATATATATATATATATATATATATATATATATATATATATATATATATATATATATATATATATATATATATATATATATATATATATATACATATATATATATATATATATATATATATATATATATATATATATATATATATATATATATATATATATATATATGTAGAGGATCCTGTAAAAAGTCCAACTTTTGTGAGAAGTGTGAGAAATAATTTGGGAATGACAAGTTTCACTCATCTTAATTAATTCAAAAGGGTATATTAGTAATTGTCCATTCTT
The DNA here is from genome assembly GCF_002127325.2 of Helianthus annuus. NCBI lineage: Eukaryota > Viridiplantae > Streptophyta > Magnoliopsida > Asterales > Asteraceae > Helianthus > Helianthus annuus. The sequence continues at coordinate 4,755,358 of NC_035445.2, forward strand.
ATCAATTAATTGATTTCTAAAGATAACTGCCAAAAATATCAGGCGATATATTAGGGATATGATTCGAATTCGATTTGTTCCTTTTCATAGTGTTTTATCCCCCATCAACAGTGTTTTATTTATGTATAGTGTCTTACAGTAAACAGATAGTGTTATATCTTCCTATAGTGTTTTATCATGTAATATACTCTTCTTTATAGTGTTATAAAAAGTTGTTGCGAAGGAAATCGAAGAATTTATTTCAGTACGAGAAATTCGCTGATTTTTTAGGAGATTTATGGGGGGTTTTGAAACAGTTACCATAAATTCGCTGATTTATAGGAGATTGATGAGGATTTTGAAACGGTTACCAAATTTGAAACGTTGGAAAAGTCACTATTGCCCTTTAATTTTACATAGGGTCCTTCTAATTAAAACACAATTTACATTTTATACCCTATTAATCTCAACCATTAGATCAAATATCCAATGGTTTAAAACACTTCTTACCCTTCTCACATTTTAGACACTTTTTACCATATCCCTACCATATATATATATATATATAAAGGCCGGTTAACGTACAATAGGGCTTATCGTACATTACGTACGCGATAACCCCAGCCGCCAGATCTTCATCTCCCATGCGATTTAATACCTCCATGCGAACTATACGAGCTGTGCGAATTCAATCTTCCACATGCGATTTTCTCCATCTACACACCCCATGCCATTTTTCACATTACCCCATGCTAATCATTTTTTCACACGCGATATTCAATTTTCCACATGCGATTCTACACACCCCATGCCATTTTTCACATTACCCCATGCTAGCCATTTTTTCACATATGATATTCAATCTTCCACATGCGATTCTACACACCCCATGCCATTTTTCACATTACCCCATGCCATTTTTTCACATGCGATATTCAATTTTCCACATGCGATTCTACACACCCCATGCCATTTTTCACATTACCCCATGCTAGCCATTTTTTCACATGCGATATTCAATCTTCCACATGCGATTCTACACACCCCATGCCATTTTTCACATTACCCCATGCCATTTTTTCACATGCGATATTCAAATCTTCCACATGTGATTTTGTCCATCTACACACCCCATGCCATTTTTCACACTACCCCATGCTAACCATTTTTTTCACATGTGATATGTATTGAATTCGTACGAGATTCGCACCTGATCGAACGGCTAGGATGATCGCGTGCGTACGTATCGTACGATAAGCGCATTTGTATTTTACTCTTTACCTATATATATATATATATATATATATATATATACACATATATATAATTTAAAAAAAACGTGCCAATCCAAATCACGGGCCATGGCCGTTGGTTCTCCTTGCACACCCAGGGTCGCCCCTGCGGATACGGGTTTCAAAATATTGCTCTAGAGATCAATAACTAGTTGAAATCTTTATGTTTATTAACTGTGAAGATAATAGAACGGGGTTTGTGATTTGTGAAACATTAATTAAACATATAATATTAAAGTAAATTGTCATTTTAGTCATCTGACCTAACTTCATCCATAACACCCGGTTAAGTCAAGGGGTATTTTGGTCAATTTACAATACCACCTCTGCCACAGACCACTGCCCACTTCTGCTACACACAAACCACATCCTTCACCATCATCCTACAGCTGTGAAACACCACCGTCACCTTACCACCCACCTCCACCGTCGCCCTACCGTCTCCACTACCCCGTCACCCCACCCTGTGAACCACTAGTGTTGACCACTGCCACTGACCACATTACAATCGCTTGAGATGATCGAAAAATCAACGTGTGACCTGTAACTCTGAGATTAGATCTCATATCTCAGTTTCGCTTCAAGGTAGCTCGAGTTTGTTAATTTCGTTATTTTGTTAAGAAGATATGGGTTTGAAAAATCAATGAACAAAAAGTAAGAATCTTGATTTGATTTTTGATTGTAAAATCTGAAAACTGAATCTCATCTTTGACAATGTATTTTGAATTTGAATTTGATTGTTGAATTCCGATGCAAATTGTCCTTCAGGGAGGGGGTGGGGTTGGTGGTGGACTGGTGGTGATATGGTGTGGTGGCGCTGGTGATAATGGGGCGGGGTGGTAACCATGTGGTGGTGGTGATTTCTAGAGACAAAGAGAGACATAAATGGGGAGATGGGGTGTTGATGATGGCTGGTGTGGTGGGGTTCAGATCCGGCAATGGTGGGGATGGCTCATGTGGTGTGGTGTGGTGGGGTGGGTAGCGATGGTGGTGGTGGTGGTGGAGTGAGGTGTGGTGGTGGGTGGAAGATTTCTTTTTTTTTTTTGTCTGATTATATACACACAGTATACATATATATTAATTATCTTTATATATGTAAAAATGAATAAAAGAAAAACATATATATGTAAAAAGGAGTGGATGAAAATGGAAAAAACAAAATATAATTGTAAAGTGACCAAAATACCCCTTAACTTTACTGGGTGTTTTGGATGGAGTTAGGCCAGCTGATTAAAATGACAAAAAATGGGAAATGTCAGAGACCAGAGAAGAAAAAAAAACTATTTGGATTAAAATGACAATTTGGGCCAAACCCCAGGACTAAAATAGCAATTTACTCTAAAATATTATTTAAAATAATAGTTAATATCAAAGTCTTACTATTTTATATATTATTTGAAAGTCACTATTAATAGTGTTTTAAAGTTATTTTAATATTGCTTGTTTTTTATAATTAATTATTTTACTATTATATTTTTAATTGATTTTGTATGTTTATTTTTCTTTTATAACTATTAAGATACAATATTTTATATAGTTTTGATTATGCTGTTGCGACGTGCCTAAATTTTTCTATGTATTGATACGTTTTTTTTCTAGAAACTGAGTTGTGAGTGGTAAAGCTTAAGTAATCGAAGTACAAACGTACATTTTATCAAACCTAACTCACATTTAGTTTTTTTATATATAAATTGACATTACTTTTTCCATTATTCTAATAATACAATCTAATACTTTATAAAGTTCTGAATGAATATATGAGACATGTTTATTTTTGTCTTCGTTCTACTAACAGTTTTGTTCAAAATCAAACGCATCAATATAATTGATTTTTATTTGTTCTTTACCGTGATCAACCGAACAAATACCATGCGAAGCTTGGATATTGGTATATAGTATCTTTTTTATATTATAAACTATAGCGAGTATGAATACCATACTGGTACCTTGATGAACCGAACTTATACCATTTGTTCTTTACCATGACCAACTTGGATTACGACTTCACAAATCTAACACTATGTTCCCGAGTCTCATTTAACAGGGTGAGGGGAAGGAAATTTTCTCTCCTAATCTCTTCAATTTCGGGGATGAATATATGGTCATATTTGGCCAGATTTTCTTCCCTTTTCCCTCCCCTCCCCCTGTTAAATGAGACTCGGGAACAGAGTGTAAGAATTCAGGAACCAACAATTGAAGACCAGAAAGATTTCACATTATTGCCGTCATCCACTTTGTCGGGGCCAAGATGAGTATTCCTGAGGTTCTTCTGGATCATTTCTATGCAGTTTTTTTTTCTGTTTCATTATTAACTGAAATGTTGGTAATACATCATTTTTTATATAGACATGGGTTGTATTCATCTCCTGTTCATTGGTACATTCATATCATTATATTCTTCTTCGCCGATTTAATTGGTTTTTGACAATTTAATGAATCTCTGAATCCGATAATGCACCAACTCACATCCTTATGATATTAATGTTGATACATATTTGTGGACGCGACTCGGCTCGACGTGATTCGGTTTGAGACACGACTTTCCTCCGTCGTGTGCTTCAACATCAAATGTGGGCCAAAAGATATAAAGGACATTGAAGTAGTCCTTGGGCTGAAATCAAGATCGGCGAAACACAAGAACTGGGCCTTCACTGTTTGGGCCTAAGCCCAAGTCGGCGAAACACGAAGGGGTCGACGAAACAAGCCTGGTTCGTCGACATTGATTCTGTTTCGTCGCTATTGCTTCTGTTTCGTCGCTAATGTTTTGTTTCGCCGATTCCATTTCGTCGATGCTGTGTTTCTGTGACTATATATAGACAGAAGACAGATAGGAAACATAGAACACACACACGAGAGAACTAGAGAGAGAGTTTACAGAACATTTGTAAACACTGCATTGTAACTGTTTTTCAAGCATTAATACCAGGGTGTTAATCATTGAATCTTTGTGTCTTGTATCTCGTGTTTATCATTGCTGTGTTCGATCTCGGTTTGCTATCTCGGTTGGATTCCGCACAACCGGGTTGGTTTGTACACAAGGATTAGGCGACTAGATCCTCCCCTAGCCGGACCTACAAGTGGTATCAGAGCCTTGGCTCTTCTCCTTGTTAAAACCGAGTGGTTTTAGGGTGTGTTTCGGGTTTTTGAAGATTACTCTTTTCTGAAAAGTGTGTTTAAAACTTCAAAATCTTCATATTTTGCTGGAAGTTCATATAAAAAACCTTTTTATTCCTCAGTTTCACATGTTAAAAACTGGTTTTTAGTGAAGTTTCGTGCAAAAACTCGTGTTCGGAAAGTTTCGGTTCACCGGAAAACTCTTTAGTTTACCGGAAAATTAAAAGTTTCTAGGGTGTTCTTCATATTTTCAAAGCTGTCCTTCAAGTTTTACACTTTTTCATCATGGTCAAGTATTTGTCAAAGTTGTTAGTGTCTTGAAAATTGTGAAAAGATTAAAATATTGTTTGCCATACCTTGGTTGGTGAAATGAGGATGGTGTAGCCGAAAGTAGTGTCTGCAGTGTCAGTTAGGATAAGATTAAACCAAAAAGTCACACCAACTTTTTACCAACTCCTTTTTTTTTCGACGAAACGCACATCAACGAAATAAAATTCTATTTCGTCATCAGCATTCTCGACGAAACAAGTTTGTGTTTCGTTGACATCCTTGGGCTTAATCTGTTTCGTCCATACTTTGGGCCCAACTTGTTTCGTAGAACTTTGGGCCAGGATTGGGTTGTTTCGTCGTTTAGGAGCCCAAAGGATATTTTTTTGTTTCGTCGCCAAGGTGTTTTAAAGCCTGTTTCGTCGATAATATTTGGGTCTGTTTCGTTGACTGGGAGCCCAAAAAGAAAAACTCGTTTCGTCGTCCAATATCTTATCCGGTCATTGGGCCTTTAGATTAACTTGGTCTGTTTCGTCAATTTGGGAGCCCAACAGAAAAATTCTGTTTCGTCGAGGGCCTGTTTTGTTGACATATCTGATTACATAAGTATAAGTGTTTCGTCGTTTGAATTAGATAAAAGTGTTTCGTCAACTCCAAAGTAACAAAGTCTGTTTCGTGGAACGCGTTTCGTCGTGAGAATTGTCAATTTTTAAACAGAAGAGTAGTAAAAGTGTGTTAACTGTTTGTTTCAAGTGTGTTGCTCAGGTATTCATTCTTACGTATCTAATATGAATCCGAGTTGGTGGGGTACTCCGTCTATAGATGAAGGAAAATATAGAAGTACGGGTTTGTCTCCTTCGTGGGCCGAGTCTCCCGTACAGGTATCTTCGCAAGCTAATGCAATTTCTACCGGTCAATGGGCATTCGTATCAAACCAAACCCCAAGTATTCAAAGCATTCTCTTAAGCGAGAGTGAAACCGGAAGTTTAAATCGGCCTCCAAAGTTGATGCACTTAAACGAATATCCGGGATGGGTTGATAGATTCTAAACATACGTCCTTGGCAAAATACAGAATTGTGGTTACGTTTCACCACATATTTTGATCAAGCTATAGAGGTTGTCGCTTCAACTGCTGCTACATTTGCCGATCTTCCTGAAGATCAGAAAAAGACATATGATTTGGAAAAGAAGGCATATGCCATTCTTACTCAGGCATTAAGCAAGGATATTTACCATCAATTTGTCAGTTTCAAAACGACAAAGAAATTGTGGGATGCGTTGAAGACAAGAGGGGTAGGAAATGAAGCAACACGCCAATTGCGACATGACTTACTCAAGAAAGAATTTGATGGCTTCACGTGTATGGAAAAGGAATCTTTGGGAGATATGACAAGTCGGTTCTATCATTTGCTTACTAAATTGGGTAATTTTGGGGTAGTGACAACTCCAGTAGAGGTAGTGAAAAAGTTTGCAGATGCGTTGCCACCTCAATGGAATAGTTTCTTGGAGATTCTGAAATACAATGGACTTTTGGCTACAACAAACATCAATGACTTCGTGCAGCTCTTGGAGAACAAAGATCAGGAAGAAACTCTAAAGGCAAAGAAGGTTCCAGTACCACAGAATCCTGAGATGTATTATGGAACCTCCAGTACTTCTTCTGCAAGACCTGTTTCACATGCTCCACTTCAAACGGCTTTTGTTACTAGCACAGACTTATATGGGAATCAAATACAAGTCCCAGTAAAGCCAGCTCCAACAACATACTTGTATGGAAATCCTCTACAGCCAGCTCTACAACAGCAAGTCTATCGGTCATCTACCGTAGCAACTGATCTATATGGGAATCCACTTCCTGTTCAACAACAAGCTTGTTATGGAAGCACATCATCTGCTGGTCAGCCATCTAAGCCAAATACAGTACGGCTCGACACTTCAAGCTTTTCGAAAGTCAGTGTTGAAGTAGCTAAAGAACATATGGAGCTACTAAACACTTTGGTGAGCGCGCATTGTGAGTTAGTAGAAGGTCAGATTGGGAACATTAATCTGACACAAGAAGATTATCAGTAGATTGATAAAGAGGAGAGGGATTTGATGGATATCAAATGGGCCCTTGCAAGTGCTGTAAGGAGGGCAAAGGATTTCATGGAGAGAACGGGCAGAACCACCTTGGAAAGCAAGAAAGACACCAAGTATGGGTTCGATAAGCAGGCTGTCAAGTGCTTTAACTGTGGTGAACGGGGTCATTTTAAAAGGGAATGTACAAAGCCAGCTCAGCATGGAAACCAGAATCCGTTCAGGAATCAAGGCAACCAACAGAATCAGAACAGGAATAACGGGCGTACGTTGATACCTGTCAACAACCCAAGTCAAGCGGGACCATCAAATGCCAACCAGGCTCTTATGGTTCAAGTAGATGAAGGTTGTGATTGGTCAATTCAGTTGAGTAATGATGCTCCGGATGGAACAACTTGTTTTGCTGAGGTTGTCAAGGATTTAAATCACGCCAGTGGTGGAGAATCTTCCGCCAATGGTGGTGAATCTTCTGAAGATGAAGACAATTCTGGCTACAGTAGAAGCTCAGATGAAGAATCCTCGAGTTCAGGCGATGATCATTTGGATGGCACATCAAGTGCGTCAGTCGATGCAGATATTAATGAGCTATTGGAAGAAGCTGCAGCAGGGACTCATAGGAGATCTATTCTGGTGGATCAAGCTGCATATTCTTCTTCTTCTCTCCATTCAGCTTTTATGGCTAACGTCGACAGTTCATCAAGCCAGGTATGTGTCGATGAACCTACTGCTATTAATTGTGATAATTGTGCTAGATTAAGTGGATAGATGTGCTGATTTGGAGGCAAACATTTCTGAGTTGCAAGGCAAACATGATGCTTTAAAAGCTAGTTTGTTTGACTTGCAAGACAAACATGTTTCGTTAAATGCTAAGTGGTGTGAGTTGCAAAGCAAACATGAGGCTTTGCAAGACAAGTATGATGTGACATTCATCCACAACCAAAAGTTGACCGTGGATCTTTCTAAGTGCACAGAAGCCAACATGTTTTATGAAAATCATGAAAAGGAATTTAAATCGGTGATTGAAAAATTAAAGAAAGATAAAACCAAGCTGACAAAAATGGTTTCCAGAAAACAAACTGACATAAATTTGTATATCACTCGTCTTGAGATAATGCAAAAAGAGATGGCTTGTGTTAAAACTGAAAGTGAGGCGATCCAGCTTAAGTTAGACAGTTATTTGAGCTCTAGCTATGTGTTGGATCACATCATTGACGTTCAGAAAGAGAAACGGGATGTCACATGCATTGGATACAAGAAATGTCCACCACCTGTGAGACACAATTATGATGCCATGCCTGATGAGGAAGATAGAACTTATTTCGAACCATCTGTTCCTTTAGACGTTAAGGAATTTGCAACAGGACTTGGATACAAGAAAGAAGTATCATCAGATTCAGATGTATCAGCTGATACATGTGTGTCTTCTGCTGAACCAAATCAGGATCCTCCAGTTATTATTGAGGATGCTGATTCTTCTGATGATGAATCCGATGATATTAACCCAGCAAAGTCTGATGCGGTAATCAAAGAAGAGGACATACCTCTTGAGAATCATATTCTATGTGATTGTAACACCCCGAAAACGGGTTTGGTAATCAAACCCCGTTAATACTAAAAGACGGGTAAAGTACCATTAGTAGTAAAATTTACCCGGTGAATATTAGGAATTTTAAGTAAGTAAACCTAATATTTAATAAAAAGATAAATAAAGGTCCATGGATAAATAGAGTTTACAAAAGGTCTGAGCTAACGGGACCTAAAATAAACTTAGTCGTAAATATCCCCGAAACCCGCTAAGTTAACTAGAAATGTTTAGTTTAGTTAATAAGAGGGAATGTGTATTTTCGGGAATCGATAACCCAGTTAGTTAAAAATCTTGAGGTGATATATAATAAGGTTAAAACACCTAAACTATAAGTTGAATAGAGTAAAGGGACTAAATTAGCAAAAACTTGAAACATGGAAGTTTTATTAGTAAATAAAACACCAAACACACACATGAGTGTGTGTTTGGGTCGTACAGGAGAAAGGGGCGACCAGGAAGTGTCCTCCAAACCCTAGATTTCACGTAAAACTCACAAATTGAAGCCCTTAATCTGCTCTAAATCGAGTTTCAAACACGGATTAGTGATCACCTTGTTGCGGGGATCAAAAGGTATGTAAAATTTTGGTATTTTGATTCATGTTCAGTTTTAGGTTAATTGAGAAAATCAAAAAATTGAGCATGCATGATTGTTGTATTGATGAAATTTGAAGCAAAGTGATGTCTAGAGACAACCCTAGATGCAAACTTTTAGAATTGTGCCACAAACTAGTGGTTAGCCAATTACCCAAGTATGAGCCAAGTGGGTTTTGTATATTATGATGAACACTTGAATTAGAGTGTTAAATTGATGAATAATTGATGTTATGGTACTAGTACTAGGTGTAATTCACGAACACTAGACATGAAGGGTTGATTTGATGTAAATCTTGGTGAAAATAACTAGTTATGAACTAGTTAGTAAATATGTAAAACTATGCACTTTAGGTGTTTGATAAAATGCCAAGGAGAAAGCCAAATATTGAAATTTAGAACGAAACGCTTATTTGAATAGTATGGCTAGTTAAATGAAATACGAAACAAGAAGAGTTCTAATCATCATGTTGATTTAGACTTAATATTGTAAACCATGTGATTGAAAGTAGTTAACCTTGATAAACTAAGTTAACTAATCATGAAGTCGAATAATAGCTTCGACATAGAAAATAAGTGAGGGGGAATAGTCGTGATTGTTAATGACTAACTTAACCGCCTTGTAAATGATGACAATAGTTTGACGCTTAACAAGCTAGGTGGGAGCTTGTGGATGAAGCGGGTCAAACGAATCAAGAACGGAAGGAAAAGCATGGCATGGATGCGAGGTAAGTATAGCTTACACTAGTCTTAAGTTGTGGAATATTTTCTCATCGTATAAAAATTTCGAATGAGATATCTAAACAATTGGAATATGATGTTCCGTCGTGTAGTCGAACGGAACAAGATAATCAAAGATGAAAGAAACTGTAATAATGGTTAAAAGGAAGTAAATCGATAAATGGTCAATTCGGCCAAACGGGTCAAAGAGTGCAGACAACACCTTTTGACTATATAGACTGATGATTCTTTTGTCGAGTTATATGCTTACAGGAATAGATATCAAATGGATATTCGCATCGTTCTTAATTAGCGAATATAAAGCAAGGTATTAAAACCGGGTTAATAAGTTGATCCGAGCCAGGTATGTAAAATTGATCAACTCATCATTTAGAGCTTGAAGTTCTATGGGAGTTAAAGTAAAAAGGGACATTCGGTTATCTTAGAAGGTAAACCGAAGGATTTAGATTATAGACAGAGTGTTTTGAAAACTAGATTTGGTAGCCCTTCGTTGTAAAAGAAGGATTAAAAACAACCAAAACGCCCTCGTAAGCGAAATTAAGCAAACAACCCTTAGAAGTCGCTTGAAAACGAGTTTTATAATCAAGTTAATACTTAGAACAAGTATAAAAGTGAAAGATGTAAATTCTTGGCCAAAAGACTCTATATGAGTCTTTGTCGTAAAATAATAATCCGAGGGGTAAAACTCGGATTATATAGATCGCCACATTTAATCCATCACAAATATAGTTGTGATGGAAGATCATTGATAAATAATGTGGAAATAAGATGCTAGGAATAATCGAGCGTGAATTATGCGTAAAAGTGTTTAAAATGCCCTTAACGGGTCAATTAAACATCTAAGTAAAAACGGGTTTAAGAATGTATATAAACCCGTGATTTGAATCTAATATGATAACAACATGGAAATGATGAGAATTTAGAATCAAACAACATGTTTGTTTGATAAAATCACGAATGGGTCAAAGTTTGGTAAAAAGGGTATTAAGCCGAAAACTTAAAAGACTTAGATTTTGTTAATCCGGATGTTGGATTTTAACCCCATATGATGGAGAATCAAATTACAAACACGTAGGAAGAAACGGTAGGCCAAACGGAAAAGCGGATTAAAAGTTATGAAGGTTTCCGTTTTAGAAAACGGCAAACTCGGAAAATCCTGCAGAGGCCACCGTAAGTTACGGTGGCTACCGTAACTTACGGTAGCCTATATATCTTTATGCCATGAACCTCCTGTTTTACGGTGGAAGAATCAACATTCAGGGGCTACCGTAAATTACGGTATCCACCGTAATTTACGGTGGACCCTGAAAAAAAATATATTTTTAATTAGTTTCGCTTCGTGGACTCGTTTAGACATGTTTTTAAACCCCGAATGACTAAAACATTTCATGTTTATGAAATGTAGGTACTTTTGGACGCCAGAAGACGATCAAGCTCAACGAGGAACCGAACACGATAAAGATACACGCTTCCGCACTTTGCTTCGTCATTAATTTTAAACGACGAATCTGATCACGTTATGTCAAATGACTTTTAATTTGTAAAAGTTTTCTTTAATCCCGTATTTCCAATGTATGTAATCATTAATTACATGAATGTTTTCGCAAAATATACGTTAAACCTTGATTTATAAGAACTGGTGTTACAGTGATCCTCCTGCAAAACCCGCTAAGACTGTTGCAATCGAGTCCTCGTCTGCAAAAGAGTCGGAGAGTGTGAACTTGCTGTACACACTTGTTGGTGATGATAAAATTTATTCTGACAAAGATTTTCCGATTAAGAATGTAAATCAATCTTTAATCAGTAAAGTTTTTGAAAATTCAACAAGAAAGTTTTTGGGAAAGATAGGATCACATGTTGTGGTAACACAGTGCCCTCCTACTCCAAAGGCCGAAGTTCGAAAACAATATGGCAATCAGAAATTACCAACAGTGAAAAAGCAGCAAAATCATATCAAACCAAAAGGAAAATTACCGACTCAAGGTCAAAGGAAATCGAATCAAAAGAAGGATAAGAAGGTGAACTTCGTGAAATCAAAGGGAACGGACAAAATTGAAACTTTTGAGAACAAATCTAACTTAGATTTTGTTAAATAAGCGAAAATGTCAAAAAGGAATGAACCAAACAGTTCAAAACCTAGTACCTCGGGATCACAAAGTTCATCATCAACAAGACAATCACTTGTTGCTTCGGGGTTTGTTGAACGAAGATCATGTTTTGAATGTGGTGAAATTGGACATATAATTCGAAATTGTCCATATCTTCATAAGTTAAAAGCCAAAGTTGATGATCCCCGTGAACACAATCACCAAAAGCGATTTGTTTCTGTAAAACAAGATCCCCGCCTTGTACGAGAAAGGGAAAAGAAACAGAAACGCCAACAAGTCAAGGTGATTGAGAAAGCGCTTAAAACTGATGTGGTTTAAAAACAATCTGTTTCAGTTAAACCAGAAAGTTCAAAATTTTCAAAAACTTCAAACAATCACGTAGTTAAGCTTTCAAACAACCAGACTGGTAAAACTCAACAGACATGGAAACCTAAAATGACCACAAATTCAGGGGGACCATCACAATTTCCAAATCATCAAAAAGTGGAAGTTATTGTTGTTGATGAAAATGGAAGACCCAAGACCACAATGGCTTGGGTCCCCATCTCCAACTAATCAAGTAAGTTCATGTGCAGGGTGTTCCAGGAGGAACTATCAGTAGTCATTGGATTGTTGATAGTGGGGCATCCAGGCACATGACGGGCGACATGAAGCTTCTCTACGACGTCAAATCTATTAGAGGATGTTATGTTGCTTTTGCTGGAGATAAAGGCGGATATATTACTGGTGAAGGAATGATATCCAACGGGGTTGTAAGCTTTGACAATATCAACTTTGTGCAACAACTTGATCACAATCTTCTCAGCGTTTCACAAATCCGTGATAAACAGTTCTCAGTACACTTTGATGTAAATGGATGTTATGTGCTGAAACCCGGCTTCAAAATTCTGCTCCAAGGATAAATGATTTGTACGTCCTTGATATGAGCCAAGCTATCACAACGTCTGCACAAGCAACCTGTTTCGTTTCCAAAGCCACAGAAAAAGACTCAATCTCTTGGCACAGACGAATGGGTCACATTCACTTACGCAAAATGAATCATTTGGTGTCAAATGAATTGGTGAATGGTGTTCCTCTTAAAAACTTCCATCTTCAAGACGTCTGTGTTTCGTGCCAGAAAGGAAAACAAACGAAGAAGCGACATCCTACAAAGAAGATCAACACGGTGGCCGTTCCGCTAGAACGTTTGCACATGGATTTGTTAGGTCCTGTCAAGCATAAAAGCATCCGAAATGATCAATATTGCCTCGTGATAACTGATGATTATTCAAGATTTTCTTGGGTGGCGTTCATGGCACACAAGAGTGAAACTTTCGGTATTATCAAAAACTTAATCATTCAGATTGAGAATTTGTATAAATTGAAGGTTAGACGGATACGCAGCGACAATGGTACTGAATTTAAAAATCACTCTATGGCGGAGTTTTGCACATCAAAAGGTATTCTTCACGAATTTAGTGCGGCCTATACTCCTCAACAGAATGGAGTCGCTGAACGTAAGAACCGAACATTGATCGAGACGGCTAGGACTATGTTGGTAGAGTCACAGTTGCCCATTCCATTCTGGAGTGAAGCTGTGGCCTCTGCATGTTACACGTTGAACCGAGTCCATACAGTCAAAAGGCACAACAAGACCTGCTATGAGCTTCTTCATAAACGAAAACCAGATTTGTCATATCTTGAACCGTTTGGAGCTCCGTGCACAATAATCGATCCTAATGGAAAGTTTGGGGCAAAGCAATTGAGGGATACTTTCTTGGGTATGCCACCCCAAACTTAAGAGTCTGGAATCTAGAGACTAAAAGGGTCGAGGAATGGTCTGAGGTCAGAGTACAAAGGCACACATTGCCAGTCAAGTGTCCTGGTCAGCCATGGATGTTTGAGTACGATGACTTTTTCAATTCAATCAATGTTGAAGCAGTTGAAGAAAATGCTGCGGCAAGGATGTTTTTCAAGAGTGACAATGCATCAGTTTCACCGGTGGTTCGTCCAATTCTTGTAAATCAAGAACCATCTTCAGTGAACAATAATGCTCTCGACAATGAGGATTTTCATGATGCTACCAAATTGAACGAATCGTCAGAGGATGATGAATTTCTCGATGCAGATCAAGAAGCTCCAACAACAGCAGTTCATGGTACTTCAGAGGGTACACCTCCAGTGGATGCCCCTAGAACAGCTGAAGCTACCGCATCATCCTCTTCGTCAATTCCAGGCATTGAATTGGTTGTTGATCTCAATATCAACAATCTGGGTACAAATATTCCAGTTCAAGATAATCCAGAAACAAGGATTCACAATACACATCCTCAACAAAACATCATCGGAAATGTACAGAGTGGCATTCAAACAAGAAACATGTTGCGAAACAACAACAATGTAGGCTTGTATGCAGCTATTCGAGAATCTGGTCAACAAAACGATTGGTCTTTCGTGTGTTATGTCTCATAGGAAGAGCCAAGAACTTGGAAAGAAGCTTTGAAAGATAACTCTTGGGTTGAAGCAATGCAGGAAGAACTGCAACAATTCCAGAAGCTTGGTGTCTGGAAACTCGTAGAGAAACCTGCTGGTTACAAGAAGATTGGTACCCGTTGGGTGTATAAATGCAAAAAGGATGACCGTGGAGTCTTTATTCGGAACAAAGCAAGATTAGTCGTTCAAGGTTTTTGTCAGATTGAAGGGATCGACTACAACGAAGTGTATGCACCTGTTGCACGTCTGGAAGCAATTCAGATCTTTCTGGCTTATGCCTCATTTAAAGGATTCAAGGTTTACAAGATGGACGTCAAAAGTGCATTCTTACATGGTGTGGTTGAAGAAGAAGTGTACGTCGAACACCCTCCAGGTTTTGAAGATCCTATCCATCCCGATCGGGTTTGGTTGCTCAACAAAGCTCTCTATGGTCTACATCAAGCACCGCGAGCTTGGTATGCAACATTATCTAATTATCTGCTGGAGAATGGATTTCGCAGAGGTCTTATCGATTGTCCTCTTTTCATTAAAGAACAAGATGGAGATCTTCTATTGGTACAGGTATACGTTGATGATATTATTTTTGGTTCTACTAATGATGTTTTGTGTAGGAATTTCGAGCGTATTATGCAGGATAAATTCGAGATGAGTGCTATGGGGGAAATGACTTTCTTTTTGGGCCTACAAGTGCAACAAACTGAGTCTGGGATATTCATCCATCAGACTAAATATGTTGGTGACATCTTGAGCCGGTTCCAGATGTCTGACGCAACGCCCATCGGTACCCCATTGCAGCAAAATCACGGAATTAATCTAGACTTAAAGGGTGAAGCTGTTAGCCCCTCATACTATCGCGCGATGATCAGATCTCTTATGTACCTCACAGCATCAAGACCACATATAATGTACCCAACGTGCCTACTTGCCTGATATCAAGTCAACCCGAAGGCCTCACATCTTGCAGCTGTCAAAAGGATTTTTCGTTATTTGAAGGGTTGCCTTGATACCGGTCTATGGTACCCTAGCGATAATAACTTTGATTTGATCGCTTTCAGTGATTCTGATTTTGGCGGATGCAAAATCGACGGCAAATCCACAACGGCTGGATGTCAGTTTTTGGGAAATCGCCTAGTCACATGGCAGTGCAAGAAGCAGACTTGTTTCGCTACTTCAACATGCGAAGCTAAATACATTGTTGCCTCAAGTTGTTGCTCCCAAGTCCTGTGGATCCAACAACAATTGCGCGACTGCGGTTTTGAATTCCTAACTACTTCTATTTACGTTGATAATTCTGCTGCCTTACAGATCACTAGAAATCCTGTGCAGCATTCAAAGACCAAATACATCGAAATCAAATATCACTTCATACGTGATTGCTTTGATAAACGGAATTAAGGTCAAGCAAGAGTAAAACCAACATCGGAAAATCATTTTTGTATATACTTTTGTGTTTTAAATTTATCTTAGTTTGTTGATTTTAGGGGGAGTAAATCCAAATTTGAAAATCCAAAAACATCAAAAAATTTAAAAACACAAAAACAATAGAAAAACAAAAATGAGTTTCCTGGCGAGCAAAAGAGAAAATGATAGTACATCAGTGGTCTATCCAAACTTCTTTAAACCTAAACTGAAAAACGATAAGCAGCTCTATATAAGATGTATCGGTAGGCTCACAATCATTTTAAAGTGTGCAGGGTGATATAAACATAAATCGACTGAAGACCAGGTGGGAGCCACTCATTGGCATATGGTCTTAGTACCGAAATTTCGTTTGATAGATTGCCGAGGTTCTGAGATATTCGGTCTTTATGATACTTATCATCTGGGTATCATGGTTGTATCTTTTACCGAAAAATAACGGGGACGCAAGTCTAGATCTCCCATGATACTATACATACGAGTACATATTGCATTCGACCTCAATAAGTGATAAACAATCACATGTCCAAACAAATAAGTGATAAAATATCACATTTATCCGGGAGTCAAGTTCGTCTCTCTGCTGTACGAAAGTACTGACCTGTTCACGGACTTGCTCCTGTGCCCTCATGCATCGAAAATCAAGTTCCTCATCAATAAGTGATTCTATCACATAGGGCTTGTTTTCAAATCAAAATAAGTGAGTTTCTCACATCATATACGGTCAAACAGATGATAATCGGTATACTCACCGGTAAGATGAACCCTCGTGCATACCTTGATACGGGAATGTGTCGTGATGTGGATGAACACCGGTCGGTAAGTATAAATCATACCTTAATATATCCCCTCGCCATGATTACATCTGATAAGTTGAGCTTATGTGGACAACAATACCGATAATTGTTATAGGATGCTTATCTAAATGTTAACTAATTGAACAACAAGAGCGTTTTGGCGTGACCGTACACTAATATGATTCTCTTACCCTCGAAACTCGCAAAAAGAATGTCTGTAAATATTTATTTACTGCTTTCAAGTTCTGCATCTTTGTATATATTTATTTACTGCTTTCTGTCTTTACATTTGAAATATTTAAAAATTCCAAAAAGATTTTAGGTGTGTTTTAATATAAACTTTATAAAATCCAAAAAGATTTCATTTCTGTTTTATTTTCGATTGTACGAGGTTGGATCTCGAGTCTTCGTTGCCTGAAACCTGAACGGAAACCAAATTGACTAAATCTTCATAAACGGTCAAAATTTGCATGTTTTGAAAGTTAAAATCTAAAATTGACAAGTTTGTTAAACTTTCAAACTGTCGGACGGTAGTTGATTGAGATATGGTCATACGTGTGTTGTTTGTTATGTTAACTATATTCCAAGCAGTTGTTCTCATTACGCGTTTAGACTTCTTGCATGTGCAGATGCTAAAGGCAAGGAGAACATGGTCGATGACAAGCTTCGGAATGAAGACACGGCGTGAAGGCACTCAAAAGATAAAGATGATCGAGTTGCTGCTGACCATCATCAACACCACAAGAATCTCAAGTACTAATGATCAAGTCATTCACGAGCATAACTCAAGGGGGAGCTTATGTTAAGGGGGAGTTTGTCAACACACTTCCTACATGACAAGGGGAGTTTGTTGATACACTTTCTGCTTTCAACACGTGAAGACTTTGAAGATCTTCCAACATAGAAGACATGGAAGACGAATCTCACGAGTAGCGTCCAAGGGGGAGTTTGTTGATACATATTTGTGGACGCGACTCGGCTCGACGTGATTCGGTTTGAGATACGACTTTCCTCCGTCGTGTGCTTCAACATCAAATGTGGGCCAAAAGACATAAAGGACATTGAAGTAGTCCTTGGGCTGAAATCAAGATCGGCGAAACACAAGAACTGGGCCTTCACTGTTTGGGCCTAAGCCCAAGTCGGCGAAACACGAAGGGGTCGACGAAACAAGCCTGTTTCGTCGACATTGATTCTGTTTTGTCGCTATTGCTTCTGTTTCGTCGCTAATGTTTTGTTTCGCCGATTCCATTTCGCCGATGCTGTGTTTCTGTGACTATATATAGACAGAAGACAGAGAGGAAACATAGAACACACACACGAGAGAACTAGAGAGAGAGTTTACAGAACATTTGTAAACACTGCATTGTAACTGTTTTTCAAGCATTAATACCAGGGTGTTAATCATTGAATCTTTGTGTCTTGTATCTCGTGTTTATCATTATTGTTGTTCGATCTCGGTTTGCTATCTCGGTTGGATTCTGCACAACCGAGTTGGTTTGTACACAAGGATTAGGCGACTAGATCCTCCCCTAGCCGGACTTTCAATTAATCCCCTGTTTTTCACATATTTTGTCCACCATTTTAAAATATACAGAGATGGAAGTGCAAAAAGACCAGAAATTTGGAGAACGATCAATGCGGGTTTACATATGAACACCTTTGAATGCAAAAGGATGACAAGATGTTGGCTCATTATAATAATCATAACAATTCATATTATTTATCTTCTGTATCCCCATACATACTGATCATAACTATCTGTGCCTCTTTTTCAAAATCTCATTTTATATCCTTTTCATACCGATGTTAAATAATAAGTACATATAAACATAACGAAGTTCTGTACACTCCTTTCCATATGCACATATAAACATAACGAAGTCAGGTTTAAGTTTTATTCTAACATATGGAAAAAAGGATTACAAAGTAACAAATCAAATGAATTGAGAGTAGCACAACATATTTTTAAATGCTTAAAAAGACTACATGATTAACTTTGGGTGATGGTATTTAGACACCCCCAAAATTGTTTGGACACCACCTATACGACGCGTCGGATAGAGATTTCAACTAGAATATGCAAAGAACTTTGGGGGGATACAAGTCGGATCCTACGGGGCTAGGGGACTTTCTTTATCAACTAGAATATGCAAAGAAGAAAGTCGCTTTCCTGATTTTTCGAAAAACCGAGAACATTTGAAAGATTCTGCTTAGTGGAGAGAATTTGTTCAGTGAAGTTGATGACAGTTCCGCTCAGAGGAGGGAATTTGTTAAGGGTTAGAGATTTCACCAAAGAAATGGGGGGATAAAAATTTTCATATGTTTTGGAATTTCTTCAGTAAAATTCTAAACGCAATCACATGTGGTAAAGTTTGTGATTTTTGGTGATACTAAAGGTTCTGCGTGGAATGTTTTGCACATACATATAATTGAGGATTTTAATTAATTCTCCAGCCAGCGTGAAGGGTTTTGCACGGAAACATACAGGTATCTAAAGTCAACAATAGTTTCAAAACGCTGTTCACTGAAGACCTGGGGAATCTTTATGAGAGCTGATAGTTAAAGGCTGACAAGTGTGGATTCCAACTCTAGTTGTAGTTGAGGGGGAATCTGCAGGATTCGGTTTTGGGTTTGATGTTTCTTTGGGATTTTACATGGATCTGGGTGTAATTCAATTCGTTGAGTTTGCAAACGATGTACTTGGTCAAGCTGACATCCTGAGTACTGATGTTGAAGATCCGTAGTGCATTACATGGTCAACTTCACAAAGGCGAGACAATGAGATCAGGATGTAGTTCAACTATGCGTGCTGGTTGAGCTTGCAAATGATATACCCGGTCTAGCTGACTTCCTGAGTGTTGATGCTGATGATCAAAATGCATTACTTGGTCGATTCCACAAAGATGATTTACAGAAGACAGCTCACCAGAAAACTCTACCAATGTAGTATGCTTGAATGAAATAGAGGTCTTATGACAAGATCAAGACTTGATGCAGTTTTTAATGAATGGAACCCTTATCAAATGCCGGTTGGAGTATTGGAAGATCAGCGGAAGATCGGTCAATTTAGCCTTCCGAGGAGATTGCACACCACCCAACACGGATACGCGTACTTTGAGGGGGAAATATTATACGAGAAGCTTCAAGGTGTTGGTATTGCTATGAAGACTCAAGTCAAGATACTACTTACCTGGATCATCAGTCAAAGGGGAATTTGTTAACACAGAGAAGATAACATCAACAAATACTTGACTGAAGATCGATTGTAGTTGCATTTTCAGCATTCGACAGCAACAGACAAGGGGGAATTTGTTGGTTTAGTTTTTGTGTCCGATATTGTTCGAATAGATTAGATTATTTTTATGCTGATTATGTAATAGTTAGTGTAACGGTAAAACGAACGTCTATAGACCCGCTCGTTTGAAGTGGTCAAGTGAAAGGGTTATTCGTTTGATTGTGTATGTTTGCAAGTGAAGGTGGTGTGGCTATAAATACCACCCCTTGGTCATTTGCAACACTTGAAGGTTTTAGACTTGGGGGAGAGATCACCACTTGGTCTCTCCCCGGATGTATACTCCTTTGGTATGGTTCGGATAGCTTGTAATCGGGCCGGTTTGTAATGTTATGCTACCAAATTTATACAAGAAAGTTGTTTTATCCGTCTCTAATCTTTCCGTCTTTGAACATAATCACACACTAATCACGGGTTTCGGTCCGAATCACGAACTTACAAGTATCCGTTTGAGTATGTTACATATGTACAAAACAAATATTCAGCATCAATAAGATACAAACGTGTGCTCTACTTTTTTGTGGTCTTAGAGCAGATTCAAGATCCATTGCTCCAGAGATTAAAAAAAACTCCAGTGAATTACCGGTAGCGTATTACCCTTCGGTGCCCCTCCCACCTAACCTGACAGTTTATTATGTGGATACAATGAAGGTAATATTGTCATTTCAAATACAGAGTTTGTTATTGAGAGTATTTCCATACTATAATTTACTAACATGTTGATGCTATATGTTGTTGTATCTTATGCATGGGGAGTTTTTCAAAAAAAAGTTGATTTTCCATTTCTAACCCAAAGGTTTTTATTTTTGTATTTTAACCTACTGATTTTTTACTCTTAACACAAAGGTTTTCATCTTATTAATTTTAACCCCAACACTTTTTATTTCAACTTTGGTCCCTCACACTTTTCATCTCTATCATGTTTTTCATTTTACGTTTCGTTTTAAATTTTGCGAGTTAACACGGCACAACGTGCGTATGGGGTTCAATGTTTTTTTCGTCTAGTTTTACTTTTCTTTTTATTATTTTATTTTTACAAGCTTTTGCGCTGTTGGTGGTCGCTGGCAGTGTGTGGCATTGGTTGCAACTTGGTACGGTTTTACAAATGTTTTTAACGTATTAAGTTTTTTACTAATAGTTTGTTTTGAGTTTACCCATGTACTTCCTTTACTTAAAAAACTAATTTTTTATGTGCGTATATTTATGTATGTGTCGGTATAAATTCAAATACAATATATTTTCGTTTAAAAAATATTGTTACGTGCATATTTTATGTACGTTTTGGTATAAATTCAAGTTGGTCTACGATTGGACGTTAATTTTTTTGGGAAATGAGTTAGGTCAAATATAATATGTTGTCGTTCTTATTTTATGGATGTTTCGTAAATTTTGTTTTCAACCGAGTGGAGTCAAATTGTGGTTTCTTATTTTTTCCAAAAGCTTTAATTAATCCTTTTTATTAAACGTGTCAGTTTTTCCTTTATACCCGTTATGTTTTCTATGTATGAGTTGGATCACATATAATACGTTATGATTGTACGAAATAAACTCGATTTACTTTATGTTTTGATCCAATCGCAATCCTTATATAGGTTACATTGAGTTCAATCGGATATGTCGAAACACACATTTTCATATGGTTAACGTATCGCATAACGTTTGAATTAATTAATTCGATGTTTACGATGTACCCGCGCCACAACGTGCGCAGATGTTATTGCTAGTTATTGTCATTTAATAAACATTATAGTTGTACACAAAATCTTAAACCCTAATAGAGGCAGGGGCGTAGCTTAGTGTGAAGTGGGGGGTGCACCCGCCCACCTCGGTTAGAAGTGTAAAATTTTCTATTTTTCGTCCTAAAATTTTGAAATTATATAGGATTGTCCCCGCAATTATTTTGTCTAAATATATTTAAACAATATATAAATTGGGTCACATGATTTTCTGCCCCCTCGGAGTTTTTGGTCAAGCTCCGCTACTGAATAGTGGAATCTATTGCATCATCAGAGGTCTGCAAAAGGCTTCAATTCCAAATTCAAACTGATCATGTGATGAAGAATGAAAAGTTATCAAAATGTTGTCACCTGCAGTAGAGATTATCGGAGAATTCAACAAAATGGACCCTACCTAATTGAAAATGGGATCCATCCATGTTTAAATTTTGCAATGGACCAAGTGGTCCAGCATGTCATGTTAATCATTCACAAGTCCTATTCAACAACCTCAATAATAAAATAAATTTGTAATTTCTTTGTGTTTTGTAATGTAATTACAGTGTATCACAATTTATTAATAAAATATATAAATACAAAGCAAATATTAAAAGTAAATTTTTTCATTTTAGTTTATATTTAAAATTCAAAAATATATAATATAAAGTTAGCGATGTATAATTAAGGTAGCGTTTGGTATGAAGGAATGGAAGGTGGAATGGAATGGATCATTCTGATGGAATGAAAATAAACATGTTTGGTTATCATGTGGTAATGGAATGGAGCATTCCAAGGGAATGTAACTCCTTCCTAATATAATAATTTCCATTCCTTGGTATGTAGGTGTTTTTTTTCCATTCCCTCAAGGAATGGAAAGAAATATGTTGTTGTTGTTGTTATTATTATTATTATTATTATTATTATTATTATTATTATTATTATTATACTTATACTTTTATTTGTATTATATTTATATTTATATTTATATTTATATTTATATTTATTAATATTCATACTAATATTAATATATATGAAAAATCTATTACTAATTTTTTATCATTAATATATTATTATTATTATTAAGTCAATTATATTTTTGTCGTTTTTAATACGGTTGTGTTTCGTTAATTCATCTTTTTTTGTTTATCAAATTGTACAAAGTAATAATTCATTCTATTCACATATGAGTAACCAAACATCACAAGGGAATGGAATGATCCATTTCATTCCGTTGTCCATTCCATTACCTCGTCCATTCCATTCTCTCATCTATTCCATTACCCCATACCAAACAGACCCTAAATGAATTGACGTTGTAATTTATTTTAGTTAAGTTAAGTTAAGTTCTTTAGTTAAGTTAGTTTATATTTAAAATTCAAAAATATATAATATAAAGTTAGCGATGTATAATTGAATGAATTGACGTTGGAATTTATTTTAGTTAAGTTAAGTTCTGAGGTTACCATTTCGCATGTGGTTTGATGGTTTGAACTTTTTTGCACTTAAAAATTGTCAAAATACTCCCTGAGGTTACCATTTCGCAGCCATTTTGCTCCCCATCGCTAATTTCGTTCAAAATGTTTGTTAATTAGAAGGGAATTTTGGTAATTTTACAGCCAAGAGAAATGATATATCAGTCATTTTACATGTAATTATATAATAATAACAATATTTTCTTTTATTTTTTAAATAATATTAAAAAATAAGTAAAAATACTAAAATACCTTTGGGTGGTCAGACTTAACAAGAAAATTTAATTGGACTTAGGACAAATGACGTAACGTATAAAATTTTGAAACACTAAGTACATTAAAAAAAAATAGAGATGTTTTTCTATATATGAACCTACAAATAGAGATGATTTCTATATAAACCTAGAATATCCTTTACTAGTTTGTTTAAATGTTTATTTAAAATTTTAATTTAATCAATAAATTCGTTAACTAAATGTACTAACTTCCAATAATAAACTGCAAACTGATAACGTCAAGTTGCCACTTTCAAAGTGCTTGTACTATTTGAGCTTTCTTCGGACAAACCATTACAATCTCTCATCTAGATCATATATCATTGTGATCAGGGGCGTTCCTCACACCGCTCCGTCACATATTCACGGCTTGGTGTTCGTGCAGCACCGCATGCGTCACATCAGCACCCCATTCCGCAACGCCTTGCTCCACTTCCATCCCGCTCGTGTCAGTGTCACATCATCACCTCATTGTTGCATCTCACTGATATAAGGCCATACATTGTGATTTTCTGTTGGATTTTGAGATCCTGTCCACCTTTTTTTTACTATTTATTCTTTTTTCAAACATGATTGAAAAGTTATAGCTCCAACTAGTGCTGGGTCCAACACGGTAACTTTGGTTCAAATGAGTCAACGTAGACTTGTTGAAGACTTGTAACAGATTGATCGGGTATTTGAATCATGCATTCTTTATACAAGTGTTCATCAGTCATGAGGATTTCTACTTTCTTCTTTGCCTTTTTTATAATTCTCATGTTATCACCCGCTACTGAGCCTTTAAATTTCTATCAAACAGCAAATCTTTCCACTACATGGACCACCAATTACTCGGATTACCAACCCATGCTCCTTAGTGAAAACAAGTTAGCTATATTCACCTGTGGCTTTCGCTGTGGAGGAGATGGTACCTCGTGCATCTTTTCCATATTCATTTTTCCGAATGTGCTTACACATAGGACATCTGAAGTCGTTTGGTCAGCCAACAGAGGCTATCTGGTTAGGGGTAACGCGATACTGAATTTCACTTCAGCTGGAGACTTGGTGCTAAAGGATGGAGACGGAAGCATAGTTTGGACCACCAACACTGCAGGAAAATCTGTTGCTGGCATGAACCTAACTGATACCGGAAATCTGGTGTTATTCGATAACCAAAACTCTGTAGTTTGGCAATCTTTTGATCACCTAACAGACTCTTTGTTACCTGGCCAAAAGCTGTATCAAGGTCAAAAACTGAAATCTAGTGTTTCTTTATCCAACTCATGTGATGAGATGTACTTGCGCCTTTGAGTTAGTTTTGGTATTACTTGGTAACGCGCCTTGTGGTCTCTCGGAGAAATTTTGAGCTAGTTGATTTAATTGTTTTTCAATGTTTTGAATACTAGCTTGCTGATTTCTAAAATTCGATTCCAATTGTTGAAATCGATTCGAGTTTTTCTTTTCGGTGTCAGAGATGAGGCGAGATACGATATCTTCAAGCCTTTCTCATCCCCCTTGTTGTTGAGAGAAATTTTGTAACTCATTTCTTGGTTGTTGAAAGTTTGTTCGTTGGTTTAGATTTTGTTGGTTACTACTATTGCCGGGTTCTCTCCAACCAAGGTTAGGGTGGTTACGCCATCCTTGGTTGTAGGTACCCGTTGGAGGACCCGACAGCCTAGGTCTATTATCAATGTAGTTTACCGTTTCTGTTTGATCATCCAATTCTTTCATATAACTCCAATTTTCATGTGGCCCACCACACCCTTCACAAGCCATAACCGAGGCCGTTTTTGCCATTTCTAACTTTTTGATTTTTGAAAAAAAGGGCCTTGATTTGAGCTTGTAAAGAAGTGCTTTCATCAACCTTATGGGCGCCCGAGGCAATAGATTTATTGCCTCGGGGAGTGTGCCACTGAAAATTGGTTTGAGCAATTTCCTCAATTTGATTATAAATTTCATTTGGGCGACGATTACCTAAAAGTCCCCCGGAGCTAGAGTCAAGTGTTTGTCTTGTGTGTGGCAACAATCCATTGTAGAAAGTGGATACTTGTTGGCAAACCGCAAGACCATGATGAGGACACTTTCTTAGTAGCTCCTTGAACCTTTCCCAAGTTTCATATAAGGATTCCCCGTCCTCTTGAGAGTATGTATTAATTTCAGTCACTAATTTAGCCATTTTAGCAGGAGGGAAATACTTATATAAAAACTTCTGGGCTAGTTCATCCAAGGTGTTTACCGAGCCAACTGGGAGGGCATTAAGCCAAGCCTAAGCTCGGTCTTTTAATGAAAACGGAAACATTCGAAGGCGGATGGCGCCATTTGATGCTCAGTTGATCCAAAAGGTATCACATATTTCCAAAAAGTTTGTAATATGCAAATGGGGATCTTCACCCGCAAGCCCGTGGAAGGTTGCGGAGTTTTGAAGCATTTGGATCAAATGCGGCCGAAGTTCGAAGTTGTTGTCATCGACATTCGGCGCATTGATAGCAGCGCCAAGATTACCTACAGTGGGCCGTAGATAATCCATGAGGGTACGTTGGTCCGCCATTGGAAGTAGGTCCCCCGAAGCTTTCTATTGGTTTTTAGCTTTACGTCTTTTTCTTAGAAAGCGTTCGTGTTCGTCTAGAGGCTCTTTTATGTCTCTGCTGGAACTGGAGCTCATACACTACTTAGAGGGTTCAGGTGCGGCGCCTGGGTTCCAAGTCCTACAATAAAAATAAAAAAGAAAGTTGGTCAGAAGTTTCACCACGGCCCCGTGCTCAGATGAACACGGCCCGTGGTCGGAGATACAGTATTTTTTCTGGATTCCTGTTACTGGGGAGTTCGACACGGCCCCGTGTTGCACCGACATGGCCCCGTGCTCAGCTCTCTGTAACTTGGAAAATAAAAACTGCCAGTAATAGTCTGGCCACGGCCCGTGTTCGACCAGGCACGGCCCGTGCTGAGTTCTGCAGAAACTGAAAATCTAAAAAATCAAAAAAAAAAAAAAAAACAGAAAAGTAAGAAAAAACAATTAGGCCGTTGATTTTAAACTTCCTTAAAATCCTTGTGTCCCCGGCAACGCCGCCAAAAACTTGTTGCGTGTGTGGTGCAATATATTTTTATGTATATTTTTAGCCCTTTTTTAACCACTTTTAGTCAAGTTTTAAATTTATAGAACACAATATTTTACTAACACCAAACACACATATGGGCAAGTGCACCCATCGTGAGCGTAGTATAGTGTTGGTAAGATACCGAGGTCGTCCACGGACACAAGAGATTTTAATGCCGCTTTATCCTCAACGTCTAATCAAATCAAAAATTTAGAAAAAGGTTTTAAACTAGAAAAATAAAAACTAAAATGCTGAAAATAAAAATAAATAAAAGTAAAAACAGATAGACAAGATGAATCACTTGGATCCGACTCGCCTTTAGTGTAACCTTTGATTATTTCCGCACTTTTGCACTTTTTAAGAGATTATCTTAGTTATTGTAGTAAGCCCCTCTTTTGAAGGTGGCGTTACCCTCAACCCAGTAGTTTGAGGCAGCAAGGATACAATCCTAAAGGGATGGATTATTGGAAGATAGTTAATTAAGTTATTAATGCATAATGTGGTAGGCCCCTCTTTTGAAGGTGACGTTACCCTCGGCTAAGTAGTCTGAGTCAGCAGGGATACAGTCCTAACCCCAGACCAGGTAGCAGGGATATATTAATAGTAGTTTACATATGAGGGGACCAAGGAGTTCGGACCCCCGCCATCCAAGATCAGTGGGTATTGAAGGAGGTCCTACTAAAGTTGACCCAGGTCCTTGCAGAATCTATACACTGAACAAGGCAAGACTCTTACCAAACCATTCCCTTAACCCCTGACCAGGTAGCCAACATATCTCCATATAGACCGTGAATATATGAATGGTGAAAATCTTTTATTTTATATAGACGGTAAAATAATGCCAAGACACCACGGACAAATGATAAGGAAGACTCACCTTTAACATAAGAAACTAGTTATTAAAGCCATTAATACATAACCAAATAAAAAAGTGCGAAAAGATTAAAAATAAAAAGTATTACACTAAATGCTTGTCTTCACCAAGTGATGTAAGAGACTTAGGCAAACATGGCCTTTGATTGTCAAGAACTCTTACGATCAATCTTGGATCCCGAGACTACTACACACGCTCTATGATGGATGATGGATGATGGTGGTGGATGTGGGTTGTGATGATGGTGGTGGGTGGGTGTAGTGTGAGAGAGGTGGTTTGCCAAGGGATGATTTGCAAGTGAACCAAGCACCCCTATTTATAGCTTGCACAGAAGCCCGGACACGGCCCCGTGTCCATTGGGCACTGCCCCTTGTCCACCCATCTTCTTTTTCTTCATTAATTTCAGTTTGTCTGCGTTAGTTGACCACGCCTCCGTGTCCGCTGGGCACGACCCCGTGTGCAGAAGCGTATCTGTACTATCAAGATTTTCCTAGATTCTGGGCTAGTTCATCCAAGGTGTTTACCGAGCCAACTGGGAGGGCATTAAGCCAAGCCTAAGCTCGGTCTTTTAATGAAAACGGAAACATTCGAAGGCGGATGGCGCCATTTGATGCTCAGTTGATCCAAAAGGTATCACATATTTCCAAAAAGTTTGTAATATGCAAATGGGGATCTTCACCCGCAAGCCCGTGGAAGGTTGCGGAGTTTTGAAGCATTTGGATCAAATGCGGCCGAAGTTCGAAGTTGTTGTCATCGACATTCGGCGCATTGATAGCAGCGCCAAGATTACCTACAGTGGGCCGCAGATAATCCATGAGGGTACGTTGGTCCGCCATTGGAAGTAGGTCCCCCGAAGCTTTCTATTGGTTTTTAGCTTTACGTCTTTTTCTTAGAAAGCGTTCGTGTTCGTCTAGAGGCTCTTTTATGTCTCTGCTGGAACTGGAGCTCATACACTACTTAGAGGGTTCAGGTGCGGCGCCTGGGTTCCAAGTCCTACAATAAAAATAAAAAAGAAAGTTGGTCAGAAGTTTCACCACGGCCCCGTGCTCAGATGAACACGGCCCGTGGTCGGAGATACAGTATTTTTTCTGGATTCCTGTTACTGGGGAGTTCGACACGGCCCCGTGTTGCACCGACACGGCCCCGTGCTCAGCTCTCTGTAACTCGGAAAATAAAAACTGCCAGTAATAGTCTGGCCACGGCCCGTGTTCGACCAGGCACGGCCCGTGCTGAGTTCTGCAGAAACTGAAAATCTAAAAAATCAAAAAAAAAAAAAAAAAAAAACAGAAAAGTAAGAAAAAACGATTAGGCTGTTGATTTTAAACTTCCTTAAAATCCTTGTGTCCCCGGCAACGCCGCCAAAAACTAGTTGCGTGTATGGTGCAATATATTTTTATGTATATTTTTAGCCCTTTTTTAACCACTTTTAGTCAAGTTTTAAATTTATAGAACACAATATTTTACTAACACCAAACACACATATGGGCAAGTGCACCCATCGTGAGCGTAGTATAGTGTTGGTAAAATACCGAGGTCGTCCACGGACACAAGAGATTTTAATGCCGCTTTATCCTCAACGTCTAATCAAATCAAAAATTTAGAAAAAGGTTTTAAACTAGAAAAATAAAAACTAAAATGCTGAAAATAAAAATAAATAAAAGTAAAAACAGATAGACAAGATGAATCACTTGGATCCGACTCGCCTTTAGTGTAACCTTTGATTATTTCCGCACTTTTGCACTTTTTAAGAGATTATCTTAGTTATTGTAGTAAGCCCCTCTTTTGAAGGTGGCGTTACCCTCAACCCAGTAGTTTGAGGCAGCAAGGATACAATCCTAAAGGGATGGATTATTGGAAGATAGTTAATTAAGTTATTAATGCATAATGTGGTAGGCCCCTCTTTTGAAGGTGACGTTACCCTCGGCTAAGTAGTCTGAGTCAGCAGGGATACAGTCCTAACCCCAGACCAGGTAGCAGGGATATATTAATAGTAGTTTACATATGAGGGGACCAAGGAGTTCGGACCCCCGCCATCCAAGATCAGTGGGTATTGAAGGAGGTCCTACTAAAGTTGACCCAGGTCCTTGCAGGATCTATACACTGAACAAGGCAAGACTCTTACCAAACCATTCCCTTAACCCCTGACCAGGTAGCCAACATATCTCCATATAGACCGTGAATATATGAATGGTGAAAATCTTTTATTTTATATAGACGGTAAAATAATGCCAAGACACCACGGACAAATGATAAGGAAGACTCACCTTTAACATAAGAAACTAGTTATTAAAGCCATTAATACATAACCAAATAAAAAAGTGCGAAAAGATTAAAAATAAAAAGTATTACACTAAATGCTTGTCTTCACCAAGTGATGTAAGAGACTTAGGCAAACATGGCCTTTGATTGTCAAGAACTCTTACAATCAATCTTGGATCCCGAGACTACTACACACGCTCTATGATGGATGATGGATGATGGTGGTGGATGTGGGTTGTGATGATGGTGGTGGGTGGGTGTAGTGTGAGAGAGGTGGTTTGCCAAGGGATGATTTGCAAGTGAACCAAGCACCCCTATTTATAGCTTGCACAGAAGCCCGGACACGGCCCCGTGTCCATTGGGCACTGCCCCTTGTCCACCCATCTTCTTTTTCTTCATTAATTGCAGTTTGTCTGCGTTAGTTGACCACGCCCCCGTGTCCGCTGGGCACGACCTCGTGTGCAGAAGCGTATCTGTACTATCAAGATTTTCCTAGATTCTGCGAATCTTAGAGTTGACCACGGCCCCGTGTCCGCTGGACACGCCCCCGTGGTGGGTGATAGAAGCTTCTACAACTTTGTCTTTTCTGCAGACACTTGGGCACGCCCCTGTACTCATTGAGCACGGGGCGTGTTCAGCCTTCTGTTCTTCTGTTTTTGCTTGGGAAGATGCTGTTGAGGGGTCGGGCATGCCACGTTTATTCCTTTTCTTGTATTTATGTTAGATTTAGTTGTCTTTTTACTTCTTTTGTTCGTTTGAGCTTATTTAATCCTAGAAATACAAAAGAAAGATAAAAGCACACTTTTTTCCAACATTAGTACTAAAAAAGGGTTAGTTTTATGCCACAATTGATGTAATTTGTATGTTGCATTTTGCACACATCAGTTGGATTTATACTTTTAACGATACTCAAAAAAGGGTTTTTACAATTTTGAAAATGGGTTAAAAACAATCTGGTGAGGTAGTTTAAAATAAGTCTTTTTAATAAAAACATTCGGTCTTGCTAAGTTGTTCTAAGAGTTTTGTCTATGTGGGAAACCGTGTTCCTATTTGGTAGAAATATTTTTAAGTATGTGTTACTTACAAATTTTTTAGCTTAAATATGTTAACATTGTTGGTTTTGAAACTCTTTTGGGCTTTAAAGATTTCTAATGAAGTTTTGAGTTTGACAAGCTATTTTAGATTAACTGAAAGAAGACAGTAAGCTCGCTTTTCAGTGTACTCGAGCTATTCGATGTTGTGTGAAGAACAAGGCTGGAGCGGGAAGCAACTTGTCGAAGATTTGTTGAAGATTTGCAGATGCCGCATATATCAAGGGGGAGTCTATAAGTACACCTCAGGAAGATAGATGTTGGATGCGACTTCTCGAAGATTTGCTGAAGATTTGCAGATCCCGCATGTATCAAGGGGGAGTCTTTAAGTGCACCAAAGTTTGATAAATGCTGGATGTTGCTGAAGTTTCAATCTTCAAGGACTGAACTTGTAATTAATTGAAAGTGTCACCACAAATTCGGACATGAATAATGATGTATGGTTCGAATTTGTTGATATTTAGTTGTCAGTATTTGTAGTTCTTTGATTATGTCCGAATTTGTAATTCTTGTTATGTGTCAGTACTTATTTGTTAAGTACTAACTAGGGTTTCTTTGTAAGGACGCATGTGTCCGTATTTAGGATTGTATATATTCTAAGTGATGTATGCAAATTCAATGAAACAGTAACTTTTTGGAGAAAACCTATTGTGTAAACAAACCCTTACTTTGTGTGTTCTTCATTCACTGTGTGTGATTGTTGATTGTGAATACTTAGTGTATTCATTGTTCTCTCATCTTCTACACCTTCTGTACGAGCTCTACATTGCGGTATGAGACACGAGGTGGTTTCCGCACATCGCATATGTGTTTAATCGATCCGTTTCGTGTGTTTGTTGAAGGAAGACGACCTTACACTCTCCTTTACTATTTTGTTTAAATGTTTATTTAAAATTTTAATTTAATCAATAAATTCATTGCCATTTAGGTTATAGCCAAGTGGTCAAGAGAAAATATCCTTTTTTAACAGCAAGATCACTTTATATATATATATATATATATATATATATATATATATATATATATATATATAGGGTTAGATTAACGTACAAATGCCCTTATCGTACATTACGTACGCTACAATCTTAGCCGTCCGATCATCTTCCCACATTGAATTCGCATGTTGTTTTTTTCTAACAATTTCGCATGTTGGTTTTTTAATATGCGGTTTTATCAACATTACCACATGCGAAATTGTTACAAAAAAACAACATGCTATTTCATCAAAATTATCACATGCGAAATTGGTACAAAAAACAACATGCGAATTCATCAAAAATTATCACTTGCGAAATTGTTATAAAAAAAACAACATGCTATTTCATCAAAATTATCACATGCGAAATTGGTACAAAAAAACAACATGCGAATTAATCAAAAATTATCACATGCGAAATTCTTATAAAAAACAACATGCGATTTAAAAATGCAGGAAGATAATCTGACGGCTGAGATTGAAGCGTACGTAATGTACGATAAGCAATATTGTACAGTACTCTCTACCTGTATATATATATATATATATATATATATATAGCAAGAAACTGGGAAAGAGAAAATATCTTGAGTAAATTGCCAATTTCGTCCATGAGGTTTGGGCATGTTTGCAATTTTCGTCCAAAATGACACTTTGGTACCATTTTGCCCCTCACGTTTATAACTTTTTGCCATTTTCGTCCAAATTCCTAACCCAGTTACTTTATAACGTCAAATTGGGGTATTTTTATAATTTCTTTAAATTAAATGTATCCCCTTCTCTCTCTCATCATCCCATCTCTGCAGTCATCTTCATCGGTCATCAGTCATCGGAATCCACAACCAAGGCGGTAACCAACCCATAATCATCGTCATCAGTCATCTTCATCGGAATCCACAACCATCTCCGTCGGAACCCACAACCAGTTCCATCTCAGATTCAGTTTCTAATCTGTCTATTTTTACCAAATTCAGGTTCGATTCCGGTTCATCTTCAGCTCAAGTTCCGATCTGCTTCACAAGAACAAAGTCGTGATGGTGGAACGAAACGGAGAAGATGCAGCTGACGACGGCGATGGAACCGTGACGTTTTTTGGTGATGGCGGAGAAGGATGACGGCGGTAGCGGGCAGATGAGGAGATGGTGAGAGTACGGCGGCGGTTGGTGGTGGTGTAACGGTGGTAGGTCGGTGAATCGAGATAGAAGAAAAACCCTAGATGAAGCTGTCGGCATGGATGTTGCGGGCGAAGCTCAGATGTGGTGGGGTAAGGTTTTGGTAGTGGGGTGGGGGGTTCGACGGGGATGAAGGGAATTCCGGTACTATATGTCGCCGGAACAGGAATGGCAGATGATGGCAGGTTGATGAGGATGATGCCTACAGGTGAAAGTTTACGGTGGTGGTCGATTTCCGGTGGATTGAGGTGGTGGTTTATGGTGTTTGGTGGAAGCTTTGATAAAGTTTATGGTGAACTGGGTTAAATTTGTGAATGTGAATTCTGTTTATCAACAACAATTTGTGTTAAATGTATTTTTTTAATTATTAGAGTTTAAAAAGAAATTACATTTCAGGCCCTACACTTGTGAAATTTCAAAAAAAAAAAAAGAAAAAAAAAAAAAAAAAAAACCTCATCAAACGGTTGTTTCTAAACCAGTTAGGAATTTGGACAAAAATGGCAAAATGTTACAAACGTGGGGGGCAAAATGATACCAAAGTGTAATTTTGGACGAAAATTGCAAACGTGCCCAAATCTCAGAGAGACGAAAATGGCAATTTACTCAAATATCTTTTATGAGAAAACCAAGATTCAATTCTTAGTAGGTGAAATTATTTAAGAGGGAAAAATTAACTGTCAAAAAAAATCAATAAATTCATTAATTAAATGTACCGACTTCCTTCCAATAATAGACTCCAAACCTGGGCGTTCCTCACACCGCTCCGTATAAACCATTATAATCTCTCATCTAGATCACATATCCTTTGGCTCAAATAAGTCAACGTAGACTTGTTGAAGACTTGTAACAGATTGATTGGGTATTTGAATCATTCATTCTTCATACAAGTGTTCATCAGTCATGAGGATTTCTACTTTCTTCTCTGCCTTTTTTATAATTCTCATGTTATCACCCGCTACTGTGCCTTTAAAATTCTACTATCAAACAGCAAATCTTTCCACTACATGGACCACCAATTACTCGGATTACCAACCCATGCTCCTTAGTGGAAACAAGTTAGCTACATTCACCTGTGGCTTTCGCTGTGGAGCAGATGGTACCTCGTGCCTCTTTTCCATATTCATTTTTCCGAACTATGTTACATATGGGCGATCTGAAGTCGTTTGGTCAGCCAACAGAGGCTATCTGGTTAGGGGTGATGCGATACTGAATTTCACTGCAGCTGGAGACTTGATGCTTAAGGATGGAGACGGAAGCATAGTTTGGGCTACTAACACTGCAGGAAAAGCAGTTGCTGGCATGAACCTAACTGATTCCGGAAATCTGGTGTTATTCGATGACCAGAACTTGGTAGTTTGGCAATCTTTTGATGACCCAACAGACTCTTTGTTACCTGGCCAAAAGCTGTATCAAGGTCAAAAACTGAAATCTAGTGTTTCTTTATCCAACTCATCGGGTCGGGAAGGTATGTTTTCTATTGGAATCACAGATATAGGTTTGTTTGCTTATGTTGAATCAAACCCACCTCAAGCCTTTTACCGTATGTTGGTCTATCCTAATGGCAATGATACACATAAAGGAAGACGATACGTTAGGTTCTTGAATGGGAGTTTGTCACTATTCATTCGTTCTTCCGAACCAAGTGATCCTGATGTTTCAATTTACATACCTACAGCATCCTCAGTTCAGTATATTAAACTGATGTCAGATGGGCATTTGAAAGTGTTTGAATATCAATCTGGAGGGTGGATAGAGGTAGCGGATCTTCTTAATGTAGGAAACTGCAGTTATCCTTTAACTTGCGGAAGAAATTCCATCTGCTTGGCTGGTCAACAACAATGTAGTTGTGCCGGAAGAGAACATTTTAGACCTGTGAACGATCGCCAACCCAACCTGGGTTGCTCCGAAATTACTCCCCTAAGATGTAATTCTACACAAGATCAAGATTTAAACACAGTTGAGAATGTCAAATACTTCACCTCTACCGCTGACATGGAAGGGGTGAATATGGAAACTTGCAAACAAGCATGTCGAAAAAAATGCTCATGCAAAGCCGCTTTTTATCAATATTATTCACATGTTTCAAGTGGAGATTGTTTTTTACTTTCAGAGATATTTACAATGAAGACTGTTGATCCACTTTATTATAATGCGTCAGCTTTCATAAAAGTCCAGTATGTTACATCACATCATGTTTCTCATCAAGTTGCAAGACTTGTAGGCTCTACAGTTGGAAGTTTTGTGCTTCTACTTGTTGTGGCCATAGGGGTTATGTATGTAGTCTATAAGCGTAAAGGGGATACTGAAATGGAAGAAGGGTACTTGGATCAATTGCCAGGAATGCCGAATCGGTTTTCTTATGAAGAACTGAAAACTGCTACAGAGAATTTTAGTAAAAAGCTTGGTCAAGGAGGGTTTGGATCAGTTTTCGAAGGGACTCTTGTAGATGGCATGAAGATTGCAGTAAAATGTCTTGAAGGTTTTGCGCAAGTTAAGAAATCATTTCTAGCTGAGGTTCAATCCATTGGCAGCATTCACCATGTGAATCTGATTAGACTTAGAGGATTCTGTACATTGAAATCACAATGGTTTCTAGTGTATGACTTCATGAGTAACGGGTCATTAGATCGGTGGATCTATCATGGAAACCGAGAACACGTACTTGAATGGGAAAGCAGAAAGAAAATCATTATTGATATAGCCAAAGGTCTAGCATATCTCCATGAAGAATGTAGGCAAAAAATCATCCACCTCGACATTAAACCTCAAAACATACTTCTAGATGACAATTTCAATGCCAAAGTATCTGATTTTGGGTTGTCTAAGCTGATTAACAAAAGTCAAACCGAAGTGATGACCAGCATAAAAGGAACACCTGGTTATATAGCTCCAGAATGTTGGAGCTCCATAATAACTGAAAAGGCGGATGTATACAGCTTCGGGATCGTTCTGTTGGAGATCTTATGTGGCAGGAAAATTTTCGATAGATCTCAGTCTGAAGAAAGCTGGCACTTGCTTTTTGTCTTTCAGAAATGCTGGGAGGAAGGAACATTACTAGATCTTGCTGACAGAGACAGTGAAGATATGCAGGTACACAAAACTGAAGTGGTGGAGATGATGAAAGTGGCTGCATGGTGTTTACAAACAAACTATAAGAGAAGGCCTTCAATGTCATCTGTGGTTAAGGTGTTAGAAGGAGGAATGCATGTTGAAACGAACTTGGATTACGACTTCACAAATCTAAGAATTCAGGAACCAACAGTTGGAGACCAGAAAGATTTCACGTTATTGCCGTCATCCATTTTGTCGGGGCCAAGATGAGTAGTCCTGAGGTTCTTGTGGATCATTTCTATGCAGTTTTTTTTCTGTTTCATTATTAACTGAAATGTTGGTTATATATCATAATTTTATATAGACATGGGTTGTATTCATCTCGTGTTCACTGATACATTCATATCATTATAATCTTCTTTGCCGATTTAATTGGTTATTGACAATTTAATGTATCTTTGAAACCGTGGCGGACTCAGAAATTATTTGTTGGGGGTGCGGATGAGGTGTTCAACCATATTTTCAAGGGGTGCGGTCGGGTTTTTTGCCAAAAATATACGCTAAATTTTTTTTTTCAAGGGGTGCGACCGCCCACTCTGGCCAAAGGCTAGGTCCGCCCATGCTCTGAATCCAATAATGCACCAACTCACATCCTTATGATATTAATCCCCTGTTTTTCACATATTTTGTCCACCATTTTAAAATATACAGAGATGGAAGTGCAAAAAGACCAGAAATTTGGAGAACGATCAATGCGGGTTTACATATGAACACCTTTGAATGAAAAAGGGTGACAAGATGTTGGCTCATTATAATAATCATGACAATTCATATTATTTATCTTCTGTATCCCCATACATACTGATCGTAACTATCTGTGCCTCTTTTTCAAAATCTCAATTTGTATCCTTTTCATACCGATGTTGAATAATAAGTACATATAAACATAACGAAGTCATGTACACTCCTTTCCATATGCACATATAAACATAACGAAGTCAGGTTTAAGTTTTATTCTAAGTTCTAACATATGGAAAAAAGGATTACAAAGTAACAAATCAAATGAATTGAGAGTAGCACAATATCTATAGACCTTTATAAAGCATTTCCTTGTCCTATAATTGTCATTTCACCCACAAATTTTAAGATGGCAGCCCAAGAGTCTAGCTTGTTTCCCTAATTTTTCATCATCACTGCCAAATTTGCCCCCATGTAAAGAGGATACCCTAAACGAGCAATCAGTTTTCTTCTTTTGAAACCGTCGCAGTATATCCTATGAGGATTGAAATCGTCGATTGAAACAATGAGATCGGTTATGGCAATGAAATCGTTAATGGTTGGAGCAATTAATGGAAATTGATGATTGAATGGTGGGAGCTGAAGAGATTCAAAGAATTGAATATGTCCCTTCGTTTCCAGAACCGCACCTCTGTATAATCTGCGATTCTCATTTAGGAAGCCCAATATCGTCACCATACCAGGTATTACCTCCAAACTCACCATTCATCCTCTTTTCTTTGCCATATGTTTTTTACACTTGATTTGGTGCAATATGCAGATTTCTTGAATTATCCTAAGAGCCATCGATTTTGGAGCTTTCAAATTGGCCTTCCATTCTTTAAACCCAGGTGAGTAATTTTGTTAATTACCACGACTTCTTTAATTCACAATGATTTACTTTTGCAGGGTCTTCCATTGTTTCTTTCTAATTTGGATTTGAGTTAATCTCATTGTTTCTTAAAAATTTGGATTTGAGTTAATTTAATTTTGGTTACAGAGTCTGTTTGATTTGTTTATTGGGTATTATCGATTTACAATTATAACTTTATATTAACGGAACACTTTCTTCGCACCGATGCAAGGGAAATGATGCGCTTTGATATTAATCTCATTCATTTTGTTTTGTTTTGTTCACGGAACACTTTATTAACGGAACACTTTCTTCTGTTTTGTTCCAGAGCGGCTGCAAAACTTAGCGATAAATACCCTAATAGGGATTAATCTCATTCAGTTGTTATGCCTGATTTCCATCATATAGGTTTGTGGTACAGTTCTTATGCAGTTATAGCACCCTACCAATGTATGCACTCGATACGCAGGTATAATTTTCGAACTAAAAGACTGCAAAATCAAATATTTATATATTTGCATTCATCGGAACTTTATAATACCCTGCAGATGGGTACAAATTACAAGGCTGAATCAATTCCCCAAAGAACTAGAGATACAATCCATGGTTGGGGAAAAGAAGCCAGAAGAAGGAGAAAGCGGTTAGTAATATCTGCTCTATTTATTAAAATTTCATTGCTATTATTTGAAAATTTGTTGTAATTTATTTATTAAAGTTTCATTGCTATTATTTCAAAATGGTTAGACCCTTATCAATGTAGGGAAGTGATGTAATGTGCCTTAAACCAATTTATAAAATGCATAATTACAGTGCGTGTGTTTTAGTTAATCTTCCATCAGTTAAATGTTAAAACTTATCTTATTTTTAACATCCACCATATATAGTAATTTATGTCTCTTAACAGTAACTGCTAAAAAGCAAATACCTTGTCTTTCAAATCTTAAATATGTTGATTTGGTGTGTTTGAGTTGTTCGGGATGAGCATGGTATCCGTTCGGTACCGAACCGGTACCAGTACGGAAAGTACCGGTACCGAAAATCTCCAAAAGTGGGTATCGTTACCGGTACCAGTACCGAATTTACCCGGTACCATTTGCTCATCCCAACCTTACATGTATATTAGATAAAGTTTTAAATAAGTAAAACAAATTACATGAACAATAGTTGATAGTATAACATTTTAACATATATATATTTTTTTTGTTCTGTTTTTCAGGTTCACCTTCTCTGTAAACGGGTCAAAACAAAAGGGCTACGCTTTTTAACATCATCATCATGTTAATTTAAGGTAAGATCCTCTGAAGATGTTACAATTATTAAGCTATAACGGGTCAAAAGACAAATCTAATATGGATTTTTTTCATGCTTTTTACCACTATGTAAACCGATCTTTAATTATAAGCTTTGTACAATTATACATAATCTTAAAGTACAAAGTCGGTGGGTTTCCGCTTTCCGCAAAACCCCCTCAACTTTTGCATATGGCAATCCTAACCCCTTATCATCTTCTCTTGGCATACTAACCCTCCAATATTTAACCAATTTAATTTTCCTTTCCATAGCACTCGATCGTTAATTTCTGTCTTAATAAACTATTTTTTTGTTGTTTTTAAAATCTTTATAAAATACCATTTTGTTGTTTCATTTGGTTTGAGCCTGTAGAACAACCCGTGTGATCCATGTTTAATGCACCGCTTATACCATTCAATATAAGGTTTTTTTCAAACCATTCACTATAACGTTTTTAAAACATTTATGACCTCGTGGAAGATCAGAGTTGAAAGTTTCGAACAGATATCATGTTCTTATGATAAGAAAATAGCTCCACTAAATGGATAATTTTTTTTTTTGAATTAAACTAATTAATATATATAATCATATTTCTTTTGTTAATGAAACCAACTTGGCAAATGCATATTATTCGAATTCTTATCAGTTAAACGTTTCGCTAAAAGATCGCACTGAGCGAGGTAGGTTTGGCTTTTTTATTACTCCCGTTAACCAGTTTGATACCGGCTGTATACAATAGAACTAGAGGTGGTAAAGTTATCAGCGGTTGAAACGGGCTTGGTTTACTCACAAACATTGTTATTCATTTTCTAAAGTAGTCAATGCTTTAATACGATTACAAAAACTTGTTAATGTAATCTAATTTTTGAAATGAAATGATTTAGGAGAACCTGGTTGACTCATTCAACTTGACCCATTTCTCCTTAAATTGTTTTAGTTTGACCTGTTTGATTGTTGGAGATAAGCGATAACCCAAATCGACCTGTATTGTTCATTACTACATTTGTCTGGTTTCAGTTAACTTTGGAAAAGGAAGAGTTGATACAGGCGTTGTCAACCAAATCATCACTAAGTTCCAAGTCATGATATCATCATATTCAGATCGTATTGTCATCCATAAAATATTTGTTGAAATGTTTTTTTTTTTTTTTTCATGATGTAGGATTTGAACAAGGAACTAACCCATAAACTCGAAGTTCAAACGCAAAGATTAGAGTTGTTGATAATACTCCTTACGCCGATGAAGGTGACGAGGTACAAATACAATGCTTTCCGTAATAAATATCATCTTATTAGACCCCTTTAGTTCTTTATTTATTTATTTATTTATTTTGTTTTAGTATCTTTTCTTGTGGGTAGGTTGTGGAAAGAGTTCTAGGATGGATAATAAAGGACCATCAAAGCGGAAAACTAAGCATCTATGAGTCTAAACGAAATGAGAATATTTTACTAAAAGTTCACATGTAGTCCAGATCTCTTTTCACTACCATTAGAGGTGCAATTTCATCTCATTGGGAAATTTTGTGCAAAGACAGTGTTTCCATGTTTAGTTATGGATGTGGGAATGCAAATAGAATATATTGAGTTGAAGAGGACATTGTAAAATCAATGTTTTTATGGTTTTTCTTTCT
Source organism: Helianthus annuus (assembly GCF_002127325.2). Taxonomy (NCBI): domain Eukaryota; kingdom Viridiplantae; phylum Streptophyta; class Magnoliopsida; order Asterales; family Asteraceae; genus Helianthus; species Helianthus annuus. The sequence continues at coordinate 4,795,602 of NC_035445.2, forward strand.
TCAATTAGAGGAAAATGTTTTTATGTGTCTAAAAGATCAAACCGAGTTCGAGCATAAATCAAGAAATTCCAGTGAACCATTAGACTGGCACTATTTTTGATGGAGATGCATGTGTTAATTATTTGGCGAGCTTGAGTCGATATTGGTTATAGGTCACAACCAACTGGTTAACAAAATCACGTACTGGCAAATAGTAAAGTAATAAAAGATAATAAGAATCTCAATGAATAAGTATATGTTAAAGTATAAATGGTGTTTATCGAGGAGATGCGAGATGGGATCGGGAATATATCGAGGAGAGTTGAGGTGGAAATTTCATTACTACGAATAACAAGTTAAGGTGGAAATTTCAACCTATTTACCAAAAAGGGGTCCATTCAACATACATTTTTCAAACTTTGCTCCATATTAACTTCTACATCATGTTTTAAGTGGTGCATTTGTTTAATTGAGAAATCTGTTGTTTTTTTTTTAACTTTTATTTTCTTAAAATAGGGTATTGTAGATGGTAAGTGCTGGTGGGGGTTGGTGATTTGTTCATGTCTTGCGTTATTGACTCCGCCGCAACGCGCGGGTCTCCCACTAGTGTTACTAGTATTTTTAAATGCTTAAAAAGACTACATGATTAACTTTGGGTGATGGTATTTAGACACCCCCAAAATTTTTTGGACACCACCTATACGACGCGTATAGATACGACGCATCGTATAGGGTTTCATCAGTCCCCTCTACGATGTGTATAGCACTATACGCGTCGTATAACTTTGTAGAATAGTAACCAAATTTTAAAAGTGTTCCAATTAGTTCACTCAAGTTTCAAAAGTGTTTCAATCAGGTCACTCAGTATTCATTTTTCATTAAAATTAAGGTTTTTTCATCCATTTCATAGGTAACTGTGGTAATGTGGATTTTTGTTTCTTTTTTCCCTTTTATTTTATACTAATGTCGAGTGATGACGCGAATTTTAACTTATTTGTTTTAATTTGTAATGTAATTAAAGTGTTTTTATTTTTAATAAATATAATTTCATATATTAAAACAATCCGACCCCAGCATCTTATGCTCTATTTTTTTCTTGACATGCGGAAAAAAGGATATCAACTCATAATTTCATTCATTAATTCAATATTGATTACAAAGAGGTTTATATATATTCTACTAGTTACAATAATAACCCACTAACTTATGACAATTAAATATTTGGCTTAACATTCCCCGCAAGTTGAGGGCGGGTAACGACCGGCAACATGGATCTTAAAATTCAAATCTTTGAGTTGATAACGGCTTCGTGAAGATGTCGGCAATTTGATCATCTATTTTAATAAGTTGAACCTTTAGATTTCCTTGACTGACTTGCTTACGAACAAAATGGAAATCTACCTCCACATGTTTAGTTCTAGCATGAAACATCGGGTTTGCTAAAAGATACGTAACTCCAAGATTATCACACCAAAGAGTGGGTTTATTCAACTTAACTCCCAGTTCTTGTATAAGAGACTTTAACCAGATTAGTTCAGCAACCGTATCAGCAATAGCCTTGTATTCGGATTCAGTAGACGACCTAGAGACAGTTTTCTGCTTACGAGCTGACCATGATACTAAGTTCGAACCCAAGAAGATAGCATAGCCCCCCCGTAGATCGACGGTCGACCGGGCAACTAGCCCAATCGGAATCCGAATATGCTGTAATAGGAACCAACCGCTCACCCCAATGTGAATCAGCAAAGGCATGTAATGTAGAAGTTGAGTTCGATGTAAAACGAAGGCCCAATTGAGACGTTCCCTTGAGATAGTGAATTATACGTTTGACAGCCGTCCAATGGGATTCGTGAGGTTCATGCATGAATTGACATACCCTGTTGACGGCGTAGGCAACGTCGGGCCTAGATAAAGTAGCATACTGAAGTGCTCCAACATGTAACACCTCGAAATTTAGTGTCCAATAATGTGTTGACACGTGTCATGAGTTTACACGTGGCATTAAATATTAAATAAAGGACTAAAGTTGACAAACCTTGAAAGTATGTAAATTCGAGGGTTAAAAATGTCAACGAGGGGTAAATATACTGTATAGTAACCCTAAATGATGCTCGTACCTTCAAACGAATAAATCATGGATCGTACGGAGCAAAACGCGGAAGAAAGTGAGAGATTACAAACTACAGGGGTTAAATGTGTCAACATGTTTAATTTAAACCTCTAAGTGACCCTTTCATGAACCTGAGACTTTGTAATAGTAAATTACGCTCACTAGAATATACGATATAAATTTCGCGAAGTTCCGTTTTAAAACGAGAAAGTTATGATCAAATTCGTATACGAGGGGTTAAAAGCGTCAACAATAAAAGTTAAGGCTTTTCGGATAGTAATTAAACTAACCGGGGACTTAACAATGCGGGTAAAAGTCACGAAGCCCTTAATTGTAAATAATCAAGGGCCAAATCGCAAAGTTACCCCTTCGAAACTGAAAGGTCAGGTTAATGATTACAAAAGATTTGAAAATCTTGGAAATCAACCCTCAGGCGGGCCGCGTTAAGGAAACAAGTAAGCTAATGCGGGCCGCGAGCCACCTGCTGATTCGTTTACTGACATGAAGATTCAGGCGGCCCGCGTCCAAGTGACCTGATCCTCAATGCGGGCCGCGTGAAGGTCCCAGATGCAGAAAAATTGGACAGATTCACTGTTTGAGCTTGTAAACGATCATTGATGCATTAATTGAAGCATGGGCGCCCTCTACATGTCCCTTAGCACTCAGGGACACCTGCTGATCATCCATAAGCAATTATAGGGTGAGTTGTAATGATCTTATGCCAAAATTTTCACTATAAAAGGCAATGGATTGCACACATTTGAAACACACCTCAAACTTGCTTTCTTGATCATCTCTGGAGCTCTAAAGCATTCTTCTAACATCTCTAGTCGTGCACCAAGCTTCTGTAAGTATGCCTACCCTTTTGTGGCTTAGTTTTTGCTTAGTTTAGCTTAAAAGTCAATCTGTCGTAATTAACGATTGACTTTACGATAAATCACAAATGGTCCAGTGGTTTATCGAATCAAAGATAGTTATATGTTGGTAATCATGTGAGTTTAAACCCCTAAAAGGGCACCCTCTGATTCCCACTCTAACTAGTCCGAATGTCGAGTCAAACGTGCCTAGAAAAAGTCAACAGAAATGCTATTTTGCGATTTCATGCATAATCAGTAATGTAGATGATGTATAACCTGTTTTAACACTCATAAAACATGATAATAAGTATATTAACTAGTCTAAGCTTGTTTGATCCGACCATTTACTGTATTGACCCGGTTCGGAGCCGAAAGTCGCAAAACTTTGACTTTTGCTTTGACTTCAGTTCTGACCCGTTAAAGTATGATTTAGATATGCCTTAGGACTCTCTTAGGACCAGGTTACATGATGGTATAACCCTCTGTGACCGGTTCGTTGGTTGTCCGAGTCTTTTACACATTTCCGTTAAATGCTTAAAAGTTGACCGTAACGCCCTTTTTAATTTAAAACGAGAATTTCGGACATGTGAAAGGACCATAACCTTAGTTACTGATTTATAAGTATGTCCTTAAAATTCCACGTCAATCCGAGGTCCAGAATAGGAGTTATGCTAAATAGCGCAAATTACGGAAACTTTAGTAATTAAATTGCGCAATTAGCATAACGCCTATCTAAACCCATATTTCGACACCAAACCTTTTACACAATGATGTAAAATAATATTTTGGGATTTTTAAAGATTTTTTAATTATTTTTAACCTGCTCATACCTGCGGTTATGGCGACAGTTCGGTAAATACCGAATATACGCTTTTCGGCCATAACTTGAGTTCTACAAGGTCTTTTGACCCGATTCCAGTTGCTACTGATTTTAAATAATAAATAAAGTATTTTGGACTTTATAAACTGTTCGGGAAACTCAGATTTCCTGTAGAACTCAGAAACCTCTTTTATAATCTTTAAAAAGACCAAAATACCCCTACGGGGCATAAAATGGATTTAAACTCGTTACGGGCATTATGGAAGGTATCCTACTGATATCACAACCTCTTTAAAGCATATTGACTTAGGAAACCAGTGTAGGACTCTTACGGTTACCCGTTGCGCCTTTTGCGCGCACTGTTCGGCTTATGTAACTAGTTTGCATAAACTAGCCGAAACGGGTCAAACCATATTGTTTTGACCCCAAAATCCAGAGTGTGGTTATTATACCCATATAAAACAAGTCTTCAAACTTGTTGGGTCCAAATCACATTCCATTCCCGGTTTTCGCCTTTCACGCGATTAAACCGTAATTATCCTTTGAAACTGACCGGTCTAAGCTACGGCTAAATTAAAGACCCGTTAGGATTCTAATAAGTTATTTTAAACCTTCGTTCCAGAATAGGAGACCAGTAAAAGCTATTTGCAATTTATTCGATTAAGGATTTATACTTGCAAAGGTAAATACTTTTAACTTATTTTCTGTTATACGGGCTTGGGTTACGTATATAGCATACCGCTTGATCGGGCATCAAATTCTCCACCGTTGATTGGGTAATTGAATAAATTTGATCGGCTCGTTTAAACAGTCTTGTTACTTAAAGCCTTTAGGAGGTTAATGACCATGTCCCGGATATCCTTGGCAGCATTTTACGAAATGGCCACGACCTTGACATCCGGGTGTAGGCGTACACCCGGCATTATGTCCATAATTATAAAAGTATAGCCGTTGGTTTACCGCCACGGTTTTATGCTATGTGGTGTGTCTATTAATCTTTAACCCGGACAAGATCCGGGCTACTGAACGCATAAGGAACATGTAATCTGTTAACAAGATTATAAATTCAAATAATTCTCCCAAGTTATAAAAGAGTTTGTGCCTTGTGCATTCAAATCAATTTTAATAAACATTTTACAAAAGTGTCGGTTGAATGTATTTACCAGTGTAAACTGACGTATTTTTCCAAAAAGACTAAATGCAGGTACTAAGCGTAATTGGCTGGATAATTCTCCTTAGCATCAATAAAGAGTCTCGCAAGCTTAAGATGCCTACGTCTGTTGAACAATTATTTTTATCTTATTATTGATCCCCTGTGGATTTTATTTCAAAAATGGTGATACTTTGATATTACATTAAATGTTGAAATATATTTATCTTTATGCTTCCGCTGTGCATTCATATAATTGTGTGGTTTGACTATATTGTTGCCAACTACGTCACGGTAATCCCCCACCGGGCCCACCGGTGAGACACGTGGAAATCGGGGTGTGACAGGTTGGTATCAGAGCCAACATTGAGTGAATTAAACACTATCCTTATGTGTTTAATCTCAGTGACACAATTGCACATACTTGAGTCTAGACAAGAACATAGGACAAATTCGAACTTGTTATTCCAGTTTGTCTTTTATTGTTTATTGTGATTTAAAAGTTTGAAAGCAGGAAATATGCCACCAGCAATTAGAAGAGGAAGAGGAGGAAGAGGCAAAGGGGCGATCACTACTCACAATGATCACGAAGCCGGACCTTCGAACATGCGAGCTCCTTCCAGTACAAGAAGTGAGGAACCACAGAGACGAAGAAGGAACCTCTTTGAACCTGTAAGACATTCTACCTCGCACAGTTCGACACCTTCATACCGTCATTCTTTTGGACCAAACTCAGAAAATGACCCCAATAACCCTAAACCATCATTTATACCTCTCCAGCGATCTGCTTCGCACCGTTCTTATGGTGATCCTTCTCCTTTCTTCGTAGGACAGTTTAACCCGGCTGATTATGTTCAAGAACCAATAGGGTATAACCCTTTAGGACCAGAGGATCACTTTTCTGAAGATAATGCAGTGGATATGGACGAGGATACAGATCCCGTCGAGCCTGCACGGGGTACTCCCAACCATCCAATCGAGATCTCTGATGGGTCATCCTTCCATGGAACACCCTATCAAGGTCCCGACAGTTACCAGGCGAGGTTTGACCAATGTAATTGGTACTTCACACCATCTCATCACTTCTCGCCTCATGATCAACAGCAGCAGCAGGATCCCTCCGAGGATTCGCGGTTCGTGGCAGTTACACCACCGCCTCCACCGCCACCAGTTCAACCAGTAATTCCAGATCCGCCAAGGCGTAGAAGATCAGGCGCGCGGATGTCCACCCGAGGAGGGGAATTCCATTTCAGCACCCCTCGCCACTCGAGTGCGAGTCACTTTCCGTCATTGCCTGAAGAACCACAATTAGGTGAACCTTCGGGGCAACCTGCAGAGGTGAATTCTGCACCAGTTGCACCACCTCCGCCACCTTTCGGCTATGATAACCCTATACCAGCATATGGCGGTTCCAACGCATACAATCCGTTTGAGCAGCCGACTCACACGCACTACAACTATAACTATGATGCCGATCCATACGTGGTAGCGGCTAATTACAATGCCCTCCATGGAACCTATTGGATACCAGATTACTCAGCTCATGGGTATCCAATACCTCCTAGACCTCCGGTTCAGCAACCGTCGCAGCAGCCACGTTTTTCTCCACCGGAGCAAGAAGAAATCCTACACCGTTTAAACCTTGTGGAACGAGACTTCGAACAAGAACGTAAGAGTAATCGTGGATTCCTCAAGGGCCTAGCAAACCTACTAAAAGGGAGGAAGAAACGAGGTCATTAGTCTCCTTATGTATTGTTGTATTTACTATTACAATTTAGTCCTTGTGTTGACATTAATCGTGTTTAGTCCCTGCGCGGACAATTACTTTCAGTTCCTGCGTGGACTTATCTTTTAGTCCCTGTGCGGACATCTATCTATGTATTTGGTCCCTGCGTGGACTTGTTTTCTGTAAACCTCTGCGTAGGTATTTATTTATTTGAAAGGTCCCGTTTAGGGCAGCGTGTAATCATCATTATAATTAGTGGAATGTTATGTTATAAATTTCATTTTTGTTATTATATATGAAATAAATCAAAAATCATTCCTTTTAAATTAGTCTGCCTAAATAAAGAATCTTAATGGTGAAACCTAGCCAGGTGTCATTATAAGACCCGGCCAAGATGGTAACACCAAATTAAAAGATTCAAATTTCCAGTTAACTGCTATAAACATGTTAACGTTCTTGGCAGATGTGATTAGTTAAAATCGCACGCGTCATTCCTATATAAGAATCCTTCTAAGGATTCCAAAGCCCAAATTAATGATTTGTAAATCATGGGTTAAAATTGTCAATAAAGATGATTCATTTATTAAACATCCATTAGTGATGTAGTGCCTACGGGCCAAACTTATTAAACATCCATTAGTGATGTAGTGCCTACGGGCCATACTTATTGTCATATAAGACAAAAGGCAGTTGTAGTCTATGACTCCCTGTCAGAAAAGGTAAAAGGACTACGGTTCAAACCTTCATGCCTTGATTCTCTGTAATCCCGATTTATATTTTAAAAACGTCCTTGTGACTAGGCTTTTGTGCCACTAACAATATTGTTTGTAATTAGGATAAGTTATATTCAAATCCTAAATAAATGTGAGTAACAAATTAACCAGATATGGTCCATGTTACCATGGTTAATGAATTGCCATAAAAGACAATTCCATAATAAACTCCTAAATAAAACTTTGTCATTATCTTCGGTAGCAGATTCAAGTTACAATGGCTGATCCAAATGAGGTGAATAGTCATTCAAAAGAAGATGAATATGATAACGCCCAGGTTCATTTGACGGGCGCTGAATTAAAAGCTCTAGTCGATGGCACGGTTAAGGCAGCCTTAGATCGACAATACGAAGAGTACACCGAGTCCCGGAGCAGAACCATATCTAAACCACACTCAAAGCCAAAAACCGACTCAAAATCTCACAGCAAACCACCCTCTAAGCCTAAGAAGGACGATGATAAGCATTCATCCAATGAAAATAGTGTTCATCCTAAGGAAAAAGTGTATACTAATGCATCTCGCGCCAGGGGTTGCACCTACAAGTATTTCGTATCTTGCAAACCCCGAGATTTCACTAGGGAGAAGGGCGCGGTAGATTGTATGACATGGTTAGACGAGATGGACACCGTGGTGGACATCAATGGTTGTGCAGAGAGAGACGTGGTAAAGTTTGTTTCGCAATCATTCAAGGGCGAAGCCCTGGCTTGGTGGAGGTCGTTGGTTCAGGCCTCGGGGAAGGCTGTTTTGTACAGCATGACGTGGGAGGAATTCATTTCTCTCATCAAGGAAAATTACTGCCCTCAACATGAGGTTGAAAAGATCGAGTCCGACTTCCTATCGTTGGTTATGACGAACCTTGACTGTCAAGCTTACCTCACGAGCTTCAACACGATGTCCCGGTTGGTTCCGTATCTGGTAACCTCGGAGCCAAAGAGAATAGCTCATTTTATCGGTGGTTTAGCCCCCGAGATAAAGGCAAGCGTAAAGGCCTCTCGGCCAGCGACCTTTAGATCTGTAGCTGACATTTCTTTGTCCCTCACTCTGGATGCGGTCAGACAAAGATCGCTGAGGAACAAAGAAGCTGAGAAGAGAAAACGTAAAGATGACACTTCACGAAGGTCGAGCAAGAAGCACCATGGAAACGGTGACAACAAGAGAGGGTTTGAGTCAAGGAAGGAAGGGCATCAGTCTGGTGAGAAGCCCAAGTGCAAGAACTGCAAGAGACACCACTATGGAAAGTGCAGACTCAAATCAAACTCGCAGGCTCAGTCGAAGTCATTTGCTTGCGGGATATGCAAGTCCAAGGACCACAAGACCTTAGATTGCAAAAAGCTAAAGGGGCACATTAGAACCAACTGCCCTAAAAACGCCAAGAAGCCTGAAGAGGCCAAGAAGACCAATGCAAGAGTCTTCAGGATGGATGCGAAAGAAGCCGTGCTAGACGATAACGTGATCACAGATACTTTCCTTGTAAATGATATCTTTGCAAGAGTACTTTTTGATTCAGGCGCTGATAAGTCTTTCGTAGATCATAAATTTTGCAAATTGCTGAATATGCCTGTCAAAACCTTGAGTATGAATTATGAGGTAGAGCTACCAGATGGCACCATAGAAACCGTCTCCACTATGTTAGATGGATGTGTGATATCCATTAAGAACCACTCTTTTCCTCTATCTCTACTTCCCTTCAACTTGGCCGGTTTTCACATAGTATTGGGTATGGACTGGTTATCTCAAAACCAGGCCCAAATCGTCTGCAACAGAAAGCAAGTGGTGATAAAGACTCCGTCTGGTGAATCGCTTACCATTCGGGGAGATACCCAGTATGGATTGACTGAGCAAGTGACTATGCTCAAGGCTTCAAGATGTCTAAAGAAAGGATGTGTCATCTACATGGCACAAGTAATTATTGATGAGCCTAAACCGAAGATAGAAGACATCCCCGTCATTTCGGAATATCCTGAAGTTTTCCCGGAAGATCTACCTGATTTGCCACCAGATAGGCAAGTGGAATTCAGGATTGATATCATCCCTGGAGCAGCACTTGTTGCTAGAGCACCTTACAGGTTAGCACCAACCGAAATGAAGGAGTTAAGGACACAACTGGATGAACTGCTAGCTAAAGGTTTCATTAAACCTAGTTCGTCTCCTAGGGGAGCACCAGTCTTGTTTGTCAAAAAGAAGGGCGGATCGATGCGTCTGTGCATCGATTATCGCGAGCTTAACAAAGTCACGATAAAGAATAGGTATCCTTTGTCGAGGATCGACGATTTGTTCGATCAGTTACAAGGGGCAAGTTATTTCTCGAAGATTGACTTGAGGTCAGGCTACCATCAACTGAAAGTCAGAGATGAAGACGTACATAAAACCGCATCTAGGACTCGTTATGGTCATTATGAGTTCCTAGTGATGCCTTTTGGGCTCACTAATGCACCGGCTGCGTTCATGGATCTTATGAATCGCGTTTGCAAGCCATACTTAGACAAATTCGTCATCGTTTTCATCGACGATATTCTTATCTACTCTAAGAACCAAGCTGACCATGAGAAACACCTTCGCTGTATTCTCAAACTCCTGCATCATGAGAAACTCTATGCCAAATTCTCTAAGTGCGAATTTTGGCTTCGAGAAGTCCAATTCCTCGGACATGTTGTCAGCGAGCGTGGTATCCAAGTGGATCCCGCTAAAGTAGAAGATGTCATGAATTGGCAAGAGCCAAAGACGCCCACAGAGATTCGTAGTTTCCTGGGGTTAGCAGGATATTACAGGCGTTTCATTGAAAATTTCTCAAGGATTGCTGCGCCCTTAACTTCCTTGACCAAGAAGAAAGTAAAGTTCGTTTGGGGCCCTAAGCTGCAAGAGTCCTTTGATATTCTGAAGCAAAAGTTGAGCAACGCTCCTGTACTGACACTACCTGAAGGTACCGAAGAGTTCGTAGTTTACTGCGACGCATCACACACTGGCATGGGATGTGTGCTTATGCAGAAAAGCAAGGTTATTGCCTATGCTTCAAGACAGTTAAAGGTGCATGAAAAGAATTACACCACCCATGACTTGGAGTTGGGTGCCGTTGTGTTCGCACTAAAACTGTGGAGGCATTATCTGTATGGTATCAAGTTTGTGATCTATTCTGATCATAAGAGCCTTCAACATCTGTTTGATCAGAAGGATCTAAACATGAGGCAGTGCCGTTGGATGGAGACTTTAAATGATTATGATTGTGAAATCAGATATCATCCCGGCAAGGCGAATGTAGTCGCTGATGCCTTAAGTCGAAAGGAAAGGGTGAAACCCATCCGAATCAAGGCCAAGAGCATTGAAGTGAAGAATAATTTGATTGAAAGGTTGTTAGCTGCACAGAGGGAAGCTGTGTTGGAAGCTAACTATCCTAAGGAAAAGCTAGGAGTAACTGAGGAGCAGTTAACTCTTAGCAAGGACGGAATTTTACGATTAAATGGACGAATATGGGTTCCAATTTATGGAGGACTACGAGATGTTATCCTCAAGGAAGCCCGTAGTTCCAAATATTCTGTTCACCCTGGAGCTGATAAGATGTATCAGGATCTAAAGGCAAATTATTAGTGGATAGGCTTGAAAAAGTCTATAGCCGCTTATGTAGCCAAATGCTTGACTTGTGCGCAAGTCAAAGCTGAGCATCAAAAGCCGTCAGGCTTGATACAACAGCCTGAACTTCCTGAATGGAAGTGGGAAATGGTAACTATGGATTTTATTACCAAGTTACCCAAGACGAGAAAAGGAAATGATACAATATGGGTTATAGTTGATAGACTGACTAAGTCAGCACATTTCTTACCCATCAAGGAGACTTATAGCTCCGACATGTTGGCCCAGTTATACGTTGATAAGATTGTAGCCTTACATGGCATACCTGTGTCTATTATCTCTGACAGAGATACTAGATACACGTCGCATTTTTGGAAAAGTTTCCAACAATCTTTGGGCACACGTTTGAATTTTAGTACGGCTTACCATCCTCAGACAGACGGTCAGAGTGAGCGTACTATTCAGACGTTAGAAGACATGCTACGTGCATGTGCGATCGATTTGGGTGGTAACTGGGATAAGAACCTACCATTAATCGAATTCTCCTACAACAATAGCTACCATACCAGCATTAAGGCTGCGCCCTTCGAGGCATTATACGGGTAGAAAGTGTAGATCGCCCGTTTGTTGGGCGGAAGTTGGAGATGTCCAATTATCAGGACCAGAGATAGTCTTCAAAACGACTGACAAGATTGTCCAGATTCGAGACCGTCTCAAGGCTGCCCGAGATAGGCAGAAAAGTTACGCAGATCCAAAGCGTAAAGATTTTCACTTCGAAGTAGGTGAAAAAGTGTTGCTTAAAATATCACCCTGGAAGGGAGTGATGCGTTTTGGTAAGAAAGGCAAGCTAAGCCCGAGGTACATAGGACCTTTCGAGGTTATCGAACGTGTCGGGTCAGTTGCCTATAAGTTGAACTTACGTGAAGAGCTCAATGGAATTCACAATGTGTTCCACATCTGCAATCTGAAGAAGTGCTTCGCTGATGAATCACTGGTGATACCACATACAGATGTGCACATAGATGAGAGCTTAAAATTTGTGGAAAAACCTTTGTCGATTGAAGATCGACAGGTAAAGAAGCTTCGAAGGAAGCATATACCTATTGTTAAGGTCAAATGGGATGCCCATAGAGGTCCCGAATTCACGTGGGAGGTTGAATCCACGATGAAAGAAAAATACCCTTATTTATTTCAGTAAATCTCAGGTCGAGATTTATTTTAAGGGGGTGAGGATGTAACACCTCGAAATTTTGGGTCCAATAATGTGTTGACATGTGTCATGAGTTTACACGTGGCATTAAATATTAAATAAAGGACTAAAGTTGACAAACCTTGAAAGTATGTAAATTCGAGGGTTAAAAATGTCAACGAGGGGTAAATATACTATATAGTAATCCTAAATGATGCTCGTACCTTCAAACGAATAAATCATGGATCGTACGGAGCAAAACGCGGAAGAAAGTGAGAGATTACAAACTACAGGGGTTAAATGTGTCAACATGTTTAATTTAAACCTCTGAGTGACCCTTTGACGAACCCGAGACTTTGTAATAGTAAATTACGCTCACTAGAATATACGATATAAATTTCGCGAAGTTCCGTTTTAAAACGAGAAAGTTATGATCAAATTCGTATACGAGGGGCTAAAAGCGTCAACAATAAAAGTTAAGGCTTTTCGGATAGTAATTAAACTAACCGGGGACTTAACAATGCGGGTAAAAGTCACGAAGCCCTTAATTGTAAATAATCGAGGGGCAAATCGCAAAGTTACCCCTTCGAAACTGAAAGGTCAGGTTAATGAATACAAAAGATTTGAAAATCTTGGAAATCAACCCTCAGGCGGGCCGCGTTAAGGAAACAAGTACGCTAATGCGGGCCGCGAGCCACCTGCTGATTCGTTTACTGACATGAAGATTCAGGCGGCCTGCGTCCAAGTGACCTGATCCTCAATGCGGGCCGCGTGAAGGTCCCAGATGCAGAAAAATTGGACAGATTCACTGTTTGAGCTTGTAAACGATCATTGATGCATTAATTGAAGCATGGGCGCCCTCTACATGTCCCCTAGCACTCAGGGACACCTGCTGATCATCCATAAGCAATTATAGGGTGAGTTGTAATGATCTTATGCCAAAATTTTCACTATAAAAGGCAATGCATTGCACACATTTGAAACACACCTCAAACTTGCTTTCGTGATCATCTCTGGAGCTCTAAAGCATTCTTCTAACATCTCTAGTCGTGCACCAAGCTTCTGTAAGTATGCCTACCCTTTTGTGGCTTAGTTTTTGCTTAGTTTAGCTTAAAAGTCAATCTGTCGTAATTAACGATTGACTTTACGATAAATCACAAATGGTCCAGTGGTTTGTCGAATCAAAGATAGTTATATGTTGGTAATCATGTGAGCTTTAAACCCCTAAAAGGGCACCCTCTGATTCCCACTCTAACTAGTCCGAATGTCGAGTCAAACGTGCCTAGAAAAAGTCAACAGAAATGCTATTTTGCGATTTCATGCATAATCAGTAATGTAGATGATGTATAACCTGTTTTAACACTCATAAAACATGATAATAAGTATATTAACTAGTCTAAGCTTGTTTGATCCGACCATTTACTGTATTGACCCGGTTCGGAGCCGAAAGTCGCAAAACTTTGACTTTTGCTTTAACTTCAGTTCTGAACCGTTAAAATATGATTTAGATATGCCTTAGGACTCTCTTAGGACCAGGTTACATGATGGTATAACCCTCTGTGACCGGTTCGTTGGTTGTCCGAGTCTTTTACACATTTCCGTTAAATGCTTAAAAGTTGACCGTAACGCCCTTTTTAATTTAAAACGAGAATTTCGGACATGTGAAAGGACCATAACCTTAGTTACTGATTTCTAAGCATGTCCCTAAAATTTCACGTCAATCCGAGGTCCAGAATAGGAGTTATGCTAAATAGCGCAAATTACGGAAACTTTAGTAATTAAATAGCGCAATTAGTATAACGCCTATCTAAACCCAGATTTCGACACCAAACCTTTTACACATTGATGTAAAATAATATTTTGGGATTTTTAAAATTTTTTTAATTATTTTTAACCTGCTCATAACCTGCGGTTATGGCGACGGTTCGGTAAATACCGAATATACCCTTTTCGGCCATAACTTGAGTTCTACAAGGTCTTTTGACCCGATTCCAGTTGCTACTGATTTTAAATAATAAATAAAGTATTTTGGACTTTATAAACTGTTCGGGAAACTCAGATTTCCTGTAGAACTCAGAAACCTCTTTTATAATCTTTAAAAAGACCAAAATACCCCTACGGGGCATAAAATGGATTTAAACTCGTTACGGGCATTATGGAAGGTATCCTACTGATACCACAACCTCTTTAAAGCATATTGACTTAGGAAACCAGTGTAGGACTCTTACGGTTACCCGTTGCGCCTTTTGCGCGCACGGTTCGGCTTATGTAACTAGTTTGCATAAACTAGCCGAAACGGGTCAAACCATATTGTTTTGACCCCAAAATCCAGAGTGTGGTTATTATACCCATATAAAACAAGTCTTCGAACTTGTTGGGTCCAAATCACATTCCATTCCCGGTTTTCGCCTTTCACGCGATTAAACCGTAATTATCCTTTGAAACTGACCGGTCTAAGCTACGGCTAAATTAAAGACCCGTTAGGATTCTAATAAGTTATTTTAAACCTTTGTTCCAGAATAGGAGACCAGTAAAAGCTATTTTCAATTTATTAGATTAAGGATTTATACTTGCAAAGGTAAATACTTTTAACTTATTTTCCGTTATACGGGCTTGGCTTACGGTATATAGCATACCGCTTGATCGGGCATCAAATTCTCCACCGTTGATTGGGTAATTGAATAAATTTGATCCGCTCGTTTAAACAGTCTTGTTACTTAAAGCCTTTAGGGGGTTAATGACCATGTCCCGGATATCCTTGGCAGTATTTTACGAAATGGCCACGACCTTGACATCCGGGTGTAGGCGTACACCCGGCATTATGTCCATAATTATAAAAGTATAGTCGTTGGTTTACCGCCACGGTTTTATGCTATGTGGTGTGTCTATTAATCTTTAACCCGGACAAGATCCGGGCTACTGAACGCAAAAGGAACATGTAATCCGTTAACAAGATTATAAATTCAAATAATTCTCCCAAGTTATAAAAGAGTTTGTGCCTTGTGCATTCAAATCAATTTTAATAAACATTTTACAAAAGTGTTGGTTGAATGTATTTACCAGTGTAAACTGACGTATTTTCCCAAAAAGACTAAATGCAGGTACTAAGAGTAATTGGCTGGATAATTCTCCTTAGCATCAATAAAGAGTCTCGCAAGCTTATGATGCCTACGTCTATTGAACAATTATTTTTATCTTATTATTGATCCCCTGTGGATTTTATTTCAACAATGGTGATACTTTGATATTACATTAAATGTTGAAATATATTTATCTTTATGCTTCCGCTGTGCATTCATATAATTGTGTGGTTTGACTATATTGTTGCCAACTACGTCACGGTGATCCCCCACCGGGCCCACCGGTGAGACACGTGGAAATCGGGGTGTGACACAACACAATGGCGATATCTTGTAGGATCGGACATAAGTGGGTCGTCCTTGGTTATCGTATCTGTTTTGGCATTTGTAGGTGTTGCAAGCGGTTTCGATTCTTTTAACCCGACTCGATCAATAAGTTCCTGAATATACTTCCGTTGAGATAGGATAAGACCCGAAGAGGTGTGAAGAACTTCAATACCAAGAAAGTAAGTAAGACGACCCATGTCAGTGAGAGATACCTGTTGACCAAGTGAGGCAATAATGCGATTAACTGTGTTGGGATCGTTGCCCATAATAATGATGTCGTCCACGTAAACTAGTAGGTAAACTTGTGAACCCGAGCGGTTAAGGATAAATAATGATGGATCAGTTTTGGAACCATGAAAACCAAGATGCTGTAAGACGTTTGAGAGTTTGGTGAACCATGCCCTGGGCGATTGTTTTAAGCCATAAAGGGATTTGTGCAACTTGCAAACATGATTAGGATGTTTAGGATCCTCGAAGCCCGGTGGTTGACGCATGTAGACCGTTTCATGTAGATCACCGTGTAAAAACACATTTTGCACATCAAGTTGTTTGAGAGACCAATTGTTAGAGGCGGCAAGAGAAAGAACCGTGCGGATGGTGGCTGGTTTGACCACAGGGCTGAACGTCTCATGATAATCAATGCCAGACTGCTGTAAAAAACCCTTTGCTACCAATCGAGCCTTGTGTCTAGTCATGTTCCCATGCTGATCAGTTTTCAACCTGTAAACCCACTTGCAATCAATAACATTAGAATTTGGAACCGGAGGAACTAACGACCATGTTCCTTTTCTGTGTAGTTCATGCAACTCGGCTGCCATGGCTTGACGCCACTCCGCGGATTCGTTGGCAACAGTAAAGGAAGTCGGTTCAGAAACAACGGTAGCGGTGGTGGCGATATTGGCTGAAGGGTCAAAAATTTTTCAGGGTTTAGGATGTGGCCGAAGGTGAGGACGTCGGTAACGGGGCGTGGTTGGTTGCGAAGGAGAGGAAGTAGGTTGGGTGGTGTTGGTCTGAGGAATTGGGGCTGTTTGGACAGTTTCGGAAATAGATGGGGTGGGTGGCGATGGTTCGGTTGTAGGAATGGATGGGTTATCGAAAATGGTTAATGGCGGATCAGGAATTGTTTAAAAGGAAGTAGCGGCTGTGGAGGATGAAGGAGGGTCGATGGAGGGTTCAGTAAGGTTGGGAAAAACATGCTCGTTAAATCGGACATGGCGAGTAATGTAGATTCGGTGAGTAGTTTGATCAAGACATTGATATCCATGATGAGAAGGGCTATATCGGAGAAATATACAAGGGGTATAACGAATATCAATTTTGTGTTGGTTATATGGACGTAAATAAGGAAAACAGAGACATCCGAAAACTTGAAGAAATGAGTAATCGGGAGGACGTTGGCAAACTAGTTGATATGGGGATTTGTTTGAGGAAAGACGAGAAGGTAGACGTGTGACAACTGTGTTCTATAATCATTATACAATGTAAAACAATGTGCTTTGGTGTTATTATATGTGTTTTTGTGTTATTATGTGTGTATTTGCGTTTGGTGATATTGCAATTTAGTTAGAATCCGATTTTAAGCTTTAAATCGCTTTCTGGAAGGTTATACACGCACGGATACGTAAATATAACCAGTTTAATGCAACAAACACTCCGGAATAGTGAAATAGGCTTAACATACCTTAAATAACCTCCACATAACTTAGAAATAAGTTTTGGATGGTTTGGTGTGTTGAAATCAAGTTTGTTCGATCGCAGGGACTATTTGTGTCAAACTGCGAAACTATACCGATTTGTATAGTAACGAACATTCCGGAACTTGATCATAAGTTAAACATACCCTAAATAACATTTACATAGCTTAGAAATAGGCTTTGAGGGGTTCGGTATGCTAAAATAAACTTTATTGATCAATAGGGACTAAAAGCGTCAAAAAGTGCACAAGTTTGCATTTTCGCGCATATCTTACGTTCTGAATATATCCGGACATCCAAAAATTCATGTAATCATTAAAACATTATGTTTTAGTGCTTGGCATGATAAAATTCCATTCGTCGCTTAATTTGGATCATTTTTGCGTTCGTTACGACTCCCGTCGTAATTAAGCGAATAACGCAACCGTACGACCAAACGAACCGACATCCGGGATATTTTTGAGCATATTTTGAGTTCCCTATACTTTAACTTTATTTTAGAGCCTTGAAATGGGGTTAACGGGGCTTAAAAGTGCAAAAAAAAATCAAGTTTTACAAGTGCAGGGACCATTTTTGAAATTTCTGACAAGATTCAATGAACCTAGTCCATTTTGAAGTGTTGATGGTTTTAACCCATGGTTTTGCAAAACCATGGGCTGGTATTCGATGAACCTAGTCCATTATGACTCATATTAGGGGCTCCCATGGTTTTAGAAAACCATGGGCACACATGTAAGGTCCAGATCAAAGCTCAGTTTTCGATGAACGATCTTAACGGTTCTTGAATTCCTATAAATACCCACCCTCACTTCCTCCCAAAGCACACTTGAATCTGATTTTGGCTCTCTAAGTTTGAAGTTTATGCTTCATACCTGAGAGTAAATCGGATCAAGAGCTTGCGGGGACCTTGTGTAAGTATTCTTTCGTTCTTTTCATTCGTTTTTGTCGTTAAAGTCAAACTGCGTTTGACTTTCTGCTTTGACCAGTTTATGGTCAACGCGAAGTTCGTTTGAACTTCATAACGTGAGCTTAATCACGATGGTTATAGCCCCTAGTGACTATACCTACTGATTACCACGTTATCTAGGCTCAGTGACGAGTCGTAGTTTCGGCCAAAATGCGTTTTCTCGCGTATTTTGTAACCAAACTACTCTAGGTAATCAAACCCTTTGTTTTGATATCAAAACCTATTTTCTAACTTAACTAAACATGTTCTAGCATGTTTAGCTCGCCACTTTTTTAGATTAGTGCTTGTGTGGAGCCGAAAGTCAAGCGGACTAAACACCCGCTTAGACTTTCGAACACGACCCGTTTGGTTGATCATTAGGATCCGACCAAACATGTTAAGTGACCATAGTAGCGTAGGGAATAACCTTCCGAGGTTATACCTTATGGTCACTTAGGTTTGATTAGTCGCATGATAGGTAGTTTATATGCCTTTGGTAAATTACCAAAATACCCTTTTCATACATAATTGGTAATTAAGCATATGTAACCTAAAATTTTGACACGTAACTGATTATGTAACATAATTAAACATGTATGGGCATATAATACGTGTCATAGGACTATTTAGACGTCTTGAACGCGCTTTTGCGCACACGACGCGTTAAAGTAGTGTAAGCTACCTTAATGGGGCGTGATGGGTCGAAAGCACTTAGGTTAGGCTTCAATTTAGGATCTAAGCTTTGTTAAACCATATCACATGAGTTCCAACACTCATTTGGTTTACGAGACTTCATTCTATCCGATCGTCTGATTTAGGCGTCTATTGTTTGACTAGTGGTTCGATTACTAGGTGCTACTTGATTCCTTTGGTTTGCTTGAGGTTGTTTAAAGTTCTATTGATTGAGGATACTTTGCACTACATGTGAGTACATA
Organism: Helianthus annuus; assembly: GCF_002127325.2. Lineage (NCBI taxonomy): Eukaryota > Viridiplantae > Streptophyta > Magnoliopsida > Asterales > Asteraceae > Helianthus > Helianthus annuus. The sequence goes on from NC_035445.2 coordinate 4,814,753, forward strand.
GTTCCCCTATTTTACTGTTTTCAATTGTTTTGGGGTGATTCATATGTACGAAATGGTTTCAATGTTTAAACGGTGGTTTTTCAAAAACAATTAAAGATGGTTTATACAAAACTAATAACGATTTCAATAAAGTGAATAAACTTGTTGGTTGTAGTTACATAACAAATGACATTCATTAGCATTGATCAAGCCGACCAGTATTAGGTTATGGTACCATAGGATCTGACAAATCCCGTTATTTTACTACACCCATGGTTATGTGTGGGGGTTGTGGGTAACGACTGAATCTGATGTTAGTTAATTTACCCTTTGGTGGTTTGTTAACGCGAGAAGCGAGACGCGAGGTGGTCGAGTCACAAAGGTTTGAATGTTATTAGCGAGACGACCATATATAGTTTTCACAATTAAAACAAGGATGATTTAAACGATTTTAAACGAGTTAACGATTTGGAAACGATTTGAAAACGATTTGAACAAATTAAACGAGTTGGGTAAACGATTGGTTTTTGGTTAGTGCTTAGATAACGGGACGGGTGTAATGTGATGAAGGCAGGGTAGATACGCCGCTGGTACTTCTTATATATAAGTGTTTTCATAATGTTACATACCGTGGCGTTATTTAGTTCACTTGGGTAAACGATTTTGAAACAATGTCACACAACGATGTTTTCTAAAGGATATAAACCATACGAGTTTTTAACGAGTTTTTACAAGATGTTTTACAAGTTGGTTTTCTAAAACAAATGTTTTGGGGTTAAGAATCATGGCTACGAGATTTTATAAACTATAACCATCTTGATTTGAGTTGGTTAATTATGTTGCAATACATTTTTTTCAACAAAAAAACAAGGTTTGTATTTTGACTCTTGTAGTCTATTAAAGTAGTGCAACATGTAAACGAAGCCATAATTCCGATACTCTTATAAAACCTATGTACTCGCCAGCATTTCTTTGCTGACTTTGTTTTTACATATGTTTCAGGTGATCTTGCTTGATGTGATTTCTAGGATGCATGCGTCACATAGGATCTGGACAAGGCCTTAGTGACATAATAACTATGATAGACGATATAAAACTTGTTTGTTCTATGTTAAGACAATGTTAATATTTAATATGATCAATAAAACGAAACTCTTTTTGTATCCATGGTTGTGAACCAATAGCTTCTGTTACAACACTCCCCGACGTTTCCGCCACGTCTTGTTGTCCTACGTGGTCGGGGTGTGACAGAAGAAGTTGGTGTCAGAGCCAATGGTTATAGGGAATTAGGTTATTAGTAATGCTTTGACCTAGACTATAACTTTAGGACCCTAACACAAGTTTACTTGTGTTTAGATTTAAAAACAATACCGTCACCTACCTTTAGGTGATAACCACAATAAGTTCGAATCCGCTTTGAAAACTAATCATCTGTTCTAGGATGATTGATTACTAGGTTTTGAGCCCTCTGTTATAAGGTTTTGAACCCTTTAAGTTTTCAAAGTCTCGTCAAAGTTTGGGCCAAAATAATGTGAACACGTGCAAACTGGAAGAGTGAGTGCCTGTACCCTGAGTTTTCTGTCTAACGCTAGAGTGTTCGTACAAATCCACATAATCGGACCAGTCACTCTTACCTGGGAACTCTTGGGGTGAGTGTTCACTTATAGGTGAGCATGTCTTCGGCAATACATTAATTTGACCCATTTACTTTGATTAGTCACTGCGTGTCGTTTGTTTGTTCGAGGTAACGAACAAATAATCTCCTTTCTGGTGTTTTGACGGTATTTTCAATACCTCTTTTGCTTTTCAACCTCACGCCGATGCAACTTGGGAGCTTCGACATTATCGTTGGAATGGATTGGTTAACCAAACATCATGCAGAGGTGGTTTGCTTTGATAAGATTGTTCGTATTCCTTTGTCTTCAGGCGATGTTCTAGAAGTTCATGGCGAGAAACCTTCAGGTGGATTGAAGCTTATGTCATGTATGGAAGCCCAAAGGTATTTACAGAAAGGATATGTTGCTTTTCTAGCACATGTCACCGAGGAGAAAGATAAGAACAAGAGTATTCAGGATATTCCGGTTGTTCGGGATTATCCAAAGGTGTTTTCCTGATGAACTACCTGGTATGCCTCCAGTTCGTCAAGTCGAATTTCATATTAACCTTGTACCCAATACCAACCCAATTGCAAAAAAAACGCCTTATCGACTTGCACTGTCCAAGATGCAAAGCAGCTTCAAGAGTTATCTGATAAGGGATTCATCCGTCCGAGCTTTTTCACCCTGGGGAGTTCCTGTCCTCCTTGTGAAAACGAAAGATGGATCTTTTTGAATGTGTATCGAGTATCGTGAGCTTGATAAGCCCACCGTCAAGAATCGATATCCCCTACCTCGAATTGATGATCTCTTCGACCAGCTGCAAGGTGCTTCATGCTTTTCAAGGATCGATCTGTGTTCTGGGTATCATCAACTTCGTGTACTCGAAGAAGATATTCCCAAAACTGCTTTCCGCACAAGATATGGGCATTATGAGTTCACTGTCATGCCCTTTGGTTTAACAAATGCTCCAGCCATCTTTATGGACTTAATGAATAGGGTCTATAAACTTTATTTAGACAAGTTCATCTTTGTGTTCATCGACGATATTCTTGTCTATTCGAAGTCTCGAGCCGAGCATGAGCAACACCTTCGCTTAACATTGGAACTCCTGAAGAAGGAACAACTTTTTGCTAAATTCTCCAAGTGTGAATTCTGGCTTAAAGAAGTTCAATTCTTGGGTCATATAGTCAATGAGCAGGGTATTCATGTGGATCCATCCAAGATTGTTGCTATTAGAGACTGGAATACACCAACAACACCTACAGACGTTTGACCTTTTCTTGGTCTTGCTGGTTATTATCGTCGATTTATCTCAAACTTCTCAAAGATCGCGGTTCCACTCACTGCTTTGACTCAGAAGAATAAGCCTTTTGAGTGGGAACCTAAGCAAGAAGAAGCGTTTCAAACACTAAAACAGAAGCTTTGCGATGCTCCTGTTTTATCTTTGCCTGATGGAAATGATGATTTTGTTGTCTATTGTGATGCGTCGAATCTAGGACTTGGTTGCGTTCTTATGCAACAAGGTAAAGTCATAGCTTATGCGTCTAGACAGCTGAAAATTCATGAGAAGAACTACACAACTCATGATCTTGAGTTGGGAGCTGTTGTTTTTGCGCTTAAAATCTGGAGACACTACCTCTATGGAACGAAGCGTGTGGTTTTCACAGACCACAAAAGTCTTCAGCATATTCTTCATCAGAAAGAACTGAACATGAGGCAACGACGTTGGGTTGAACTCTTAAGCGATTACGATTACGAGATTCGTTACCATCCTGGTAAGGCAAATGTCGTAGCCGATGCGCTTAGTCGAAAAGAGCGAGTCAAGCTTCATTCTGTTCAAACGCTATCTGATCTCCAAACTCGTGTTCTTCAAGCTCAGCAATTTTGTGTTTCACAAAATTTGATAGGTGAGGAATTACCACATCAGCTTGAGCTTAAGCTCGAAAGGAAGGACGATGGGTTACTCAACTTCAAGGATCGTTTGTGGATTCCAAAACAAGATGATCTTCGCACCTTGGTAATGGACGAATCTCATAAGTCTCGATATTCTATCCATCCTGGTGCTGATAAAATGTACAAGGATCTTCGTACTAAGTTCTGGTGGCCTGGTATGAAGAAGGATGTTGCCTTGTATGTATGAAAATGCCTGACTTGTCTCAAAGTCAAGGCTGAACATCAACGACCTTCTGGTTTGCTAGTACAGCCAGAGATACCGGTTTGGAAGTGGGAGAACATTGCAATGGATCTCATCACTAAGTTACCGCGTACGTCTAAGGGTCATGATGCTATTTGGGTTGTTATCGATCGATTAACGAAATCAGCTCATTTTATTGCAATTCGTGAGGATCTATCTGCTGATAAACTGGCAAAGATTTATGTTGATGAGATTGTATCACGACATGGTGTTCCTTTGGATATCATTTCTGATCGTGATCCTCGGTTTTCATCTCATTTCTGGAAGACCATGCAATCTGCTTTGGGAACCCAACTGAATCTAAGAACTGCTTATCATCCCCAAACAGATGGTCAATTTGAGCAAACAATTCAAACTTTAGAGGATATGCTTAGAGCATGCGTGATAGACTTTGGTGGTAATTGGGATTCTCATATGCCATTGATCGAGTTCCCCTATAACAATAGTCATCATGCTAGTATTAATATGGCACCATTCGAAGCTCTCTACGGTCGAAAATGTCTTTCACCTGTCTGTTGGAACGAGACCAGTGAAGCTCAGCTCACTGGACCTGAACTCGTTTTGGAAACAACAGACAAAATCAAGAAAATCCGCGACAATCTTGTGACAGCTCGAAGCCGTCAAAAGAATTATGCGGATATGCGACGCAAGCCCTTAGAATTTCAAGTTGGAGACCGTGTCCTACTCAAGGTTTCACCTTGGAAAGGAGTCGTGAGATTTGGAAAGAAAGGAAATCTTGCACCTCGATATGTGGGACCATTCAAGATTGTGGAAAGAATTGGGAAATTTGCCTATCGACTAGAGCTACCTCCAGAACTTGGGAATATTCATCTGACTTTTCACGTGTCCAATTTGCGAAAGTGTTTAGTTGACGCTGATCTTCACATTCCTCTCGACAAAATCCAAATCGATGAAACGATGCACTTTGTCGAGAAACCTGTGGAGATAGTGGACCGTACTTTCAAACAGTTGAAGAACAAATGAATTAAATTAGTCAAAGTTCGCTGGGAGTCCAAACGTGACCCAGAGTTTTCTTGGGAACGTGAGGACCAGATGAAGGCGAAATATCCGCATTTGTTTTCACAAGCTTCCTCTAGTTAAAATTTCGGGACGAAATTTCCTGAAGTAGGGGAGACTGTGACAACTGTGTTCTATAATCATTATACAATGTAAAACAATGTGCTTTGGTGTTATTATATGTGTTTTTGTGTTATTATGTGTGTATTTGCGTTTGGTGATTTTGCAATTTAGTTAGAATCCGATTTCAAGCTTTAAATCGCTTTCTGGAAGGTTATACGCGCACGGATGCGTAAATATAACCAGTTTAATGCAACAAACACTCCGGAATAGTGGAATAGGCTTAACATACCATAAATAACCTCCACATAACTTAGAAATAAGTTTTGGATGGTTTGGTGTGTTGACATCAAGTTTGTTCGATCGTAGGGACTATTTGTGTCAAACTACGAAACTATACCATTTGTATAGAAACGAACATTCCGGAACTTGATCATAAGTTAAACATACCCTAAATAACCTTTACATAGCTTAGAAATAGGCTTTGAGGGGTTCGGTATGCTAAAATAAACTTTATTGATCAATAGGGACTAAAAGCGTCAAAAAGTGCACAAGTTTGCATTTTCGCGCATATCTTACATTCTGAATATATCCGGACATCCATAAATTCATGTAATCATTAAAATATTATGTTTTAGTGTTTGGCATGATAAAATTCCATTCGTCACTTAATTTGGATCGTTTTTGCGTTCGTTACGACTCCCGTCGTAATTAAGCGAATAACGCAACCGTACGACCAAACGAACCGACATCCGGGATATTTTTGAGCATATTTTGAGTTCCCTATACTTTAACTTTATTTTAGAGCCTTGAAATGGGGTTAACGGGGCTTAAAAGTGCAAAAAAAAAATCAAGTTTTACAAGTGCAGGGACCATTTTTGAAATTTCTGACAAGATTCAATGAACCTAGTCCATTTTGAAGTGTTGATGGTTTTAACCCATGGTTTTGCAAAACCATGGGCTGGTATTCAATGAACCTAGTCCATTATGACTCATATTAGGGGCTCCCATGGTTATAGAAAACCATGGGCACACATAACAGTTCTTGAATTCCTATAAATACCCACCCTCACTTCCTCCCAAAGCACACTTGAATCTGATTTTGGCTCTCTAAGTTGAAGTTTATGCTTCATACCTGAGAGTAAATCGGATCAAGAGCTTGCGGGGACTTTCTGTAAGTATTTTTTCGTTCTTTTCATTCGTTTTTGTCGTTAAAGTCAAACTGCGTTTGACTTTCTGCTTTGACCAGTTTATGGTCAACGCGAAGTTCGTTTGAACTTCATAACGTGAGCGTAATCACGATGGTTATAGTCCCTAGTGACTATACCTACTGATTACCACGTTATCTAGGCTCAGTGACAAGTCGTAGTTTCGGCCAAAATGCATTTTCTCGCGTATTTTGTAACCAAACTACTCTAGGATATCAAAACCGTTTGTTTTGATATCAAAACCTGTTTTCTAACTTAACTAAACATGTTCTAGCATGTTTAGCTCGTCACTTTTTTAGATTAGTGCTTGTGTGGAGCCGAAAGTCAAGCGGACTAAATACCCGCTTAGACTTTCGAACACGACCCGTTTGGTTGATCATTAGGATCCGACCAAACATGTCAAGTGACCATAGTAGCGTAGGGAATAACCTTCCGAGGTTATACCTTATGGTCACTTAGGTTTGATTAGTCGCATGATAGGTAGTTTATATGCCTTTTGTAAATTACCAAAATACCCTTTTCATACATAATTGGTAATTAAGCATATGTAACCTAAACTTTTGACACGTAACTGATTATGTAACATAATTGAACATGTATGGGCATATAATACTTGTCATAGGACTAGTTAGACGTCTTGAACGCGCTTTTGCGCACACGACGCGTTAAAGTAGCGTAAGCTACCTTAATGGGTCGTGATGGGTCGAAAGCACTTAGGTTAGGTTTCAATTTAGGATGTATGCTTTGTTAAACCATATCATATGAGTTCCAACACTCATTTGGTTTACGAGACTTCATTCTATCCGATCGTCTGATTTAGGCGTCTGTTGTTTGACTAGTGGTTCGATTACTAGGTGCTACTTGATTCCTTTGGTTTGCTTGAGGTTGTTTAAAGTTCTATTGATTGAGGATACTTTGCACTACATGTGAGTACATAGTTCCCCTATTTTACTGTTTTCAATTGTTTTGGGGTGATTCATATGTACGAAATGGTTTCAAAGGTTAAACGATGGTTTTTCAAAAACAATTAAAGATGGTTTATACAAAACTAATAACGATTTCAATAAAGTGAATAAACTTGTTGGTTGTAGTTACATAACAAATGACATTCATTAGCATTGATCAAGCCGACCAATATTAGGTTATGGTACCATAGGATCTGACAAATCCCGTTATTTTACTACACCCATGGTTTTGTGTGGGGGTTGTGGGTAACGACTGAATCTGATGTTAGTTAATTTACCCTTTGGTGGTTTGTTAACGCGAGAAGCGAGACGCGAGGTGGTCGAGTCACAAAGGTTTGAATGTTATTAGCGAGACGGCCATATATAGTTTTCACAATTAAAACAAGGATGATTTAAACGATTTTAAACGAGTTAACGATTTGGAAAGGATTTGAAAATGATTTGAACAAGTTAAACGAGTTGGGTAAACGATTGATTTTTGGTTAGTGTTTAGATAACGGGATGGGTGTAATGTGATGAAGGCATGGTAGATACGCCGCTGGTACTTCTTATATATAAGTGTTTTCATAATGTTACATACCGTGGCGTTATTTAGTTCACTTGGGTAAACGATTTTGAAACAATGTCACACAACGATGTTTTCTAAAGGATATAAACCATACGAGTTTTTAACGAGTTTTTACAAGATGTTTTACAAGTTGGTTTTCTAAAACAAATGTTTTGGGGTTAAGAATCATGGCTACGAGATTTTATAAACTATAACCATCTTGATTTGAGTTGGTTAATTATGTTGCAATACATTTTTTTCAACAAAAAAACAAGGTTTGTATTTTGACTCTTGTAGTCTATTAAAGTAGTGCAACATGTAAACGAAGCCATAATTCCGATACTCTTATAAAACCTATGTACTCGCCAGCATTTCTTTGCTGACTTTGTTTTTACATATGTTTCAGGTGATTGCTTGATGTGATTTCTAGGATGCATGCGTCACATAGGATCTGGACAAGGCCTTAGTGACATAATAACTATGATAGACGATATAAAACTTGTTTGTTCTATGTTAAGACAATGTTAATATTTAATATGATCAATAAAACGAAACTCTTTTTGTATCCATGGTTGTGAAACAATAGCTTCTGTTACAACACTCCCTGACGTTTCTGCCACGTCTTGTTGTCTTACGCGGTCGGGGTGTGACAAGATGATTGATGAGGTAGATGGCGGTTTGAAAGGCGAATGACCAAAAAGTTTGAGGTAGTTTGGATTGGGCTAGTAAGGTGAGACCGGTTTCCACGACGTGGCGATGGCGACGCTCGACAATACCATTCTGTTCATTCGTATGAGGACACGAGCGACAATGTAAAATACCATGGGATGTAAAAAACTGAGTAAGGTTCCGAAACTCGCCACCCCAATCAGTTTGAACACTTTTTAGTTTGGTGTTAAATTGGCGTTCAACTAGGCGAACGAAATTTGTAAAGGTGGTAAAAACGTCGGGTTTTTGCATGAGCGGGAAATACCACATATAGCGGGTATGATGGTCAACACATAACAAAAATAACGATAACCATCAAAAGACGTGGTAGTATGTCCCCAAACATCACAATTAAACCAAATCAAGTATGTTTTTACTACGAAAAGATGAAATATGCAAAGTAAGTTTGGAAATTTTTTCCAATTGACAAGAAGTGCTCAAAGATGAACAAAGTTTATCAGAAACAGGTAAAGAAAATGTTTTAACAATATGTTGAAAAACTCGAAAGTGAGGATGCCCAAGTCGTTGATGCCACATAGTAGATGGAGCTCGAAAAGCAGTGATCACCATCTTGGAAACCGGTGGAAAAGAAGGTAGACGAATGGTGTAGAGACCCTGGTCACTGGGGCCCGTGAGGAGGATAGCCCTGGTAGCCTCGTCCTTCACAACAAAAAAAGAAGTGTGAAATTCAAAGAAAACGTTGTTATCTTTGCAAAATTTGTGAACGGAAAGTAGGTTACGTTATAAGCCTGGGACATGAAGTATGTGGTTAAGTTGTAAGTTTTTGTTTGAGGTAAAAAAGGATTTTGAACTGACATGAAGAATTGGAAGAGAGTTACCGTTACCAACATAGAGGGAGTCATTACCGTAATAGACGTCCGAGTTGTCCATACTAGCAAGATCCGGAGTACCATGGGAATTAGCACCTGTATCCGAGGTCCAAGTAGTATATGAGCCCGCCTCCGAGTTAGCATAATTCACTTGAGGTGATCCACGAGAGGATCCGGTGTGATTCGGGCACTGTGAGGGAATATGACCAATACCGCACCTATTGCAATGACTGTAAACCATATTTTGAGTGGACGCCCAAGCAAATTGATGAGAGTCTTGTGAACCACCACGAGCACGGCCCCCGCGAGAAAACCCACGGCCCCAACCATATCCACGGGTCGGTCTTGAAGAAGCAGACCGAGAAGCATAATTCGCATGAGGAGCCGATGGTGAGGCCGACGGTTGAGCTGTGGAAGCAAGTTGGTTTGCCAAAAGTTGAAGGTTGGTAATCTGTTGTTGAATCGAAGACAAATCGGGGGCCGGGGAAGTAGTTGTTGCGGCAGTGGTAACATTGAAGACTTGCGGAGAGGCCGATGATGAAGAAACAGTAGAGCGAGTGATATATTCATGATCACCAATAAGGCCGTGAAGCTCGTTAAATTGAACCGGTGGGGAGCGGGCAAGAAGATTACTTTTTCAAACCATGGTATTCCTCACGTAACCCGGCTATAGTAAGCATGACGAGATCTTTGTCTTTGACGGGTTCACCAATATTTGCAAGAGCCGTTGCATATTCTTGAGCGCGGCTGAGATAATCGATACGTTTTTCACCATCTTTCATTGAAATCTTTAAAAGCTGCGTTTTTAGTGTGAACTCATGAGATGCATTCGAAGGAGCATATGCACGTGCTAGACTTAACCACACTTCCCGAGCCGTGTCTCCTTGGATGTGTTGAAACGAAGACTCGGAAACGGTGGATATAATAATCATGTGGACGTGTGCATCATTAGCAATCCAGTTTGTAAAATTAGGGTTTGTAGTAGTAGCATCACCGGTTGTAATTTTCTCTTCCGGGCAAGATAACGTGTTGTCAACATAACAATATAATGCATTAGCCTTTAGAAACGGTTCCATCATGGCTTTCCAGTAGCCATAATTGTTTGGTGTAAGATTGAATGCAAACTTGTGGGAATTATGGGATGTACGTTCTTGAATACTGAAGACAGTAATCGTTGTCATGATGAGAAAAACAATAATTTTGATACCTGAGAGTAGAACTGGTTAGATTTCTGCGACAATTGTTGATTCGATGTTGGCTGCAGAGGTGTTGCATGCAGGTCGATGTTATGTAAAAATATGAATCCTTTCCTCCTTTACTGATTTTCGGAAAAAAAAAATCTAAAACAATATGCTATCTGATCACCTCTTTCACGAAAACCAATAGTCACCTGCCTCTTTCACGAAAAAACAATATGATATCTTTAAAAATCCTCCACTTGCTTTTGACCTTAAGCAAACTATTATCGAAAAAAATACAAGCAAACAATATGCTATCTTTAAAGGAGGATATGCTATCGCCGGCTATGCTATCTTGCTGTTATCGAAAAAAAATTATTAGGGAATGATAATCCCCTGCCCTCAAGTTATCGTCGGCTAGTTGATTTGGGGGTTATTTAGGGTTTACAAGTTGATAGGCTCTGATACCATATCAACTCATAATTTCATTCATTAATTCAATATTGATTACAAAGAGGTTTATATATATTCTACTAGTTACAATAATAACCCTCTAACTTATGACAATTAAATATTTGGCTTAACAAAGGATATGGCTCGATTTGAATGTTAAGTTATTTAATTGGGAAGAAACAATACTAATGACCTAACTAAAACACTTTTAAAACTTGATTGCTATTCTATGACATTTTCCTTAAAATATAACCATTTCTCAAGGCCAATGTAATTACTTTTGACATAAATCATTGTATCTATGAACATGATATTGCACCGACATCCGTCTAATCTTAATCCTCTGTTTTTCACATATTTTGTCCACTATTTTATTTTAGAATATACTGAGATGGAATTGTACTACAATCCAATTGAACTTGGAGATTGAGATTCTATTCACCTTTTTCTTAGTTACTTCCATAATTATTTACATATTTAGCTACTTTATTTTTTCTCTAAGATATTTTTTTTATAGTTTAACTATGCACCATAAATTTTGCTTTTTCTAAGATTTTCAGCCCCTATGCAAGGTAGAAACATCTTGGTAATCGGCCACGTGTCTTTCTATTTTTCTTAGAATCACCCCCTCTAAATTTATCCTTATTTTTATTGAAAATTAAATTATTTTGTGAAAAACTAATCTCGATTTTACTTTATATGAAAATTATTTTCATTAAAGATACTCAGACAATCAGTTTTATAATTAATAATTACAAAGTTTTGACTCCATGTCTCCAACAAGTGGTTGGTCCAACACGTTGGCTTTAATGAGCCGGCTATAGCATTGACTTGACTTGTAACAGATTGGGTATTTTGTGAATCATGCATTCTTCATACAAGTGTTCATTAATCATGAGGATTAATTCTAGTTACTTCTTTGCCTTTTTTCAAATTCTTATGTTGTCTTGCTACTCACCCACTGCTCAATTATATCCTACATCAAATGTATGAAATCATAATCTCCTTCGCATCCTATAGTATAAGGGTTCGTTATGTAATTAGTATAAAGTAGTTTATGTTAGAATTAGATTAGTGATAGAAGTGCGGGGACTAGATGCGACAAATCGAAAGTTAATAACCTACATGTTGGATCGATACATCCAGGGGACGTACGCCTTCTCTGATCGACGACAGCAAGCACAAGGACAAGGGACGCAACCCTTTATCTTCGATTTCAGCCACAAGATCAAAAGACATACCTGTTCGTGAAGGGACACGTCTATTGGATTCGCACCTCTTCGATATGTATAAATAGGGTTAGGATTTTCAATTGTAAAAACAATTTTCTCAATCATTCTGTACAATCACATTCAATCAGGTTCAATTGAATTCTTGTTGTTTATTCTATTTGCTGTTTCATCTTTATTTTCGTATCAAGTTCATAGATTGGGACCAACAATTGGTATCAGAGCCAAGGGCTCAATTCTGTTCAATTCAATTCGTTTGGTAACCGTGATTATAATCGATTCAGAGAAAATCGACAGACACAAAAAAAATCGATTTAGTAATTATAAATCGATTCAGAACCAGAACCCACGAAGCCAGACGGAAGACGAAATCGATTCAGTATACATCGAAACGCAATCTGCAAACCAGGAGGAAATCGACTCAGACAATTTGATTCAGCGAAAATCAAATCAGTATTGAAGAAAGAGAAGCATAATCGATTTGGTATATAATCGATTCAGTACCAGAAAGCCACCAGGAAGGAACTGACAGAAGAATCCAACCATAAATCGATTTCAGATTTACAAATCGATTCAGAACACAGGAAGAGAGAAACCGAAAATCTCAAAGATCGAAATCGCCGACTACGATCTCCGTCTCAGTTACTGGTGTTGTGTTCGAAAAAGGGAAAATTTCAAGTTTGTTCATTGGCCACAACACAAAAGCAAAAGAGTTCAGAATTACATAGGATTCAAAAATTCCAGGTTATACGTTCTTATTATTCTGGAATTTTAAAATTACTACAGTTTTTTAATAATTTAGTTTAGTGATTCCCGTTAGAATCATTGTTGGTTTAGAAGAAAACCTAAGTCACGATGTCAGGAAAATCATCGTTAGATACGAACAATAGTGCAACTGTACCACACAAGGATATAGGATCCTTGACACATTTCCAATGCCCCATTCTGACATCTACAAACTATACCATATGGGCTATCCGTATTAAAACCATACTTGAAGCAAACGGGCTATGGGAAATGATAGAACCAAGTGTTGGTACGCAACTTGATGTCAAGAAAGACAAAGCCGCAATAGCATACTTGTTTCAAGCACTATCAGAGGATATAGTATTACAAGTTGCAAGTTATAAGAGCGCAAAAGAAATTTGGGAAGCTTTGAAGGTTAGATATGTTGGTGTAGACCGGGTGCAGAAGGCACGCCTACACACTCTCAAATCAGAATTTGAGATGCTACAAATGAATGATGAAGATACGATCGATTCCTTCACCGCGAAGTTGACAAGTATTGTTACAAGAGCAAACGGCTTGGGATCAACATTTGATCAACCAAACCTAGTGCGGAAACTTTTAAACTCCGTGCCAGATAGATTCATTCAGATTATTGCATCTATTGAACAATACTCAGATTTAGACACTATGACTCTTGACGAAGGAATTGGAAGATTAAAAACCTTCGAAGAAAGAATCAAGTGTAAGAAAGGAATCCTTGGAGATAGCCAAGACAAACTCTTGTCACACATTACGACAACAATTTTGGTCGTGGTAGACACTCTGGAAACCGTGGACAAGGAAGACTTAATCAGTCACGAGGCCGAGGCTGTGGCAAGTTCAGACAAGAAGAAAGAGAAGATGACAAGTCACAGGATAATAATCATGATTATAATAGACGGAAGAGATACCCAAGAAATCAAGACAAATTCGTGTTTGACATAAGCAAGGTAAGGTGCTATAATTGTAATGATTATGGACACTATGCCTCAGATTGTCCTAAACCAAATCAAAGAAAAGAAGAAGCAAAGAAGACGAAGAACCAACTCTTCTAATGGCACAAGTTGAAGAACTGGATCAAGATGTCAAGCAAGTAACGGGTAGAAAGCCGAGGCTCAGAGACAAGGATCTACTGCAACAAGCTCGTGATAAAAATGGAGAAGCACATGATGACGAGCAAGACATAGAGAAAGATCAAGGTGCAACTCAAGGATGTTCGAGATTAGGGGGGTGAATGAAATCATAATCTCCTTCACATCCTATAGTATAAGGGTTCGTTATGTAATTAGTATAAAGTAGTTTATGTTAGAATTAGATTAGTGATAGAAGTGCGGGGACTAGATGCGACAAATCGAAAGTTAATAACCTACATGTTGGATCGATACATCCAGGGGACGTACCCCTTCTCTGATCGACGACAGCAAGCACAAGGACAAGGGACGCAACCCTTTATCTTCGATTTCAGCCACAAGATCAAAAGACATACCTGTTCGTGAAGGGACACGTCTATTGGATTCGCACCTCTTCGATATGTATAAATAGGGTTAGGATTTTCAATTGTAAAAACAATTTTCTCAATCATTCTGTACAATCACATTCAATCAGGTTCAATTGAATTCTTGTTGTTTATTCTATTTGCTGTTTCATCTTTATTTTCGTATCAAGTTCATAGATTGGGACCAACAATGTATCCATTGCATGGACCTCCAAAAATCAGTTCTTTGGCCAAACCATACTCATTAGAGAAACCAATGTAGCTCGATTCACCTGTGTCTTCTTCTGTGAAGGTAATTGTAGGTCTTACCTCTTTGCCATATCCATATCTCCAATCAGATCCGGCTGGGGTACTGTCGTTTGGTCAGCCAACCGTGGCTATCCGGTCCGGGAAAATGCGATATTGAATTTCACTTCAGCTGCGGACTTGGTGCTAAAGGATGGAGATGGAAGCGTAGTTTGGACCACCAACACTGCAGGAAAATCTGTTGTTGGCATGAACCTAACTGATACTGGAAATCTGGTATTATTTGATGACCAGAACTCCATAGTTTGGCAAGCTTTTGATCGTCCAACAGACTGTTTGTTACCTGGCCAAAAGCTGTTTACAGATCAAAAACTGAAATCTAGTGTTTCGGATACCAATTCGTCGGAAGGTATGTATTCTCTTCAAGTAACGGATACAGGTTTGTTTGGTTATGTAGAATCAGACCCGCCTCAATCCTATTACAGAAGGTTGGTCCATCGAAACGATACAAATAAAGGAAAAAGATACATAACTTTCTTGAATGGAAGTTTATCATTCTTCATACATTCTTCCGAGCCAAGTCATCCTGATGTTGTCATTGACATACCTAAATCATCATCAGCTCAGTATATCAAACTGATGCCAAATGGGCATTTGAAAGTGTTTGAATGGCAATATAATTATGAAGAGTGGGCAGAGGTAATAGATCTCACTGAACGTTGGTTAATGGACCTTGTAGTTATCCTTTGATTTGTGGAAGAAATTCAATTTGCTCAATTAATCAACAGTGTAGTTGTCCCAGCATAGAATATTTTAGACGGGTGATTGATCGCCAACCTAACCTGGGTTGCTTGAAGATTAATGATAATCAAGTCCATCCGAGATTTGGTTTCGGGCCGATAGCTTTATTATTTGTTTTAGTTTCGTTAATGGGTCAAACAGTTTATTGTTTTATGTTTATGTCTAGTATTTGGGCCGGAGGCCATGTCTAGTGGGTCGAACGAATTAGTGAGTCCATTAGGTTTATGTAATGTTGGAAAACAAGCAGATTGGGCCGAAGATAACGAACCGGTACGTCTTGTATAACTGCACGAGCGGTTATGAGGGAAACGTCACCTCTCTTTGTCAAACGTTGTGACTCTTCAAGACGTACCTGTTGCTGCATATAAATTCGGTTCCAAATCCCTTGTTCCTGTACGTTGTTCTGCATTAGCAAGTTTGTATTTATAAGAAGTCAAGTTCGATCAGTTTGTTTGTTTGGTTAGTTTACTATCGATTCGCAGATTGTTTGGTTAGTTTGTTCATAAAGAAGTATTGTGATTATTGTGGTTTGTTTGAGAATGATTGTGTATGCGGTCACAACTCGATCCGTTCCGACTGGTCCTGGGTTTCCGATGACGATGATACCAACATTGGTATCAGAGCCAGAGGTTTAACAGGAACCGGAAAGGGTTGTGATCATGATGGGAACCGGTTATGTGGAGACAAGGGAAAATCGGTTGAAACCGATTACGGTGAAGATGTTGTTCGTAGTGGAAAGTGCGGCCGGGCGGAGGAAGAAATGGATGAGTACGCGCAGGGGAAGCCAACCATACGAACCGAGAAGTCACCGGTAAAGAAGTTTCCAAAGAAAATGGTTCCAAAGGGGTTCATGAAGAAGTCCGGTAAGAAGGCAAAAGCACCGGTGGGAAGGCCAAGGAAACCGGGAATTCGTTGTTTCAAGTGCAAGCAATTTGGTCATATCGCCTCGATTTGCCCAAGTAAGTATGTTAATTTATCGCCATTACCGGTTGAAAGTGATTATATGGTTAAAGATACATGTGGCGGTAATTAGGATTCGATATGGGTTGTTGATCCTACATACAAAACACACATGACGGGAAACCGGAATGTGTTCAAATGTTTCAAGAGGCACTTTGGGTTAGTGACAAACGAGAGTAGGAAGGATTTCTCGTTTGTGCATGGTATTGGAGAAGTTAGAGTCCCGGTGGATGGCAAAGACAAAACGATCCCATGTGTAAGTTACGCTCCCAGTCTAGACAAGAACGTGTTAAGTCTAGAACAACTTTTGTTTCAAGGGATAGAAACAGTTACAATGGGGGATACATGTCTATTAAAGAAGATGTTTGGAAGTCGCTCGAAAGGGTTCGATATTTATGAAGATAAGTCGGAGGTTGACTTAGAACAAGATTATCTCAACACGTTTTATGATAATCTTGGTGTTGATAACGGTTACAAGAAAGAAAAGAAGGAATTTAAAGAATGCTTGGAAGATTACTACGAAAGGGAATTTGAAAAGGAAAGGAACAAGAAAAAGGTGTACGGTGAAAGTTCGAGGGCAAGAAAGAAGGAAATTGTGTATTCCAAGAAAGCAAAGAAGGCGCTTTTAATTTACATTGAAGGTGAAAAGGATAATCCGCGTGAATCAAAAGAAACGCTCCGGGAACGAGCGTTAATTCTTTCACAACTCGAGGAAGACGTTATCGAAAGGAACATGATTATGGAAAGTTGTGTTGAACCGGGAGATCTCATAACTTTGCACGAAGAATTAAAGAATCACCAAAGGTTTTTCGATGCTCCATTCGAAGAGATCTTGATTTGGTTTATTACGGATTTTCTTGGAATCGTATGTGAAAAGGCAATGCCACCCGAGTTGATTGATGGCCGAGATCTTAGTCTCATCTTATTACATCGAATTGTAAAGCATAACGGAGGATTCAAGGAAGTAATGGAAAAGAACTTATGGGATGTGATCGCGGCCAAATATGGTTATGAACCGGATGATGCATATGAAGTCAAGGTTGCCTACATTTATTACTTGGAACTAGTTGAATTGTATTTCGACTTCATGAGGAAAGAACGTGGGAAAAAGGCAAACGTCATGGCTGGAAATTCAAGCAACAACGGCGGTTGGCTCGAAGAATCAAGTGACGATGAAGTGGTGGTCAAGATAGAGGTCACCAACAACCGCAAGGAGTAATCAAGGCTGGAGACTCGGATGTTTTTGCTTAGGGCGGTGAATGAAGATTAATGATAATCAAGTCCATCCGAGATTCGGTTTCGGGCCGGTAGCTTTATTATTTGTTTTAGTTTCGTTAATGGGTCAAACAGTTTATTGTTTTATGTTTATGTCTAGTATTTGGGCCGGAGGCCATGTCTAGTGGGTCGAACGAATTAGTGAGTCCATTAGGTTTATGTAATGTTGGAAAACAAGCAGATTGGGCCGAAGATAACGAACCGGTACGTCTTGTATAACTGCACGAGCGGTTATGAGGGAAACGTCACCTCTCTTTGTCAAACGTTGTGACTCTTCAAGACGTACCTGTTGCTGCATATAAATTCGGTTCCAAATCCCTTGTTCCTGTACGTTGTTCTGCATTAGCAAGTTTGTATTTATAAGAAGTCAAGTTCGATCAGTTTGTTTGTTCGGTTAGTTTACTATCGATTCGCAGATTGTTTGGTTAGTTTGTTCATAATGAAGTATTGTGATTATTGTGGTTTGTTTGAGAATGATTGTGTATGCTGTCACAACTCGATCCGTTCCGACTGGTCCTGGGTTTCCGATGATGATGATACCAACATTGCTCTGAAATTACTCCTCTCACATGTAATTCTACACAAGATCAAGATTTTATAACACTCAATAAAGTCAAGTACTTTACCACTGCTGCTGACATGGAGAGGGTGAATATGAAGACTTGCAAACAAGCTTGTCTGAACAATTGCTCATGCAAAGCAGCCTTTTTTCAGTATTATTCAAATGTTTCAAGAGGAAAATGTTTTTTACTTTCAGAGGTATTTACAATGAAGACTTTTGGAGATACTGGTATTAATGTTTTAGCTTTCATAAAAATCCAAAAGGTTACATCACATCGTGTGTCTCGTCAAGTTGCAAGAGTTTTAGGCTCTACAATTGGAAGTTTTGTGCTTCTGGTTGTTGTGGGCATAGGGTTTATTACATACATAGTCCACAAGCGAAAAGGGGATGTTGAAATGGAGGAAGAGTATTTAGATCAAGTGCCAGGTATGCCAACTCGGTTTTCTTTTGATGAGTTAAGAATCGCCACCGAGAACTTTAGTAAAAAGCTTGGTGAAGGAGGATTTGGATCGGTTTTCGAAGGAAGTCTGAAAGATGGCTCGAAGATTGCAGTAAAATGCCTTGAAGGTCTTTCACAGATTAAGACATCATTCCTAGCTGAGGTTCAATCCGTTGGCAGCATTCACCATGTGAATCTGGTTAGACTTCGAGGATTCTGTACATTGAAATCACAACGGTTTCTAGTGTATGACTTCATGATTAATGGGTCATTAGATCGGTGGATCTACCATGGAGTACGGGAGCACATACTCGAATGGGAATGCAGAAAGAAAATAATTCTTGATGTAGCCAAAGGTTTAACATATCTCCATGAAGATTGTAGACAAAAGATTGTGCATCTTGATATTAAACCTCAAAACATCCTTCTAGACAATGATTTCAATGCCAAAGTATCAGATTTTGGGTTATCCAAGCTCATTGACAAAAGTCAAACTGAAGTGATGACTACCATAAAAGGAACACCTGGCTATATCGCTCCAGAATGGCGGAGCTCAATCATCACCGAAAAGCTGGATGTATACAGCTTTGGGATCGTTCTTCTGGAGATCGTGTGTGGTAGGAAAGTTTTTGATAGATCTCAGCCAGAAGAAAGCTGGCACTTGCTCTTTGTCTTCCAGAAAGAAGGCTGGGAGCAAGGAACATTGTTAGATATGGTTGACAAACACAGTGAAGAAATGTATGTACACAATACAGAAGTGGTGGAGATGATGAAACTGGCTGCATGGTGTTTACAAACAAACTTTAAGAAAAGGCCTTCAATGTCGTCGGTTGTTAAGGTGTTGGAAGGAGGAATGAATCTTGAATCGAACCTGAATTACAACTTCACAGATTTCAGAATTGAGGAACCAGAAGTTGGAGACGAGAAAGATTTCACACAATTGTCGTCATCTCTTCTCTCAGGGCCAAGATAAGTAGCCATGAGGTTCTTGTGGATCATATCAATGCAGTTTTATTCTGTTCCAATATCAACTGAAATGTTGGCTATAAATAATTTTTTATACAGACATGTGTATAGGTTACCCGAATTTTATAATGTTTCTTATGTACTCTTATGGTTCCATATTGACGTTGAAAGTGGTTGTTGTTGGTTTGGAGTGCTACCTTTTGGTCTATTGTTTATTGTTGGATGTGAGCAGATTTGTTTTGTACAATGCTGACTGTTTGTGGGTTCGTCTGTCTTGGTATTTCAGCTTATTTTATAATTTTATTTTATATGTTTGGTGTTGTTTTGAGGATACAAATGGTTCATATGGTATTTCACAATTAACCATCGCTGCCCAATCTTATGCCATTCAGCCCTTAACTTTAAAGGGAAAAAATGACATACATGTTACTGATTATGATAATAAATTGTAGGTTAATCTTGATGGGTTTTAAACCAGGTCACTGGATACGGGTCCAAGTGTTAGAACGGGTCAGCAATATGTTAATATTTGGTCACATGTTTTCAAGGGCGGACCCAAGGCAAGCCTTGGGTGGGCGGGCGCCCCCCTTAAATAATTTTTTTTTGTATAATTATAGGCAAAAATCCCGATCGCACCCTTTGAAAATTTGGTTAAACCCTTCATTCGCACCCCCATGAAATAATTATGGGTCCGCCACTGCATGGTTTTAGTGTTTTAATTAGATCATGGGTCAGATTTACGTATGCAAGTAGTGGGTAAAAACCATGGGCTTGTTTTACTGTTTTGTAGGAGATAATGGGCTTAGTTGATAGGTTTATTATGTTCAGGTACGTCGCATAATATATGTATATATTACGGTTTAATCAATGAATGAAAGTTGTGAGTTCCAGCAGAAAATCAAGTCATCTGTTCTTTTATTTTTCACTTTGATTTTTGGAGCTTTACCAACATAAATAACACAAAACTGACATCTAAAACAACCCAATTTCAGTAAATATTTGCATCAAAGATGAATACAAGACTCTACACTTTAACCATATATGGCAATTTGCTAACAGCACTGCCAAAAGATTTAAAAAAAAATTCCACTAGACCAAGAATCTGCATATGTCCGACTAGACCCGTAAGAAACAAACACATCTTGCTAAACAGACAACCATTTAACAGTATGATACATGTTTGCTTATGTTGATTCTGACTTATGGTTCTCAATTAAACCTCACATTAAACACAACCTTAGGATGAAAAATACTCATTAATGTGCTAAAATAGCCAACTGTGAGAAATTACAGACTGAATGTTGGCCCAAAATGGATCTTTGATCTCTAGACAATCGAATAACTTGAATATATAAACTGAGAATTTGAATACATGAATGGAATTACAATTGAAATCTACAACCTATTTATAGTTTCTAATGGGTGCGATCCAATAGACGCGTCTCTTCATGAACGGGTGCGTCTCTAGAATATGTGGTTGAGAATTAACATGAAGGGGTGTGTCTTCTTGTCCAAGAGTTGCGTTCCCCTTGCCTTCTTTGTGACCCTTTGATCGAACAGGCATGTCTCTAAGGAGACATGTCTTTTCCTTTAGGGAAGCGGTTATAATCTTTCAGTTTTACACCTTCAGTCCCTGAATTTTGTAACCGCCATATAACTACCTTTTAACCGCCACATAACTAACTTTATACTAATAACTAATAAACCCTTGTACTTTAAGGATGTGTAGGGATTATAACTTTCATTCACCCCCCTAATCACGAACATCCTTGAGTTGTAGATCTTGAACTTTGATCAATTCCATTTTCTTGAAACTCCTAGGTATCCGACGTTTCACACGGATCTTCTTATTCACCAACCTTGCTTCTCACGAACCTTGTTTCACTTGAACTCGCTTCACACGAACTTGCTTCACACGAATATTTTGCTTCACACTTGTCTTGACCGTACTTGATTTGTATCACACAAACCTTTTCTTGTGTAGTTGTCTCAACACGAACTCCACCGGTCTTGATTAACTTGCCCATCTCAGATCTCTCTATTGCGGTTGTATCACACAACAATTTTTTGACCCAGTCACAAGATACGCGTGTCTTCTTCCTGGTCTATCACAGATTTAATCGCGTCATCATGGTTGTTTCTCACAATGGGTTCTTCATCATTGATTGCTTCCCTCACGGATTCTTCACTTTTTCTTGATCCACTCACTGGATTATTTTATTGCATATTACTATATCAAATTCTGCATTCACTGCATGTATTTCCCAGCATTCACTTCAGTGCTTCATTTTTCTCTACATTCACTGCACTTTTTTCTGCACTCACTGCAACAATTTCTCTTCTTGTTTCCTGTATTCACTACATCATTTTTCCCTTTTCTACATTCGCTGCATCACCGTGTTTCTTTGCATTCACTGCATCTGTAATTTTCTATTCCGCATAGCACTTTGTTTCTGATTAAAAAAAAACTTTGGAGCCTTCACATGGTAATTCTAGATTCTTCGAACACACTTCGAATCCTCGAATGATTCCGTCTTTACTTGCTTCTTCTTCACGATCGACTCACTTGATTTTCTTTTTCCCAATTGATTCGCTCAATTTTCTTTTCTATACTATGAATTTGGCCTTCAAACCTTCATCCGCGAATAAAACTGATCGCGTATAACCACCGGATTAAATTTTGATTCTTCCTGGCCTTCCAAATGAAACAAAAATAACCCTGTTTTGCGCTCCTGTACTCGGTTCGATACACTCACGAACCCTAGTCTGATTGCTAACTTAGAATTCTCACAACCCTTACTTTCTTGTTTCTAAAATTTCCTGGCCACCAATACGAACCACTGTACCGATAAATTCAATTCCCTTGAATTCAACAAACTCTTAAATCTTTAACTCGCGTGTAACTCCAATGTATAATAACCAATCAATCTAATTCGCACTAAACCCCGGAATCAAAACCCTAGATTCTTAACCCTGGTTCGACCCTGAACCGAAAATAAAACTAACTTGTGAATTGAGAAAGAATAAAACCTGATCGCAAATTTCCTGCGATGTCTAGAGCCTGATGCTCTGATACAAATTGTTGGCCCAAAATGGATCTTTGATCTCTAGACAATCGAATAACTTGAATATATAAATTGAGAATTTGAATACATGAATGGAATTACAATTGAAATCTACAACCCTATTTATAGTTTCTAATGGGTGCGATCCAATAGACGCGTCTCTTCATGAACGGGTGCGTCTCTAGAATATGTGGTTGAGAATTAACATGAAGGGGTGTGTCTTCTTGTCCAAGAGTTGCGTTCCCCTTGTCTTCTTCGTGACCCTTTGATCGAACAGGCATGTCTCTAAGGAGACATGTCTTTTCCTTTAGGGAAGCGGTTATAATCTTTCAGTTTTACACCTTCAGTCCCTGAATTTTGTAACCGCCGTATAACTACCTTTTAACCGCCACATAACTAACTTTATACTAATAACTAATAAACCCTTGTACTTTAAGGATGTGTAGGGATTATAACTTTCACTGAACCTGGCCCCTTTACCTTTCAAATCCGTTGTGAACGATTAAACAAAAAAGATTTTGTCAAGGGATATAACTGGATAAAAAAAAATAATAAAAATCTAAAAGCCCTCATTTTGTTCAAAGAATTCTTTTTCTTGGTCGTGTGAGTGTTTCTGCTTTGAATATCTTCTTCAATTCTTAAAACACCAGAATAGTTGATCTTCCACGCTCAAGCATTTTAAAGAGTAATCAGTGCATGTTTACAAAGAACACCCTGGAATTCACATAAGGCGACAGCCGACAAGAACATGATACTTCAGACATTGACTAATTATAATAAACATAGAAATCCACATTGTTTTCATTTTCTTTAACCCGATAGGTACGAATCATACCAACTGTTAGGGTTCATAGTTTGACAGTTAGTTTTCCTAGTGAGTTTCTACTGATTTTTGTTGTCCATTATTAGTCCCATGGGCTTGCATAAGCTTCATTTCTCTAGTATATATAGAGGCGTTGAGCATCCATTTGAGTATGTTCAAAACATATTATTCAGTATAAATAGAATGCACACTTCTCTTATTTTCATGGTATCACCGTCAGATGTCTGCTACTTCTCGAGCTAGCTGACATTTTGACCAAAGGTTGCCATCTAAGCGTTTTTGACACTCCATTGTCGTGCCTGTTTCGTTTGAGGGTATTAGACCATTTAGTTTTCCTACTGAGTTTTTTGACAAATAATATAATTGTCAACCCCTGATTTCTTATTAGGAAGAATTTTACCGGTGATTATGCACGAACCCTACCAGCTTGAACACATCAATTCCATGAAAACCCCAAAACCTAATCTTGATTTCCGTGCAATTAAGACTCGTCGCGTGACGCGGCGGTTGATGCATTCCTTCTCGCTTAGTGCGAGAGGCTATTTTGACCCCCTTTTGACTTTGAGGTCGTCGCGTGACATACAGTGTTATCTTCTTCATGTCGTGTAGCGCAACAATGTTATTTTCTTGGTTTTTCATTTCGTTGAACTACCCGATCACGTGCTACTCGTCCGAGTTTTCTCATTTTCAGCTCCTTTCTCTTCTGGAACCTTTCAATTCACACAAGACATGATAATATACAAAATCGATGGTAAAACGACACAAAACAACTCTATAAATAATACAAACTATACATGGACACTGATTTATTTTGCAATACATCAAAGACCCCAGACAAGGTATATTGTAGTGGCTAAGCAATGATCCATCAGACGTGTTCATGATAGGAAAGAAGGGGAAGACTCGTCAACTATCGAACACATAGTGGAATTTCGGTAGGCAAATGTGGATTTCACTTGTTTCATATTGATTCGACAAACATTGTTGGCAAAACACTGAGGATAGGAATTTGGAATGTCAACTATCGAGTATATGCAGGAAATTCGGTGGGTAAATGTTCACTTCGACCCCCATAAACGTAATGGAAATCATTCATCCCATACATTATAGAAATCATTGACCATTTCCCCGACATTCCAGCCCATGTTTTATGGGTCTTTTATTGCATGTTTTAAGGAGCTTGTCTCTCTCCTTTCTATATTTTATTTTCTTTCTTTGTTTATATATTTTCTTTTCTGTAATGCTCGATGTATCACATTTTCAATCAATACAAACATAATGTTCGGAGAATTATCTTGATACCAAAACTTAAATGGTATCAGAGCAGGTTGCTATACTGCTCGACAAACAAAACCAAAACCATACTACCTTACTTTGATCAACGGCCATGGAAGACGATTGGATAGTTGATTCGGGTTGTACCGAATACATAACTTACCTAGCTGAATGGCTAGAAAACCTGAAGGCATCCACTTGTGAACCTTCTGTTATGATTCCAAATGGTGATTCCACATCCGTCATGGGTAAAGAAAGTTGTCGTTTGCCAAATGGAAGAG
This sequence comes from Helianthus annuus, assembly GCF_002127325.2. Taxonomy (NCBI): domain Eukaryota; kingdom Viridiplantae; phylum Streptophyta; class Magnoliopsida; order Asterales; family Asteraceae; genus Helianthus; species Helianthus annuus. Next base: position 4,839,675 of record NC_035445.2, read on the forward strand.
AAATTAAAGGGGTGTTGCATGTTCCATAATTTAAGTGTAATCTTCTATCGGTAAGTCGTTTAACAAAGGATCATCAATGTGCAATAATTTTTCTTCCCGAATTTTGTTTCATGCAAGACTTGCGTTCGAGGAAAATAATTGGAATGGGTAAATGTGAACGTGGACTGTACCGTATGAAAATGATGGAAAATAAAAGAAAGGCTATGATGGCTTCGGTGGAGGTATGGCATAAGAGACTTGGTCACACTTCTAGTAGTAAGCTTTCTCATTTTAATTTTGTCAAGAATGCTTCCTTTAAAACTATTGATTGTGATTCATGTGCTAAAGCCAAGCATACCAGACTACCTTTTCCTGTAAGTTCAATCAAAAGCAAAAAATGTTTTGAATTGTTATATTGTGATATTTGGGGTAGATATAGAACTCCATCGCTTTCGGGGGCAAACTATTTTTTAACAGTCATGGATGACTATAGTCGATCCGTTTGGGTTTTCCTACTAAAGCACAAATTTGAGGCAAGTGATCATCTAATTTTTTTCCATAAATTGGTCAAAACACAATTTGGAAAACTGATTAAAAGAATCCGTTGTGATAACGGGGGAGAATTTGTTTCAAACCGGATGCATAACTTTTATGTCGTACAAGGCATAATTCTTGAAACCACTTGCCCACACACACCACAACAAAATGGTGTTGTGGAACGCAAGCACAGACACTTGCTCCAAACTGCACGAGCCCTTAGATTTGAGGCGAATCTGCCTACAAAATTTTGGGGCGAGTGTGTCATGACAGCCGCCTACATAATCAACCATCTCCCATCGAAAACCATTGACAAAAAAACCCCATTTGAAATTTTGTTTGAGCAAACACCTGAGTATGATCATATGAAGGTCTTTGGTTGCCTCGCTTATTTTCGAAATACCGACACGAAGGGAGACAAATTTGAATGGAGAGGGAAACCCGGTGTATTTCTGGGTTATCCACCAGGAACAAAAGGGTACAAAATATATGACATTACCCAAAACAAAATGGTGGTTTCAAGAGATGTGAAATTTGTCGAAGAAGTCTTCCCTTTCGGGAGCTCAGAACGTATTGACAAAGAGAGAAATAAGAGGCTTTTTGATTTTCCTCCTTGGTATTACAAGGAAACCGATGAAGCCAATCAAGAAGCCTTGGGCAAAACTACACATGTGAGTTGGCCTGAACTGTTGGACCCGGATTACACAAACCAAGTTGAAGGTACAAATGAAACAAATGATGATGGGCCGATTGTTTCCGATGAAGTCCAGATCCCACAAAGTAACCAAATAGTGGATGATCAGGTTGAAGACAATGATCAATCAAATCATATATTGAAGACCAAATGGAAGATGAAACAAGCCATATAGGAGCGCAACCGATCAGACATAAAAGAGTCAGAACTCAACCAAAACGACTTGGCGATTTCATTGTTGATCTCCCACCATCCATAGATCACACTTTGCCCGCTTCCAATCAGGAAACCTCGACTAACACGGTGCACCCCATAGCTCATTTTATTTCTTATGAAAAGTTTACTAATGATCACTAAGCCTTCTTGACGGCCATCAGCTCTAATGATGAGCCAAAGTCTTTTAACCAAGCAGCACAGAACAAAGACTGGAGAGATGCAATGGAAAAGGAGATAAAGGCATTAGAAGAAAATGGAACATGGACTCTTGAAGAGTTACCTGCCGGAAAGCGAGCTATAGATTCGAAATGGGTCTATAAAGTTAAGTACAAACCTAATGGGGAAATTGAAAGGTACAAGGCCAGACTTGTGGCAAGAGGGTTCACACAAATGGAAGGGGTTGACTTCCATGATACATTCGCACCAGTTGCTAAGCTAGTCACAGTTCGTACTCTTCTTGATGTGGCAGTGAAGAAAAATTGGCTCATTCACCAACTAGACGTCAAAAATGCTTTTTTGCATGGGGACCTCGAGGAAGAAGTCTACATGAAAATCCCACAGGGTTTTGATAAAGGGAAAGAAAAAAGGGTTTGCAGACTTAGGAAGTCTTTGTATGGTCTAAAACAAGCCTCGCGAAACTGGTACCAAAATTTACTTCGGCTCTCTTAACACTTGGTTTCAAACAGTCAAAGGCGGGTTACTCACTTTTCATTTGCAAGAAAGAGAAGTCGTTTGTAGCAGCCCTAATATATGTCGATGATGTCATCATCGTCGGAGATGATCTAGCAAAAATAAACGAAACAAAAACCTATCTCGATAAAAGGTTTAGCATTAAAGACCTTGGAAACTTAAAATACTTCTTAGGAATTGAGGTGGCTCGGACGAAGGAAGGGCTTGTTCTTAGTCAACGGAAGTACACTCTAGACATTTTAAAGGATTGTGGAGTCCTGGGATCTCGCCCAAGCACTTTTCTGATGGAGCAAAACTTGAAGATTGGAAAGAATGAAGAAGAATCAAGGGTGGATGCTAACCAGTATAGACGACTTGTTGGAAGGTTGCTCTACTTGCAGGCTACAAGGCCTCACATAGCTTACTCCGTGAATGTTTTAAGTCAATGCATTTCAGACCCGAGACAAAGCCACATGGATGCAGCCACAAGAATTCTAAGATATTTAAAAACTACTCCAGGACAAGGGATCTTGTTACCAAAGGAAGGTGGTTTTGAACTCATGGCATATAGTGATTCAGACTGGCTTGGATGTCCCGATTCAAGAAGATCAAGACAGGTTACGTGCTTCTTCTTGAAGGGGCACCCGTCTCCTGGAAATCCAAAAAGCAATCCGTAGTTTCCCGCTCCTCGGCTGAAGCAGAATACCGTGCCATGGCAACAACAGTAAGTGAAGTTTTGTGGATGCGGTGGTTATTAAGTGAGCTAGACACACACCAAAATCACCCGACACCTCTGTTTTGTGACAACCAATCCGCTAGACACATCGCTAATAATCCAGTCTATCATGAACGTACGAAACACGTAGAGATGGATTGTTTCTTTGTCCGGGAACGGGTGGAATCAAAAGAGATTCAGATGAGAGGCATTGACACTAAAATGCAAATTGCTGACTTGTTCACCAAAGTTTTGGGCTCGCAACAACTGATGTTCTTACTTGGCAAGTTAGGCGTTCGGGATCTTCACGCGCCAACTTGAGGGGGAGTAATGGAAATCATTCATCATCCCATACATTATGGAAATCATTGACCATTTCCCCGACATTCCAGCCCATGTTTTATGGGTCTTTTATTGCATGTTTTAAGGAGCTTGTCTCTCTCCTTTCTATATTTTATTTTCTTTCTTTGTTTATACATTTGCTTTTTTTTGTAATGCTCGATGTATCACATTTTCAATCAATACAAACATAATGTTCGGAGAATTATATTGATACCAAAACTTAAAAAACGAACATTAGGTACGGTCTGGCCGAAGACCCACAAACTTAGCGCTCTCAGGAGGAACCCGAGTTTGTGTGTCAGTATCCGTTTTGTTCTTCACCATGGTCGCAGACAAGTGTGGGGAAGTTTCGTTTGATCAGGTATATGTACTCTTTCTTTTATCTTAGTTTGTTGCTTGGTGTTCATGTTTTGTATTTTTTTACGTGTGTTTGGTGGTAGTTAGGTAGCCCGACTTTCTACACAACTAGAAAACCCTGAGATTGGTCCTTTTCTGACAACTGATTACAACCACAATAAACAATTTGTTTTCAAAACAACTCAAACATCAAAAAGCAAATAGTTTGGAATTAGATTACCATTGTAAGCAATGAACTTTAACACTTTCCATTAATTCCCCGTGGATTCGACACCCAACTTGTTCTTTAGTAGTAAAGGTGATTAGGACACTTTTTAAATCTGTTTTTTACCAACCTTACGACATCGATCATGATACCATTTGGCTTTGGCTCTGATACAAACATATAAATCCTAACTTTGTAGATGGAAACTCATACAAGTTGACCATGTGTTATATCTCTAGTTGTTTAACTTCTTCAAACCACCAACGACTTGGAAATCGGTTATCATTAATTGAGTTAGCTCTGATACCATTTGGCTTTGTCTCTGATACAAACATATAAATCCTAAATTTGTAGATGCAAACTCATACAAGTTGACAGTGTGTTATAGCTCTAGCTGTTCAACTTCTTCACACCACCAACGACTTGGAAATCGGTCATCATTTAATGGGGTTGGCTCTGAAACCATTTGTAATGTTTAAACAAGTGAAATCGGTTAACAGGCCAAGAACAACGAACCCTTGAACTTTTTCTAAACACACAAGCGACTATTTTCACATTAACCTTCGACACACGAGTTAGAAAGAAAAATTTGACTGAAAGACATAGAAAAATATATGCTAGACAGGGGTTTATATAGCACCCATTACAAGTTTACCTATTCGAATACAAATACTCTAAATTCAAAATTCAAACTTAAAAGATAAATAACAAACTTATCCTATTCTAATACGAATTGGACTTGAAAACTTGAATTGCACGTTAATTCATTCAGGCATCGACTCCCTCTAGTAGCGGGGTCAAGGGCCTCCAGCCGCGGCTCGCACTTCTCTAGCCGCAACCACACTCGCTACATATGTCCGTCTAGTTGCAGCTTAGCATTCTTACAGCTGATCAACAGCTTGTGATTTCCTTCGGCCAAAGCTAACTCCTCCAACCACGGCTTGGCAACCTTCCAACCGTCATGTCTTCAACTCAGCTGCAGTTCAATTCCCTTCGACCTGCAGCTCGCTTCTCTGACTCCGATATTGACTTTAAACACACACGTCTAGAATCGTGTTCGAGTAACTATGAAGATCTTCCTTGAAATAAACAATCACTGAACACTACGTGCAAAACAATAATTTGTTTACAAGGGCTAGTCAATGAAGTACATTGATGTAAAGAAAGTGACCAAGTTGCTTATGTTCCACCCAATTTTGTCATCTAACATGCCTGCATCATATTGAAAACAACTCTAACATGAAATTCAAAGTAAGACTTGTGTGAAAGTGAAACATTCCCTTCACTTCACATGACGGTTCCAAGAGAACCCTCTGCACATGAAAAAGAACATGACGATATCTTGATAATGATAAATTATATCATTCTTAAAAAGTTTAAGTTCAAAAAAGATATTAATGTCGATGATGATTGTGCATGTATCTCTATGAAATGGGGATAAGAAAACCTTTTTTTCTAGAGGTAGATATGAAATTATATGTTTAAGGAGAAAGAAGCAATCCATACATAAACGGATTCTCTAACATAAGAGTTTTATCGAGTACCGGTAGTCCATACTTATTAGAATATAAGCTAGATAAATATATATATTAGATAGTATAAGTCTTATTATTAGGATAATTATTATGTTATTTTAGGTTATCATAAGTTTTGGCAGTTACTCTTTATTATGCCATGTATATATATCTCTTGTATTAACATTATTGATTACCAATTTCGAATACAATCATATCATTCTCTCTCAAAGAATTCGAAACCCTAATTCATAGATTACGTGATCTGCAATTTTCAATTCAACAAAGTGGTATCAGAGCCACAAAGATTCATACATAAGATTTCTTCTCTCTCGATCTGTTCTTATATATTCTTTGTCTGATTTCATTCCATTAAATCACTGTCAACATGACTACATCCAATGGAGGAATTCAATCTCAAATTCCAAAATTTCTAGGGCAAAATTACTATCATTGGCATATCCAAATGAAAGTTTTATTAGAATCACAAGACCTCTGGTCAATCATCGAAGATGGATGTAGTGAAATCCCTGCCAATGCTTCAGAAAACGATCAGAACATATATAGAGAGAAAGTCAGGAAGGATAAGAAGGCGTTACATGTGATATTTCAGGCAGTGAATGAAACGGTGTTCGAACGTGTGGCAACAAGTAAAACATCCAAAGAAGCGTGGAACATCCTTCATAAAGCATATAGGGGAGAACGCAGGGTTAAAACAGTAAGGCTTCAAACTTTACGATGTGAATTTGATGCATTACGGATGAAAGATAATGAGTCAATAGAAGAATATATCAATCGGACCACTATCATAGTAAATCAATTAAGACTAAACGAAGAGGATGTCCCAGAACTACGAATAATAGAGAAAATACTTAGAAGTCTTACTCGAAAATATGAATCAGTTGTGGTCGCAATCGAAGAATCCAAAGATCTGAGTACCATTACAACAGAAGAATTATTAGGAATTTTACAATCCCATGAATTAAGATTAAAGCAATATGATGATTCACCAATGGAACAAGCGTTTCAAGTTCAAAGTCAAGGACTGGAACGTTCAAGATCTCTTAGATCTGAAAATGCAGGAAGAGGAAGGGGTAGAGGAAGAGGCAGATATAATGGACAGATTAGATGTTTTAACTATCAACGGTTAGGACATATAGCAAAATTCTGTCAAAGAAGAGACGATACGGAAAAGATCAACAATGTACTTATGCATGAAAAGGAAGAGGATGAGGAAACTATGTTTATGATCTTTAACATAGAAGAAACAACGAAGGACGGTTGCTGGTATTTAGATAGCGGATGTAGCAACCATATGACTGGTGACAAAATTTTATTCGTCACACTAGACGAGTCGGAGAGAACGGAAGTTAGGACTGGGGACAACAAAAAATTAGAAGTGTTGGGTTGTGGAGATGTTTCGATCAGATTCAAGGGAATAGAGAAGAGGGTACCGAATGTATTTTTTGTTGAAGGTTTGAAACATAACCTTCTAAGTGTTGGTCAGTTAGTGCAGAAAGGATATGAAGTCAAATTTCATAATCATGAATGTACTATAAAGGATCAAAAGGGTATGAATGTAGGGAAAGTTCAAATGACCGGAAACAAAATGTTTCCGTTAAATTTAGAATATGATGATACACCAAGGGCCTATAGCATGATGATACAAGATACCTCAGTATTATGGCATCGAAGATATGGCCATGTTAACTTCGAAACCTTGCATATGATGAGTAAATACAATACTGTAAAGGGTTTACCGAAGATATCGAACTTCTCGAGTAATATATGCGAAGGATGTCTATTTGGAAAACACACCAGGAAGCCATTTCCCAGAACAGCAAGATGGCATGCAACAAAGCCTCTACAGCGGGTACATTCAGACATATGTGGGCCCATGAGAACACACTCGATAGGCGGCTGTAGATATTTCATTACGTTTATAGATGATTACTCGTGAAGGACTTGGGTATATTTCTTAAAACTAAAGTCAGAAGCTCTTACACATTTCAAGAATTTTAAAAGATTAGTTGAAAATCAAATAGAGTACAAAATAAAATCGCTTCGAACCGATAGAGGTGGAGAATTTTGCAGCTATGATTTTCAGAACTTCCTCAAAGAAAGTGGAATCCATCATCAACTAACCACAAGCTATACACCCCAGCAAAATGGGGTGGCTGAACGTAAAAATAGAACGCTGATGGAACTTAGCCGAAGCATGATGAAAATGAAACAACTGCCTCACTCGTTTTGGGCTGAAGCCGTAGCCTGTGCAACATATATATTAAATCGAACTACAACGAAAAACGTTCAAGATATAACTCCTCAAGAAGCATGGAGCGGAACGAAACCGAGTGTAGATCATCTCAGAATCTTTGGGAGCATAGCTTATGCTCATATACCAAAGCAACAGCGAGGGAAACTGGATGACAAAGTAGAAAGAACCATCTTTGTTGGATATAGCGAAAATAGTAAAGCCTACAGGCTTTATAATCCAATCACAAATAAAACTATCATTAGTAGAGATGTTACATTTGATGAAAGTCAAGATTGGGGGTCTGTAACTACAAATGTGGGTTCTAACGTCATTCAAGTGAATCAAGAACATGACTCGGATCCAGAAGTGGAACAGGCAACTCGAGAACCAACTGCTGTAAACATGCCACAAGATATTGCTCCTCTAGATCAAAGTCCACCTGAGACACATCCATATAATGAAGTAAACAATGAACAGATGCCATGGAAGATGACACATCCTCTACTACTTCAGAAAATGAAGAATTAAGGACACGTGACATCAGAGATATATATCAGCATTCATCACAGTTGACTGATGCTCAAGTGAAACAACTATACGAACAGAATTCAACTAATGTTGCCAACTTTGCCCTCTACACAGACGCTGACCCAACTACTTATGCGGAAGCCGTAAAAGATATCAAATGGCAGGAGGCAATGGATAAAGAAATAGAATCTATACATAAAAATGGTACTTGGGAACTGGTGGAACCAAAAAGCAATCAAAAGGCAATCGGAGTCAAATGGATATTTAAGACAAAGTACAATGAACACGGAAAAGTTGACAAGTATAAGGCTCGGTTGGTAGTGAAAGGCTATAACCAGAAATATGGAGTGGACTACCAAGAAGTCTTTGCCCTAGTAATCAGATTTGACACTATAAGACTTGTTCTTGCCTTGGCTGCTCGTCACGGTTGGCATCTACATCAGATGGACGTTAAAACAGCATTCCTTAACGGAAAACTAAATGAGAAAGTTTTTATAGAACAACCAGAGGGGTATGTCAAGAAAGGAGAAGAACGAAAGGTTTGTCTTCTAAAAAAGGCTTTATACGGACTAAAATAGGCTCCTAGGGCTTGGTACAGCAGGATCGATGAGTATTTCAGATCCAATGGTTTTAAAAGAAGTATATACGAGCATACGTTGTTTATAAAAATATCAAAGAACTCGAGAATGGTGGTATGCCTATATGTTGATGACTTAATCATTGCAAGTGACTCGCTGGATATGATAGATCAGTTAAAGAGCTCTATGAAGAGGGAATTTGAAATGACCGATCTCGGGAATTTACATTACTTCTTGGGTATGGAGGTGCAACAAGAAAATGGAAATATTTTCATATCTCAACAGAGATATGCAAATAACCTATTAGATAAGTTCAATATGAAACAGTGCAATGCAATTTCTACCCCTATGGAATATGGTCAACGATTATCCAAAGAAGATCAAGAGGAAGAAGTAAACGAAAATATATATCGAAGTTTGGTCGGAAGTTTAATGTACTTAACTAATACACGACCGGATATCATGTTTGCTGTCAGTAAAGTCAGTCGGTTTATGGAAAGGCCCAAAAGAAGTCACTGGGAAGCGGCAAAACAAATACTAAGGTACATAAAAGGAACAGTAAATGAAGGTATAACATACTCAAAAGGAAGCAAAGGAAAGTTAGTCGGCTTTAGCGACAGTGATTACGCAGGAAATGTGGACGATAGTAAGAGCACATCAGGATATGTTTTCAATCTGGGATCTGGAGCTATAGCTTGGCAATCAAAGAAACAGAAGGTCGTGGCACTTTCTTCTACGGAAGCTGAATACATCGCTTTATCTATGGCCGGTTGTCAAGCTCTTTGGATGAAGGGGATACTAAATGATCTATGTTTCAATATGGATTGTCCACCTACAGTCTATTGTGACAATAAATCCACCATATGTTTAGCTAAAGATCCTGTTTATCATGGTAAGAGCAAGCACATAAGAGTCAAGTATCATTTCATTAGAGATCTTATAAAGAATGATGAAGTAGAAGTCTGTTTTTGCTCAACGAAAGATCAAGTGGCCGATATTCTCACCAAAGCTTTGCAGCCCAAAGATTTCTACCATTTCAAAGAACTCCTTCATGTTGCAACTATCTAGCTTACGGGAGGGTATTAGAATATAAGCTAGATAAATATATATATTAGATAGTATAAGTCTTATTATTAGGATAATTATTATGTTATTTTAGGTTATCATAAGTTTTGGCAGTTACTCTTTATTATGCCATGTATATATATCTCTTGTATTAACATTATTGATTACCAATTTCGAATACAATCATATCATTCTCTCTCAAAGAATTCGAAACCCTAATTCATAGATTACGTGATCTGCAATTTTCAATTCAACAATACTTACGCTTGAAGGCGTGAGACGTGTTGGGTAACATAGATGTTTGTGTGAAGGAGAAATTCAAAATATGAAACTATAAAACATAAGGTGTGATTTGTTGGTAAAGGGTCTTCCTAAAGACATGACGTTGATTATAATAATCGACATTATCGAACGAATTCTTATATGAGAATGAATTGTCGTTTCTACGTTATGTCAACCTTGTATGACTAAGTTAATATGAGCAGAGCATGTACAAACAATTTCTCATGAACAATAATTATTAGATGGATTAAAACAATCTGGTGTATGTTGTATACTTGCCTTACGGAGTATTTGTTGAAAGAAGCCTATAAATTGATTTTGTTTACCTATGGATACTATGTTATAACTATATTATATGTTCATGAATATTTGAATATAACTAGAACTCTTGTGTTATTCTTTGATGCATTTGAATACCTAGAAGACACTTGTGCTACATATCTAAGACCTTATTGAAGGAATCCTCATTCACCAAAAAGCCTAGTTAAAAATGATTTTGAAAATCTTTGATTTAGATAAATCACATTCACTAAGTTCATTTTCATTAGGGTTGTTGGATTTTAATAATTCTAAGTTTCACCTCTTGGCCGATAATAATCTCAACTTTAAAAATTTTCTCTAACGATCCCAACTTTTAAGAATTTGGCCCCATCGATCCTTTTCTAACATATAAGAATTTAATCTCATCAATAGATTCAAGTGCAACTGCAGCCTCCTTAACAGATTCAAGTGCACTATAGTTAGTAAAGGATTGATGGGGGCTAAATTCTTACAAATTGGAATCGATGGAGGGGATTTTTAAAGTTGAGATTATTTTCGACTAACACGTGAAAGTTAGGATTATTATAATCCAATAACCTTTTTGATTATTGTAAGGTTAGTTAATGTGGAAATGTTTTCATTTGACCAAGAACATGATAAGGAGATTTTTGGTCTAGAGGGGTTGTATTTTAATGTTATTGGGGTATTGGTGTTTTTCTTTCGTGCTACAAGATGTGACAAGCTATGACTATCAAATGTGCTAGCTATATGATGTTTATGCACTATGGGAGGCATTGGAACTAAGTACAATGCTAGGACTTTGGCAGTTTTCATAAATGTAATCACTGGAATTCCATCATCTAGTTCATTAATATTTTAATACATTCATGGCATAGATAATGTGTTTTTATTTTAAAAACTAATCAAAAAAAAAAGTTTAGCTGATTTTACACTTGTAGGATATATGCCAAATTCCATATAATAGTTGTTTTAGCCTGCACCCATAAGTTTGGTGGCGACAAAGGATGGCGGCCATCAAGGGCGGTTGTTGCTGAGCGTATGGCGTTACCCTTGACGATGCGGCGGTAGTGAAAATTTTGAAAAAATTGACGTTTTTTCGATTTCGCTGCCCCTATAGAAAAGAAACTTTTGAAACGTTGCCCCTTAATGTTTCTCTAGATCCGCTGCCGACGGTCATGGTGGCAAAGGTCATAAACCAAGTAAAACAAGCATGACTACACATATAATTGCATTGAAAAGTCACCTAAACACAATTCATACAAACTTTCAAATGGTTTTATTTCAAAATGCTCATTATCATTGCAATAAAAGTTATAAACATAAAAAACAATCAAGTAAAAATAGTTTTTGGGCCGGCCCAACCCAGTTCATTTTAACATATTAAAAGAATTTAAAATTACTTGTTTTAACGAGTTACCTAGTAAATTTGATTCAGTCTTGCCCTTTTATGGAGGGAAGAAGACAACCTTCGGTGATGAACATTAGAATTATAAAATATTATATACTGATGATTATAAATTTATAGTTACAAATATGTATATAACATGTTTTAAACCTTGTAAATCAAATAATTGTTCGCATCTTTCGTCAATTCACTTATTTCTTTAGGGACAATGTAATATCTTATGTTTTCTACTTTTCGTTCATTCACTTATTGGTTGGCGACGATGTCTGGTTCATGATTAGTGATATTTTTAGGGGTTTAGTTTTGTTTTATATGACATGCTAATTTTTATAAGATATAAATAACTCTAGTCTTTTTATAAGCATATTGAAATTTTCATTTTTAATGTTGTAGGCTTGTAGTTAGGGGTGGAGCTTAGCTTGGGTCATGGTAGTCCCCTCCCCTCTCTATTTTTCGTTTCTCGTAACTTAAATTTGACTGTAAATTTTATATATATTGAGTCCGGCTCACCTAATGGTACAACATACATAAACTGCATGTGGTAGAGGAGGGTTAAAGCAGTTGTGGTGGTAAAAATAAAAGTGTGCAAATGAAGCATAACAACCTCACTTTATATACCACCCAATTGTACAAATACATAAACCATAGGTACAACTCATATATACACAGAAAACATACAAAGCTTTAGGTCCAACATATCAAAACAACCCAATGTTGCTAAATCATAATATAGAAATTCTTACTAATTCTAAAAAACGTTAATTTTGACCTGAAAACCTAGATGTCTAAAACAGGATGGACAACACAATAAAAATACTATGGACATTAGACTAAAAACAAAATGAACAACAGACTAAAATCACCATGGATAGCAGACTAAAAAATACAATGGACAACAAACTAAAACATTATGGACAACAGACTAAAACACCATTGCCGGCAAACAAAAAAACATAATTGACAACAAACTAAAAATATAATGGATATCAGACTAAAAACACCATAGACAATAATTAAAACATGTACAGACTAAAAAACACAATTAAGATACTTATAACATGCATGGACAAGCTAATAACACAAAGGACGAACAGAAAAACATGGAACTAAAAAAACTTAGTTAACACATAACATTTTAAAAAAAAAAATATATAACAATATTATACTTCTATTAAAGACAAATAAACGCTCATTATAATGTAATTTTTGTGAAATATTAATAATGCATAAAATAGTTACTAATGTTTAAATATGATAGGAGAATATGTATGTGTCTTATATGCGTAGACAGAAGGTCAATAATGTAAATTATTCGTTTTATACCATTGCCCTCCTTTTTTACCTAACTTCCCTACTTTCTCCCCAAACTACTCTCGATTATCCAATCCCTAGATCGATCGCCCAAATTCCTTCATATACTTTCTATAAAAAAAATTGTTTTTACTTTAACCTAATGTTATATATTAAATAGATATTTACATATATCCCCTTACTAAGAACCTTTATTACATATATACCTATACTTGAGTTTTAACAATTACATATTTCCCCAATTTTTTAAAAAGTTACCCTTTTACCATTTTTGAATTCCTTTCATCAACCTTCTTTTTTCTTCGGTTCATCATGATGGCTATAATTGATATTAGCAAATCATAATTTGTATATATAGAATATATCTCAGTCAATATTTTATTATAGAAAGTTGTTACTCTCTCCTTGATTGATGGAGATTTACGTGTATGTGTATATATTGACCTCTATTGTTAATGAGAATTGTTGAATAAACCATTATCACATAGTATCAGCATATATATATATATATATATATATATATATATAGGATGGGAGTTGGCTACAAAGTCTATTTTTCCTACAAAGTGTATAAAGTCTTAAAACACCACAATTTTAACCATAAAACACACTCAAAACCCACAAATAAGAGAGTCAAGATCACTAAAACGCCATATTTGTGGGTTTTGTGTTGTGTTTTGGATGATAAGGCTTTGATTATCGAATGACTAACATTAGTGTGTTTTATGTTGATTATCATGTTGTGTTTTATATTCATAGTTATAGTTTACGATGGTGTGTATGAAGTTTTTATGGACTGTTAGGGTTTAGATATTGTGTTTTAGTGGTCTTCACTCTCTTATTTGTGGCTTTTGAGTGTGTTTTATAGCTGAAATTGTGGTGTTTTATGACTTTGTACACTTTGTAGGAAAAATGGACTTTGTAGCCGAACCCCACCCTATATATATATATATATATATATATATATATATATATATATATATAGGAGAAGGATCCGTTAGAAACCACCCTTTATTGCGAGAACCAATGTGAACACAACCAAAAATACCTAAAAATAGCTAAAAGATACACAATTTTTTTTATATTTTTTATCAAAAAATCGTTACTTAAAATTTTTTTTTTTTTTTTTTGCTACTAAAAGTAGCGATTTTAATGTAAAAACTATTAAAAAGATTTTTTTTGATTTTTTTTTATTTTTTTAGGGTTTTTTGGGGTTTAGTTTTTAGCATTTTAGCTTTCGGGGAGGGGGTTTAGGTTTTTTTTTTTTTTTTTTTGGGGGGGGGGGGCGAGGGTGGGGGTTAGGTTTTTTTTTTTTTTTGAGGGTTTAGTCTTTAGCATTTAGCTTGGGAGGGGTTTAGGTTTTTTTTTGGAGGGGGGGGTTAGGTTTTTTTTTTTTTTTTGGGGGGGGGGGTGGGGGTTAGGTTTTTTTAACTATTTTTTGTTGTGTTCACATTGGTTCTCGCTATAAAGGTGGTTCTCGCATGAACCTTACCCAATATATATATATATATATATCTAAAATACTAAAAACTAAACCCCCAAAAAACCTAAAAAAATCTAAAAAAAACAAAAAAAAATCTAAATTTTTTTTTTGAATTTTTTAATATTTTCTATGTTAAAATCGCTACTTTTAGAAGCCCCAAAAATTTTTTTTTTTTTAAAATTTAAATTTTTTTTTAAAAAAAAATTTAAATTTTTTTTTGGCTTCGAAAAGTAGTGATTTTTTTATAAAAAATATTAAAAATTCAAAAAAAAAAATTTTGTGTGATTTTTAGCTATTTTTAGGCATTTTTGGTGTGTTCACATTGGTTCTCGCGGTTCTCACAATAAGAGGTGGTTCTCGCATGATCTTCTCCCTATATATATATATATATATATAGGGTAGGGTTCCAGCGTGAACAACCTCCCAAGAGTGAACTGCGTGAACAGATCTGGACTCTTGATTTTCTTTTTAGTTGTTAAGGGTAGGATTGTAATTATATAAAAAAATAGATTTAAATCATTATTTTAATAATTGAATTAAGTTACATCTTTCCTATTTTAAATTTATTATCCACATTATGTTTTATTTATTAATAAGATAATTATCAAAAGAGACAACAAATCATCAGATTTCAATTTCAATTTTTATTTCAGATTTAATCACCAGAATTCAAATTTTGATTTTTAAGATCTGCGTAACCTTCTTTCAATGGTATACACATGTGTGCTTGGATATAAATAGAACAGTACACATGTGTACTCAGCATCGTACATATGTGTACAATAATTCACAAGTGTACATCACCAACTTTACATATTCAATACAAAAAATTTTTTGAGATATCACAAAACAGACGATATACACATGTTTACATCGCATTAAAACAGAGCAAAAATCAAAATACACATGTGTACATCGCATTAAAAATAGAGCAAAATCAGAATACACATGTGTACATCGCATTGAAAACATAGCAAAATCAAAAAATTGAAAAAAAAAACTCAGCAACTAATTTCGTCGGATCAATGCTAGATTGACCAAAAAAAAACTTAGCAACCAATTTTCGATTCGGTTCTGAAAAACGATACGGCGAAGATCTCAAAACGATCCGGCAAAGATCTGAAAACCTCTGCAACTAATTTTCAATTTGGATCTGAAAACGACCCTGCGAAGATCTGAAAAAACGATCCGACGAAGATCTGAAAAACGATCCAGCGAAGATCTGAAAAACTCAGCAACTAATTTTCGATTCGGATCTGAAAACGAGATGAATCGTTCTGGTTATTCGGATCTGAAAAATAGAGATGAATCGTTCTGGATATTCGGATCTGAGAAACGATCCGGCGAATATCAATTCCGGCGATGAAAAACCTTGATGCAAAACCTCTAAAACGCCCCAAAACAAATTTGAATCTGTGAGAGAAATATGAGTGTTTAATAAAGCAAGATGGTATATATAATAATCTAAGAGAGCACTCAATATAGAATATTATTGTATTACATACTGCACCAAATTGGTCAAACATAAACCACTTGGCTATAGAATATTTTAATCGCATCACCCACCAGACAAAGCTAAATACTTGATTTTGAATTGGTGATGCAGATCGATGATGGCTTTGATAATAATCATGGTGGCTTCGATGAAGATGGTTTGAAGGATTAGAATTTGGAGGAGATAAGATTACTTGATTTGAGAGAGAGAAACGAGATCTATGCAATCAATGCAAAATGGAAATTACGCATATACCCTTTTTGTATTTAATAAAATGGAAAAAATTAACCAAATAATTACCATCATGCCACTCACTTTAATCTCAAGATCATAAAAATCAAGGGTCCAGATCAGTTCACGCAGTTCACTCTTAGGATTTTGTTCACGTTTGAACCTAATCCTATATATATATATATATATATATATATATATATATATATATATATATATAGGGTGGGGTTTGGCTACAAAGTCCATTTTTCCTACAAAGTGTACAAAGTCATAAAACATCACAATTTTAGCCATAAAACACACTTAAAACCCACAAATAAGCGAGTGAAGATCACTAAAACACAATATGCAAACCCTAACATTCCATAAAAACTTCAAGCACATCATTGTAGAACTATGAATATAAAACACAACATGATAATCAACATAAAACACACTAATGTTAGTCATTCGGTAATCAAAGCCTTATCATCCAAAACACAACACAAAACCCTTAAATATGGCATTTTAGTAATCTTCACTTTGTTATTTGTGAGTTTTGAGTGTGTTTTATGGCTGAAATTGTGGTGTTTTATGACTTTTTACACTTTGTAGGAAAAATAGACTTTGTAGCCAACTCCCACCCTATATATATATATATATATATATATATATATATATATATATATATAGAAAAATATATTTTAGTGTCAACAAATAAGTTGGTGAATAATTTCCTCCGTTTTATAGAAAACAGTTTTATATTTATTTCTTAAAAAAAAATATTTTTAACATGCACCTCAAGGTTAGTGTGTAAATGGTCTCGTATCATCAACATAGTAAACATATCCATAAATCCAAATTCACCAAACAAGAATACACCATCAATAACAACACAAACAACCAAAATAAATAGACTCCTGATAATAGCGTGCATTAGGCTCAAGCCCCGAGGAGCGAGTCTAATACTGTTGGCGATACTAGGCTACAACCCATGGCCGTGGGGAACCTAGTCAGCCGTGTGGATCCACTAGAATAATAGCATGCAATAGACTTGACATCAGATAGCATATAGAATAATAGAATACACATAAGACATTCACATAATAACACTTGATCATAGCATGTTAAGTAAATCGAAAAGTGTAACGTGAGGCACCCCAAAATTTATAAAAGATTAAAAAAGGGGAAATAGAAGAAATTACTCACAGGTTGCGAAGAGTTAATCCACGAGAATTACCGCACGAGTATACGAGGTATAACAATTGAATAAATCACCCTAGAATAAATATAACCACACACACACACACACACACATATATATATATATATATATAGGGAGAGGCTCATGCGAGAACCACCCTTATTGTGAGAACCTTGAGAACCAATGTGAACACAACCTAAAATAGCTAAAAAAAACCTAAAAAACCCTACCCCCACCCCCCCCCCCCCCCAAAAAAAAAAACCTAACTCCCCCCCCCCCAAAAAAAAAAAAAAAAAAAAAACCTAAACCCCCCCCCAAAGCTAAATGCTAAAAAAAACCTAACCCCACCCCCCCCCCCAAAACCTAAACCCCCCTCCCCCACCCCCCAAAAACTTAACACACCCCCCCCGGTGTGTGTGTGTGTGTGTATGTGTGTGTGTGTGTGTGTGTGGAGAGTTCAAATGAGAAGAAATTTTTTTTAAGAAGAAAAAAGAAGAAATTTCAACCAATAAGATGCTTTATTTTACTTCATTTAATATAAGTATTTAATGTTACTATAAGGGTACATTGGTAAATCTACATAGGTCATTAATTTGTAGTCTACCTCTTTAATAGCTAACTACATTAAATTTTTTGTAACTTATCTTCAAAATGTATATTTTTTCCAAAAAATAAAATAATTTAAATTATAGGATAAATTACGAGTTGTGTACGATATATTATGAGTTGTGTAGGATAAATTTCAACGTGTAGGATGAATTTCGAAATATGTAAGATAACTTTTGATGTGTGTAGACAAAAAAAGTTAGTGTGGAGGATACTAGTCTTTATGACTAATTAATTAGTCAAAAATGATAATAAATGAGATAAGTGAAAAAACTATTTAATGTTTTACAAAATTACCCTTTTTCTTTTTCTTCTCAAATAAATCTTCTTCTCAAATGAACCTTCCCCATATATATATAGGGTGAGGTTCTAAAGTGAACACTAATGTATTTGTGAACTAAGTGAACAAATTCTGGACATTGATTTACATCATCAAATCGTAAAATACACTAGTGTATTTGTATCATAAAATTTTGGCCATTGATTTACACTTATGTATTGATAATCAAGGGCTAGGATAAGTTCATTAGAGTTCACAATTAAGCGGGTCGTTCACAAATAAACCTAACCATATATATATATATATATATATATATATATATATATATACACACACATATATATCGATCCTCCCTAACAAATCTTATCTCACAAACTCTATCTCTTTTAACCCAGCATGGCTGGCGATTCTGCTGTCACACCCCCAAAATCCACATGCGGAGTATCACCGCTTGGAGACGTGACTGACCAGGATCAAGCCACCAATCATATTGAACATAGCATATAAATAAACGCAAAACCCAAACACAATATAATTGGTGTCCAAACAAAACATAGTTTAAGTTGTAAGCGGAAGCATAATGTTTAAAACCAAAGTATAAGTTCAAAAGTATGATAAATGTTTAACATGGCATATGATTATCCATGTCCCACAACGTCCATGCCTCCTCGTGCAAGCTCCAAAAGTACCTATTGACCTGCAAGGCATGTAACAACAAGTCAACAACAAAGTTGAGCGAGTTCACAGTTGGTTGTTTAGTTTTACCAGTTCGTTTTGAAATCATACGTTGTTTCGTAAACCACGAGTTAACCAGTAACCTTTTGTTTCCCAAACCATAACCATAATCTGTGGGGGGGCTTCCCCTGTGAACCACTAGACCATACCATATCGACTACTAACGAAATATAAGTTGTGCCCTACATCACTGTCTATCATCACTGACAGTTTGCCATAGTCCATTAGTACACGCCCGTTCGAACGACACGGTGTGAGGTTTCTTAAACCTAATAGCGTTATTAACTAATGACCCGCTCGCCATCGGCCTCGGCAATTAAGTCGATATAAAGAGGAGGGACTTCATGATAGAGTTTTGTCTAGTAAGTTAAGGTTGTTGTCCTACCCAAGGAGGACGAACGTACGTAGTTCTACCCAAGGAGAATAAGCAGGATTTATAGTGGCATCCTACCCAAGGAGGATGGCCGTACATATCCTACCCAAGGAGAATATGTAGATTCTGTTTTAGTTTATTAACCCATTCCCAACCATTGGGAATCCCATACCTTGTAGAAAGTGTGAACTCACCTCGGTTTGCTCGGTTGATTAATTACTTGATTCCAATTAATCAGTCAAAGCCTATGGTATGCACGCATTCACAATCAGTTTATATTCACATAGTTCAAGTATAAATCATGATCATAAAGTATAGCTCAAGTAACAGACGCCTCATAGCATCTAGCAGTTAATCGCATATTCAAATGAGTTACATTTAACGACACATAACTAACTCAGTTAACTCCTAATAGAATCAAACTTAGTTACTGTTCAGATTCCCAACTTGACGAAACTCCCTAGTTTCGTCGTGATCACCCTTCTCGACGAAACTCCCTAGTTTTGTCGTGATCACCCTTTGACGAAACTCATCTGTTTCGTCGTGCATGTTTTCGGCGAAACTCACCCGTTTCGTCGTGATTACCCTACGGCGAAACGCACCCGTTTCGTCGTCATCGGCGTTTCGTCGGAAAGCATCAGTTACGTCGTGCAGAACCCTAATCATGACTAACAGCCGTTTCACATTATCATCAAACAACCAGTTATCATATAACGCCGAAATCATCAATCATTAAATAGAATCATACAATCAGAACCAATCATTCAATCATTATTCACGGTTACATCCGACTGACATGAACAACGAACCCACTCGCATACAATCACAAGCATCAGATTCAGTTTCATAGGTTAACAATGGAACATCAGTTTCTTACTATTTCTCAATACTTTATTTAATCGCATCATAATAAGTTTATCCGATTCACCATCTACGAACATCATCTAAATCATACAATATACATATCGACATATATGATCATCAGTCAACAAGTAAACGAGATCAAACGACAAATCTTAACATCATGGAAATCAAGTGTACCAACAAATAAGTTAAACCCTAGCAACGATCTAATCATAAAAAGGGTACACTAACCGTAAGATCGGATGGTTGAACCACCAAGAATAGGTTTAGCAAAAGAGTAGAGGTTGCAAGGAAGAGAACTGCCGTCGAAGGTTTGGGAGAGTCTAGGGTTTTCAATTCTGCTAAAAGTGTGACGGATGAAACAGCAGTACACAATAAATATACGTGTAACGTACTGGGCCCTTAATGGGCTTCGGTAAAATACTGGGCCGACGAAACACTCCGTTTCGTCGAGGTGTGTGTGACGAAACACACCCTTGGTTTCGTCGAGATGGTTAGCGGCGAAACTCATGTTTCGTCGAGGTTGTTCGGGGTGCAACAATTTAAGATTCTAACTTCTAAACAGGTTAACAGGTTACCAGTTTAAATCACCAAACATATAACACAATAATCACAATACGTTTTAACATATCACAAATGTGTACGGTTACAAAGCAAACAAGTCGTGTAACAAACAACTTAACAATAAACAAACAACTTAAACAACTAAGGTGCAATTAATGTGAAGATGGAATCTTGGAAACTCGAGTTGCCACATTATCCCCAACTTGAAAGAAATTTCGTCCCGAAATTTAGCATGCGGTTACTGAGGAAGCTAGTTAAGTTGCGTGGTTTACTAGTTTCCCCCGTTGATTTGGAATTTCGTCCCGAAATTCCGCAGTAGCTTCAGCCTCAGTAGTGGTTGCACTGTTCTTGAACAACTAGGGATACTTGAGTTTCATTTGGTCTTCTCGTTCCCAGGTGAACTCTGGGCCACGACGGGAGTTCCAACAAACTCGAACAAGAGGTATTCTAGTGTGCTTGAGAACTTTCACATCTCGGTCAGTAATCTCTACTGGTTCCTCGACGAATCGCAACTGGTCGTCTATAGTGAGCTCCTTAAAAGGAACTATTCTCCTTAAAAGGAACTATGAGGGTCTCATCTGACAGACACTTCTTCAAATTTGACACATGAAATACGTTGTGAACTCCACTGAGTTCTGCTGGTAGGTTCAGTTTGTAGGCCACCTTGCCTATTTTCTCGATGATTTCGAACGGTCCGACATAACGCGGATTGAGTTTGCCTCGTTTGCCAAAAATAACTACACCTTTCCAAGGTGAGACTTTGAGTAGCACTCGATCCCCAACCTGGAACTCGAGCGGTTTCCTGCGCTTATCAGCGTAGCTTTTCTGACGGTCACGAGCTGCCGCCATTCGTTATCGTATTTGTGCAATCCTTTCCGTTGTGTCTACTACCAGTTCTAGACCCGTGATCTGACTATCACCCACCTCTACCCATCAAAGAGGTGATCGGCATTTACGCCCGTACAATGCCTCAAATGGAGCGGCCTGAATACTGGTATGGTAGTTGTTATTATACGAGAATTCCACTAACGGGAGATGTTTTTCCCAGCCGTTACCAAAATCAATCACACATGCCCTAAGCATGTCTTCAAGGGTTTGAATGGTGCGTTCAGACTGCCCATCCATCTGTGGATGATAAGCGGTTCTCATGTCTAAACGTGAGCCAAAGGACTTGTGCATTGCTTGCCATAGTTCAGAAGTAAAATGCGCATCACGATCGGAAATAATAGAGGTTGGCTCCCCGTGCCTCGAAACCACTTCCTTTAAATAAACGTCTGCTAAAGTAGAGAACTTGTCTGTTTCTTTGATAGCCAAGAAGTGTGCAGACTTAGTCAATCGATCCACTATCACCCAAATAGTGTCATTTCCACGTTGAGATCTAGGCAGGCCAGTAACAAAATCCATGGAAATTTGCTCCCATTTCCATTGTGGTATCTCTGGTTGTTGGAGTAGGCCCGATGGTTTCTGGTATTCAGTCTTGACTCTCGCACAAGTCAAACATTTGCCAACGTAGGTTGCTATGTGAGCTTTCATGCTAGGCCACCACTACGTGGTCTTCAAGTCGTGGTACATCTTATCCGAGCCAGGATGTACCGAATAACGAGACTTATGTGCTTCATCCATCACAAGCTCACGTAATTTTCCATAGAGCGGGACCCAGATGCGTCCTGTTACATAGTAGGCGTCGTCTTCCTTTTGTTCTAACGTTTCCTTGATCCACGTAGGGCCTCAACCCTGACGTTTTCTGGTTTCAATGCTTCTACCTGAGCATCTCGTATCTGGGAAGGAAGACTAGACTGAATGGTGAGTTGTAACACTCGCACACGCCTAGGTGTAGTATCCTTTCGACTGAGGGCGTCGGCCACAACATTAGCTTTGCCCGGATGGTACTTGATCGCGCATTCGTAGTCATTCAAGAGCTCGACCCATCGACGTTGTCGCATGTTTAATTCCTTCTGTTTGAAGATATGCTCGAGACTCCTGTGATCGGTGTAAATGGTGCACTTGGTACCGTACAGGTAATGTCTCCATATCTTAAGCGCGAAAACAACAGCTCCCAGCTCCACATCGTGTGTAGTGTAGTTCCTTTGGTGAACTTTAAGTTGGCGTGAGGCGTACGCAATGACTTTATCCCGTTGCATCAACACATAGCCAAGACCCTGAATTGACGCGTCACAATAAACCACGAAATCGTCTATGCCCTCTGGCAAGGAAAGAATAGGTGCGCTACAAAGTCTATCCTTTAAGTGCTGAAATGTTGTTTCTTGTGCATTACCCCAACGGTAGGTGACGCCCTTCTGAGTTAGTGAAGTGAGAGGTTGCGCAATCTTGGAGAGATCCTTGATGAACCTTCTGTAGTAGCCCGCCAAACCCAAGAATTGGCGGATTTCTGTTGGTGTACGGGGTGCAGGCCAGTTCTTAATTGAGTCTACCTTGGATGGATCAACATGAATCCCATCTTTGTTTACCACATGGCCTAGAAAGTGGACTTCACGAAGCCAAAAGTCACATTTTGAAAACTTAGCGTACAACTGTTCTGTTCGGAGGAGTTCCAAAATAACCCGTAGATTGTGCTCGTGTTCCTCCTGACTCTTAGAATAGATCAGGATGTCGTCGATGAAAACAATAACAAACTTGTCCAGATAGGGCTTGCACACTCTGTTCATAAGATCCATGAAGACTGCAGGCGCGTTTGTCAAACTAAAAGGCATAACCAGGAACTCGTAATGCCCATAGTGAGTCCTGAACGTTGTCTTAGAGATATCCTCGTCTCGGACTCTCAGTTGATGGTAACCTGACCTCAGGTCAATCTTCGAATAGTAGCTCGACCCTTGCAGCTGATCGAACAAGTCATCAATGCGTGGAAGTGGATAACGGTTCTTCACAGTCACCTTGTTGAGTTTGCGGTAGTCGATACACATTCTGAAGGTACCGTCTTTCTTCTTCACAAATAATACTGGAGCTCCCCAAGGCGAAGAGTTAGGACGAATAAAACCCTTATCCAAGAGTTCTTGTAGTTGCGTGGACAGTTCTTCTAGTTCTGATGGAGCTAAATGATAAGGTGCTCGAGCTATTAGCGCTTGTAACAACTGTCACTAAAATCCATAATTAGGATGGTAATTAGCTATTAAGGAAACCCTAATTAAGAAACCCAAGTAATTCTGCATTAACCCTAAAATTTCCAGAACAATCAGAATCAGGATCAGGGCCCCTAAAACTCAGGGGGGGATAAACCCTAGCCAACAATTATCTTCATAACTCTCTATCAAATTCGAAAATTGAAAAACTGTCGACACAGCAAGCCTAGTTACACACGTAGCTACCCTATGAACATAGGTTACCACTCGCGTAGCGCGACACCTATAGGGGGTACCCCTCGCGCTACGCGACGATGTCAAATTTCGGGTATAAATAGAGGGGGTTGGGACTTGAATTCTGTCTTTGGAACGACATAAAAACTCGTTGTGTACGTCGAGTTATGGCAGAAACAATAAAACAAACACACATGATTCACGAAATGCTACCTCAATCAGGGTATTAACTCGATCGCTATTACGATTCATTTCCGGGATCAATATATCCAAAGAATGTCTAAGTGCCGCCCACATTGGGCTATGCTTTGTCGTTTGTCGGTAATCCGATAAATGAGTTGAAGCATTGTACTTTGTCGTTTGTCGATAATTCGATAAATGAGTTGAAGTATTGCACTTGGGCATTCATTGGGAGAATTTGATCTCATAAATTATCGTAACTGTTGTATTGATCATTAACCCGGTTTTGTGTGCATCATTTCCTAAATTAGGATTATGAGTCTCAATACACTTACAATCAAAGTAGATGATAATTCTCAGAAGAATCTGAACCATAAAGCTTGTTAATTCAAATACTGCATGCTTATATTGTGAGTCATTCTCTTTTTATCAACTGTTTTACAATACTCCAAATCATTTTTCAGAATTATAATTACAGTGATTAAGTTTATGTAATCACCAAATTACAGCCGGTATGTGGGGTATTGTGCACAGTATTGTTATTATTGTTTCCTTCACATTAGGTGGGCGAGCCTAATTGTGACATACGTCACTCATTGGGACAGCCAATGGTGATATGACCACAGTCACAGAGCTGGTCTATGACAAATACCTATTCTTGAAATGTTGGTTGATAATAAACATATGTAAAAACTCTTAATACTGTGAATTATAACAAAGGTGTCGTTTACAGTAAAATGAATGAACTCACTCAGTATTTCCCGCTGACAAAACCTTTTTAAAACGCGTTTCAGGTAATTACAGTAGATTGGAGTAAGGAGTGGATCCGGCACTAAAAGACTTCAAGAAGTGGCTTATTTTACTAATTAAATCAAATTAAGAAATATTGTTTTTATTAAAAGCTACCTTTGTAAAACTTGGAATTTATTCCATCCATTTAAATAAAATCCGGTGTTCTAAACTCTGATATTTTCCTAACTCACGGTCCTGATGAAATTTCCGCTGCAATGTTTTTCAAAATAATCACCGGTACCACTGGACTGCTCGCGACTTCCGATTCCGGCTAGGATGGGGTCGGGGGTCGTGACAGAAGGTGGTATCAGAGCTAAGCCACTGCTTTAAGCCTATAAGTGTTGTGATAATAATACTTAAGCTTAAAAGAGTTAGGAGATTGCTATTAACTGGTAGCACATCTGATAACATTTAGACTTGAACATAAGAAAAGATGCCTTAGTACAAGCTAAGTCACTGGTTTACACAATTAGATATTATAATAATACCTAAGTTTAAACGGAAAATTAGAAGCTTAATATTATCTGATAGCACTCCGGATGATATTTAGACTTGAATTTAAGAATTTTGCCTTAAATAAACTTTAAAGGTAAATTACTTATATAAGTACAATATAATGGATATTGGTATTCCATAAAAATGACAATTAGCAGGCAATATCATTGCTTCTCGCTTATTGATATGATTTGGGCGGGAATAAGATATGTTAGGGAAATACAAATTTCCTTGATTCTGGATAAAAGCCCTAAATGAAAAAGGCACTTTTAAAAATCTTGAAAAGATACTATTTATGGGAAATAGAAAATTTTCTCCGGCAAAACTGGGTATAGAGTAGCAAACTCTCCAGCTTGTCCGGATATACTGAGGTTACCTCTCCGGCGCGAACCGGGTAAGATGGGGTATATAAAATGTCAAACAAGTGACAAGATTTCCCTAAATAAGTATCATGGCCTGATATCAGACTTGTTTTTGAAAATAAGAATCTGTTAAATACATTAACCTTATAAAAGGTATGTATATTACAACATGTGAAATATATAATATAGATATGTATATCTATAAGAAATTTCAAAAGCCATAAACAATTGATAATTAAGGATAAAGCACAAGTATATGTGTCAATAATAAATCTAGATTCCTTTATCAAAAATCTCTTACCCATATCGATATCAAACATTATTTTGTTTAATCATCTACTTCGTAACTCGAGCGTCAACATAAACAATGGAAACTCTATAAGTTGGAACACCATCAAAAATATAAGAATTACCAATGCGTTACCATAAATTATTAACGCCATAAATTATGAACACAAGTAAGAACCATCTAAAGTTGTGCTAATGCACCAGAAAACACATGAAACCTAAAATTTCATGTCCACAAGACATCAAAGTGTATCACCTACAATTTCTAAGGCAAGACCTTTGAAAAATATAAATTTGGACACGATGATACCAACACTAATTCCATCAGTAAAAGAACTCCTAATTAAAAATCGGCACTTTGCCACATGATCTTACAAACGATCAAAATATCGCTGAGGTACGTTGGAACAATATTTCACAACCATCAATGCACAGTCTAATTATAGTCATAATTATTGGCACTACAAAAGAAGTCATCTACCTTTGCAAATCCCCTACTTCATTTCATTTCATTCGACATTCCTTGGTAATGTCACTTAACAAAGGTTATCACACGAGATTTCAGATAAAGTTCTTATATTTCTTTCGTTGCAATTCTGACTTCTGCCTATAAATAAGTTGACTTTCATGTTTCTACTTCTTTTAATGATCATCATACCATAAAGATTTCTTTCATAGTAGCAAATATCAATTCATTTCATTTCTTGGAAAATCCACACGGTACACATGCACTGTTTGTTATGCATGTAGTTCATTTGAGTTACGAAGACCATAGGAAGGCTCCATTCCAATTTGTTGTTTTATCAAAAGTTCAACTCTCGTTTTGCTATACTTGAGCTTTGCATAGTAAAACCTCGTTTTACAAAGCGATGACTCTTTAATATCAAATCAATGAATTTCTTGAAAAACTCGATTTTCCATGGTTTCTGTTATAATGATGTCCGAACTTCCTTATTACCACTCGTTTTGTTCAAACCCAGTTAAATTGCTCACAATTCGTATTCAACTCCAGGTCCCATATGATATTTTAAGCCATCATATTCAAATTCAAAATAATCCCAATAAGCACTTTGATTCTCTTGAAACTATAACATGTTTTTGGCCTTCGATTTCACTAAAATATTTCTTTGATCACGATCACCCTCTGGTGACATCTCCACAAAATCTGAAGATTACGCTAATCTCGGATTTAATTATTTATTTATTTAAAATTATTTTAAATTTGCCTTATTAATTTATTCAATATAAGCAATCTTAAAACAATCATATACTCAGATAATGATACACAAATTCACCTCCTATTCCGATTTAAGTTTATGATAATATATCAGTATTTTAAATACCCTGGTTATTGTCAGGAGCAGATATTGAGTAGCCTAGCCTTAGTTAGGCATGGACTGATCACCTATGCTTAAACAAGGCAGCACTAACCAATATCCAACCATAATAATAACCATTTAATGTATATAAATTAAGTTATCATACTTATTTATTCCAACAGTCAAAAAGAACATTGTGAGCATTTGCATGCACTCTTAACTTTGTTAAGAAAAGAGAAATTGTACGCCAAATTCTCGAAGTATGAATTCTGGCTACAAGAAGTGCAATTCTTAGGTCATGTGGAAAATCACGAAGATATCCATGTGAATCCTTCTAAACTAGAAACAATTACTAAAAATAGAGGGTTCCGCAAACAGCCATAAAAGTTCGAAGTTTTCTAGGTTTAACTGGATACTATAGACAATTTATTAAAGATTGTTTCAAGATAACTAAACCCTTAACTAAGCTAAACCTGTAAAATAGTTTAGTTTGAGTAAGGACCTAGACAAGAAGAAGCTCTTAAGATATTAAATCAAAGGTTAACAAGTGCTTCAATTTTAGCATTGCCAAAAGAAACTGAAGATTTTGAAGTATATAGTGATACTTCAAAATTAGGAATAGAATGTGTGTTGATGCAACGCAAAAAGGTAATTGCGTATGCCTTCAGGCACTTGAAAAAGCACGAGGAAAATTTTACAACTCATGATTGAGAATTAGGAACTATAATTTTGCCCTTAAGATTTGGAGACATTATCTGTAGATACAGATCACAAAAGATAAAGGTACGTATTTGGGCAAAACAAACTAAACATGAGGCAAAGAAGATGGATGGAAATCCTAAATGAGTACAACTGTGATATCCAGTATCACGAAGAAAAGCAAATGTAGTTGCAGATGCTTTAAGTCATAAGTATCATGAAAAGCAAGAGTGAGTCCATGCTCTTAGATTAAGATCTACGGTTAGATTTAATGAAGCAACTAAAGAAAGTTCAAGAAACAGCAATCGAAGACGATGCTGAAGGAATGAAAGGACAAGCCAAAGAATTAAAATAAGGAAGTGATAGAATTTGGAGATTCCCTAAGAAAACAATTGGGTACCTAAGCAGGGAAAATTAAGAAATAAGATTCTAGATAGATCTAGGTATACCATGTACCCAGGTAACAATCAGATATACCAAGATTTAAGAAATAACTTTTGGTGGATAGGAATAAAAATGGACATAGCCAGTCATGTATCTAAGTGTCTCACTTGTTCACAAGTTAAGGCAGAGCACTAGAAACCTTCAGGATTACTCCAACAATTAGAAATGCCTATATGAAAATAGGAACTCTTAACAATAGATTTTGTTACTAAGTTACCCAAAACCAGAAAAGGTAATAAAGCGACTTGAGTAATCATGGATCGATTTACCTAAATCAGCTCATCTTCTAAACTATGAAAGAAACCTTTAGCATAGAAAGGTTAACCAAGTTGTACATAGATGAAACAGTATCCTTACATAGAGTTCCACTCTCCGTTGTATCGGACAGAGATAGTCGTTTCACTTTTCATTTCTGGACAAGTTTCCAAATAACAATGAAAACACGACTAAATTTAAGTACAGCTTATCATCCCCAAACAGACGGACAAAGTAAAAGAACCATTCAAAACCTTGGAAGACATGCTGCGAGCATATGTAATAACCATTCAAATAGAATAACCACTTACCCTTAATTAAATTCTCCTATAGCAATAATTATCATTCAAGTATCGAAACTGTCCCATTCGAAGCACTGTACAGACGCAAGTGCAAAACCCCAATTTGATAAGCAGAAATAGGAGAAAGTTAATTATCAGATCCTAAAATTGTACAAGAAACCCCTGACAAAATAACTCAAATCAAGGAAAGACTGAAAACAGCTCGAGATCGTCAAAAGAACTATGCAGATAATCGTCGTAAACCTTTAGAATTTCATGTAGGAGATAAGGTACTCTTAAAAGTTTCTCCTTGGATAGGTATAGTACGATTCGGTAAGAAAGGAAAGCTAAGTCCGAGATACGTTGGACCATTCCCTGTGATTCAACGAATATGACCAGTAGCTTATCGGTTACAACTACCAGAAGAATTGGCTGGAGTACATGATGTATTTCATGTATCCAATCTCAAGAAATGTCTATCAGACAAATCCCTGGTAGTACCTCTTCAAGATATAACGGTAAATAAAAAAATTAAAATTCATAGAGAAACCATTGGCTATCGAAGATCGAAAAGTCAAAATTCCTCAAGCATAAACGACTGGGTTGGTCAAAGTCAAGTGGAATTCAAAGAGAGGGCCAGAATATACTTGGGAACTGGAATCGGAAATGAAGCGAAAGTACCCTCATCTATTCTAGTAAATCTCGAGGACGAGATTTTTCTTAAGGTGGGGAGGATGTAACAACTGTCACTAAAATCCATAATTAGGATGGTAATTAGCTATTAAGGAAACCCTAATTAAGAAACCCAAGTAATTCTGCATTAACCCTAAAATTTCCAAAACAATCAGAATCAGGATCAGGGCCCCTAAAACTCAGGGGGGGATAAACCCTAGCCAACAATTATCTTCATAACTCTCTATCAAATTCGAAAATTGAAAAACTGTCGACACAGCAAGCCTAGTTACACACGTAGCTACCCTATGAACATAGGTTACCACTCGCGTAGCGCGACACCTATAGGGGGTACCCCTCGCGCTACGCGACGATGTCAAATTTTGGGTATAAATAGAGGGGGTTGGGACTTGAATTCTGTCTTTGGAACGACATAAAAACTCGTTGTGTACGTCGAGTTATGGCAGAAACAATAAAACAAACACACACGATTCACGAAATGCTACCTCAATCAGGGTATTAACTCGATCGCTATTACGATTCATTTTCGGGATCAATATATCCAAAGAATGTCTAAGTGCCGCCCACATTGGGCTATGCTTTGTCGTTTGTCGGTAATCCGATAAATGAGTTGAAGCATTGTACTTTGTCGTTTGTCGATAATTCGATAAATGAGTTGAAGTACTATACTTTGTCGTTTGTCATTTTGATAAATGAGTTGAAGTATTGCACTTGGGCATTCATTGGGAGAATTTGATCTCGTAAATTATCGTAACTGTTGTATTGATCATTAACCCGGTTTTGTGTGCATCATTTCCTAAATTAGGATTATTAGTCTCAATACACTTACAATCAAAGTAGATGATAATTCTCAGAAGAATCTGAACCATAAAGCTTGTTAATTCAAATACTGCATGCTTATATG
Source organism: Helianthus annuus (assembly GCF_002127325.2). Classification (NCBI taxonomy): domain Eukaryota; kingdom Viridiplantae; phylum Streptophyta; class Magnoliopsida; order Asterales; family Asteraceae; genus Helianthus; species Helianthus annuus. The sequence continues at coordinate 4,870,448 of NC_035445.2, forward strand.
GTGAGTCATTCTCTTTTTATCAACTGTTTTACAATACTCCAAATCATTTTTCAGAATTATAATTACAGTGATTAAGTTTATGTAATCACCAAATTACAGCCGGTATGTGGGGTATTGTGCACAGTATTGTTATTATTGTTTCCTTCACATTAGGTGGGCGAGCCTAATTGTGACATACGTCACTCATTGGGACAGCCAATGGTGATATGACCACAGTCACAGAGCTGGTCTGTGACAAATACCTATTCTTGAAATGTTGGTTGATAATAAACATATGTAAAAACTCTTAATACTGTGAATTATAACAAAGGTGTCGTTTACAGTAAAATGAATGAACTCACTCAGTATTTCCCGCTGACAAAACCTTTTTAAAACGCGTTTCAGGTAATTACAGTAGATTGGAGTAAGGAGTGGATCCGGCACTAAAAGACTTCAAGAAGTGGCTTATTTTACTAATTAAATCAAATTAAGAAATATTGTTTTTATTAAAAGCTACCTTTGTAAAACTTGGAATTTATTCCATCCATTTAAATAAAATCCGGTGTTCTAAACTCTGATATTTTCCTAACTCACGGTCCTGATGAAATTTCCGCTGCAATGTTTTTCAAAATAATCACCGGTACCACTGGACTGCTCGCGACTTCCGATTCCGGCTAGGATGGGGTCGGGGGTCGTGACAGCGCTGCTCCAGGAGCTAGCTCGATTTGAAATTCAACCTGACGATGGGGTGGGAGACCAGGTAATTCCTCAGGGAATACCTCAGGAAAATCACGCACAATCGGGATATCTTCGATCTTCTTTTCTTTCTTCGAGGTGTCAGTAACGAGGGCTAAAATAGCAGTGTGACCCTTTCGCAAACACTTCTGGGCCTTTAGAAAAGAAATGATGCCCACCACGGCACCACTCTTGTCGCCATGAATCACTAAAGGTTCTCCATTTGAACGAGGAATGCGGACGAACTTCTCCTGACAGAGGATCTCTGCTCGATGTTGCGATAACCAATCCAAACCAATAACAATGTCGAAACTACCCAAAACAATAGGAATGAGGTCGATAGAGAAGGTCTGACCAGCTAAGATGAGATTACAACCCTTAACTACGTGTGTGGCCTCTAAACTTTTACCATTTGCTAACTCTACGACATGCTTGGTGCTCAAAGGTGTTGGCGTGCACTTTAACATTTGACTAACGTTTAAGGACACATAACTGGTATCGGCACCCAAATCAAATAAAACAGTAAGAAGTCGTCGAGAAGAAACTTACCCATCACCACGTTAGGATCATTCCTTGCATCACCCTGCCCAATCACAAACGCACAGCCCCGGGCGCCATTGTTTCCATTGTTTCCCCCGTTGTTACCCCCATTGTTGTTTCCTTTCCCCTGATTGTTGTTGTTATTCTGATTTTGGTTCAACTGGGGGCAGTTTCTCTTGAAGTGACCTTCAGCACCACACTGAAAGCATCCCCTGTTACCCTGCTGTTGCTGCGGCTGATTCTGTGGAGCTTGCTGTTGCTGTTGACGATTCTGATTCACAGGTCGTGCGCCCCTGCAATCCTTTGCTTCATGCCCAAACTTGTTACACCTCAAACAACGACCCTTGTTGCATTGCCCACTGTGATGCCTGTTGCATCGGTTGCACTTGGGGTGGTTTCCCCTGTATCCACCCTACCCTTGACTACCAGACGATTGCTAACCAGGACTCTGGTAGTCGTCAGTCTCTCGCTGCTGAGACTGAGACTGAGCCGATGTTGAACCCTTGCTTGAGACCCCATCCCATTTGCGCTTGTTGTCGCTGGGGGCATCAGAAGTAGTAGTGGCTGTAACAGTAGTACTAATACGCTTGGGCAGTTTGTTCTGTTCCACCGCCTGATCAGTGAGACGATGAGCAAGTCGAGTGACTTGCTGGATGGTGCCAAGATTAGCCGCGGTCACATGACTCTGAATTTCTGGCACAAGACCCTTGAGATACAGCTCGATACGTTTGATGGGAGGGTCTACCATAGTAGGACACAAGATTGCCAGCTCATTTGACCTTTTCGTATACGCTTCGATTTCTGACCCTGTCATCTTTAAGTTGAAGAACTCGACTTCCAACTTGTGGATGTCGTCGCGACTACAATACTCTTCCTTGATCAGTTCCTTGAAATCATTCCATGGGGTGGCGTTAGCAGCAACAATCCCCAGCATTTGAACCTGAGCGTTCCACCACGTGAGCGCTATACCTTCCAGAGTACCAGTAGCATACTTCACCCTGCGAGCCTCAGGGCATTCACACATCTCAAAAACGGACTCGAGCTTCTCGAACCAATGGAGGAGGCCTACCGCTCCTTCAGTGCCACTGAAAGTAGTAGGTCGACAGTCCATAAAAGTTTTGAAGGTACATGCAGGAGGTTGAGCATGTTGACCTGTCGTGTGTAAGAAGAGACAAAGTTAAACACAAGTGTTGGGTTATGAGAGTAGGATCTAAAGATCCTAGAGTAAGTTGCAATGGCAGGTTATACCTCCTGCCTGAGCGGCTGCGAGTGCTGCAGTAACTTGTTCATTAATTAGAGCCATTAGCTGGGCTTGAGTTAGGTTAACGCGTCCACTCATGATCTTCATATCAAAGGAAACATGAGTGAGAAATGTTCGCGAAAGTGCGGTGACAGAAGAGAGTAAGCACACATGTGTTCTCAAACAACAGTTGTTACGTTCATCTAAGCATACCATGAGCAAAGTTCTATGTAACTAGCAAGTAGGCAATACAAACATAAACCATACCACCTAGAATGTTGATTCTTGCACGTGGAGCGAGGCGTCGTTGTGGATCGTTGAGCACTGTACAGGTTATAGTCTGGTTTTACCAAAAAGTTTTTCCCCTTTTTAAAACCAAGTTCACTATAACCAATGGCTCTGATACCAATTTGTCACACCCACAAAATCCACATGCGGAGTATCACCGCTTGGAGGCGTGACTGACCAGGATCAAGTCACCAATCATATTGAACATAGCAAATAAACGCAAAACCCAAACACAATATAATTGGTGTCCAAACAAAACATAGTTTAAGTTGTAAGCGGAAGCATAATGTTTAAAACCAAAGTATAAGTTCAAAAGTATGATAAATGTTTAACATGGCATATGACTATCCATGTCCCACAACGTCCACGCCTCCTCGTGCAAGCTCCAAAAGTACCTATTGACCTGCAAGGCATGTAACAACAAGTCAACAACAAAGTTGAGCGAGTTCACAGTTGGTTGTTTAGTTTTACCAGTCCGTTTTGAAATCATACGTTGTTTCCAAAGTATAAGTTCAAAAGTATGATAAATGTTTAACATGGCATAAGACTATCCATGTCCCACAACGTCCACGCCTCCTCGTGCAAGCTCCAAAAGTACCTATTGACCTGCAAGGCATGTAACAACAAGTCAACAACAAAGTTGAGCGAGTTCACAGTTGGTTGTTTAGTTTTACCAGTTCGTTTTGAAATCATACGTTGTTTCGTAAACCACGAGTTAACCAGTAACCTTTTGTTTCCTAAACCATAACCATAATCTGTGGGGGGCTTCCCCTGTGAACCACTAGACCATACCATATCGACTACTAACGAAATATAAGTTGTGCCCTACATCACTGTCTATCATCACTGACAGTTTGCCATAGTCCATTAGTACACGCCCGTTCGAACGACACGGTGTGAGGTTTGTTAAACCTAATAGCGCTATTAACTAATGACTCGCTCGCCATCAGCCTCGGCGATTAAGTCGATATAAAGAGGAGGGACTTCATGATAGAGTTTTGTCTAGTAAGTTAAGGTTGTTGTCCTACCCAAGGAGGACGAACGTACGTAGTTCTACCCAAGGAGAATACGCAGGATTTATAGTGGCATCCTACCCAAGGAGGATGGCCGTACATATCCTACCCAAGGAGAATATGTAGATTCCATTTTAGTTTATTAACCCATTCCCAACCCTTGGGAATCCCATACCTTGTAGAAAGTGTGAACTCACCTCGGTTTGCTCGGTTGATTAATTACTTGATTCCAATTAATCAGTCAAAGCCTATGGTATGCACGCATTCACAATCAGTTTATATTCACATAGTTCAAGTATAAATCATGATCATAAAGTATAGCTCAAGTAACAGACGCCTCATAGCATTTAGCAGTTAATCGCATATTCACATGAGTTACATTTAACGACACATAACTAACTCAGTTAACTCCTAACAGAATCAAACTTAGTTACTGTTCAGATTCCCAATTCGACGAAACTCCCTAGTTTCGTCGTGATCACCCTTCTCGATGAAACTCCCTAGTTTCGTGGTGATCACCCTTCGACGAAACTCATCTGTTTCGTCGTGCATGTTTTCAGCGAAACTCACCCGTTTCGTCGTGATTACCCTCCGGTGAAACGCACTCGTTTCGTCGTCATCAGCGTTTCGTCGGAAAGCATCAGTTACATCGTGTAGAACCCTAATCATGACTAACAGCCGTTTCACATTATCATCAAACAACTAGTTATCATATAACGCCGAAATCATCAATCATTATACAGAATCATACAATCAGAACCGATCATTCAATCATTATTCATTGTTACATCCGACCGACATGAACAACGAACCCACTCGCATACAATCACAAGCATCAGATTCAGTTTCATAGGTTAACAATGGAACATCAGTTTCTTGCTATTTCTCAATACTTTATTTAATCGCATCATAATAAGTTTATCCGATTCACCATCTACGAACATCATCTAAATCATACAATATACATATCGACATATATGATCATCAGTCAACAAGTAAACGAGATCAAACGACAAGTCTTAACATCATGGAAATCAAGTGTACCAACAAATAAGTTAAACCCTAGCAACGATCTAATCATAAAAAGGGTACACTAACCGTAAGATCGGATGGTTGAACCACCAAGAATAGGTTTAGCAAAAGAGTAGAGGTTGCAAGGAAGAGAACTGCCGTCGAAGGTTTGGGAGAGTCTAGGGTTTTCAATTCTGCTAAAAGTGTGACGAATGACACAGCAGTACACAATAAATATACGTGTAACGTACTGGGCCCTTAATGGGCTTCGGCGAAAGGCTGGGCCGACGAAACACTCCGTTCTCGTCGAGGTGTGTGTGACGAAACACACCCTTGGTTTCGTCGAGATGGTTAGCGGCAAAACTCATGTTTCGTCGAGGTTGTTCGGGGTGCAACAATTTAAGATTCTAACTTCTAAACAGGTTAACAGGTTACCAGTTTAAATCACCAAACATATAACACAATAATCACAATACGTTTTAACATATCACAAACGTGTACGGTTACAAAGCAAACAAGTCGTGTAACAAACAACTTAACAATAAACAAATAACTTAAACAACTAACGTGCAATTAATGTGAAGATGGAATCTTGGAAACTCGAGTTGTCACATCTGCAGCAGCTGATTCCAGCACCACCACTGTTCCCCTCCACATTCTTCTTCAACTTCTCACCATCAAACTAAACTTTACAAACTACCTGATTTGGAAAAGTCAGGTTCTTCCTCTTTTGTCCTTCCAATAGTTTACCGGCCACATCGATGGCACCGCCGTGTAGTCATCCGAAACCATAGTCACCGATGGAAAAACTGTTCCCAACCCAGAATTCGCCAACTGGCATGACACTGATCAACGACTTCTCTTAATTATTTAATCTTCTTTATCTTACGAAGCAATGGCAGAAGTTTTTAGTCTCAAGACTTCACGACAGGTCTGGTGTGCTCTTGAAAAAGCATACCAACATGACTCCCTTGAACGCCGCCTTACCCTTCGTGATTTTCTTTGCCAACTTCAGAAATGAAACTCCTCAGTTACAGAATATGGACACAAATTCAAGACGATTTGTGACTAGTTGACCGTCATTGATCATCTCGTTGATAACATGGACCAAAGCCACTGGTTTCTCTGTGGTTTAGGATCCTCCTTCGAGACCTTCTCCACTGCTCAACATGTTATTTCTCCTACCCAGTTGTTTCGAGATCTCTTATCAAAAACTTAAAATCATGAGCTTTTTATGCAGTCAATTCATGGGTCTTCTACACCGCAAGCCGCTTTTGTTGCCCAAGGAAAACACTCAAATGATTATTGCAGCTCTCGTGGACGAGCATGGGGTAACTCTGGTGTCTCGGGATGTGGTCGTGGACGTCGACCACCTCATTGTCAGCTTTACCGAAAAGAAGGTCATTATGCAAACTCATGTCCGAGTCTTTCAACCTTTGAACACCAAGCACTAACACTTGATGCAAATCTTGCTCAAGCGTTTCATGCAAACAGTCACGTCATAAATGACACTCCAGATTGGTGTACTGATACGGGAGCAACCGCACACATGATACCCACTGTCGATAGCCTTGATTCATCCCTACCTCATACCGGTAACGATTATATTACTTTTGGTAATGGTAACATTTTACCGTTGTCTCATATTGGCACCAAAACTATTACCGCTCAGATTTTTTTAAAGGATGTTCTTGTTGTTCCAAATCTTACTAAGAAACTCCTTTCCATCAGTAAAATCACTTTCGGTTTACCGGTTGACGTTTTATTTTCTAACACTTAGTATCACATTCAGGATCGCAAAACTAGATAAGTTCTTGCACGGGGAACCTGTAACAACGGTCTTTACACTCTACAAAATGGCCAACACATCTTCTTTGTAGCTGCGTCATCACATCGAGCCTCATTCGAGAGATGGCATAGTCGGCTAGGTCATGTTTCGTTTGATGTCGTTTCTTTGTTAAATAAACTTGGTCAGTTATCTGTTACTTCATTGTTACCCAAACCAGGCATTTGTTCCTCGAGTAAATTATCTAAGATTCATCATTTACCTTATAATAAAAATCACAAACGTGTCTTACACGTTTTAGATTTAATTCATTGTGATTTGTGGGGACCGACTCCCATACCATCATCCGATGGTTACTTGTATTATGTGGTTTTTATTGACGATTTCTCTAGATTCACGTGGTTTTATCCCCCTAAAGCTAAAACATAATTTTATAATGTTTTGTTGACGTTTCTAGATTTTGTGCACGCTCAATTTGCACGAAAAGTAAAGATTTTTCAAAGTCACGGGGGAACAGAATTCACAAATAATCGGGTCCAACAACTGTTTCAACAACACGGTATTCATCACCGTCTTTTGTGTCCTTATACGTCTTCTCAAAATGGATGTGTAGAACGTAAACATAGGCACATTACGGAGACAGGTCTTGCAATGATGTTCAATTTCGAGGCACTCGCAACCCTTTAGGTAGACGCGTTCACCTCGGCCACATATATTATTAATCGTCTACCGACACCCGTTCTTAACAATAAAGCTCCCTTTATGCTTCTCTATGCCCAAGTACCATCCTACATTTCTCTACGGGTATTTGGGTGTCGTGTTTTTCCATATCTTAGAGATTATACATGACACAAACTGTAAATGCACTTGTGTGATAAGTGTTGGATTTCTAATTGTTTATGGTCTAAAAAGTAAACTTGTAAATGTCTTATGTTTGTGTGAATTTACTATGTGTGTCCGTGTTTATGAGGGTTCGGATTAGGGTTTGTACCCGAATCCGAGTTTATGATAGTCTTTGTAGTCCGGACTTAGGGATATTTCCCTAGTCCGAATTTATGGAAGCCTTAGTTGGTAACTCGGAACATCTTATGTGATTTCCGAGTTTGTAGTCTTTTGGGCTTTGGGCCTTGTGATGTTTATCCGGATATGTGTGTGTCTTGTATAAATACATTAATGGAATGATGACAAGACCGCGATTCTTTTGTGGAAAGTTTCCTTTGCAAGAAAACCCTAATCATTGTGTGTGACGTCACATCTCTGAGAATACTCTGTGTATTCTCAGATCATCTTCTTCTACTCTTTCTTGTCCAAATCCCTACGGTGGTTATCACATGGTGGATCAAAATATTGACTTGACTTAGACACAAAAGAAACACTTTGACCTTTAGATCTATTACTAAACAACCTATGTGATTCTTCATAGAAAAAGCAACCTTGACAGAAGGAAATAGTTCTCTTGTTAACAAGTTTGTTCTCAGGGCCGGTTCTTGGGCCGGTTATCCCGTGCTGACGCCCAAGGCCCAATTTTTCAAAGGGTCCGGAAGGTTTTTATAAGCTTTTATATATATACTAATATATATATATATATATATATATATATATATATATATATATATATATATATATATTTAATATATGTATCCATTTATTATGCAAAAAAGTGTTGGTGGTGGAGTGGAAAAACCATCTCAAGATAATATAAAGGTCTCAAGTTCAAGTATTGGCTCCACCACTAAAGTTTCATTTTTTAATTCATTTCCCCTTAACCACAATTTTGGGCGTGGTTTTTTTGTCGCCCGAGGCCCAAATTTTTTTGAGAGTTCTCGGGGACGGCTCTGTATGTTCTCACAAGTTGATATACATCATCAAGTCCCATGAGAAACTGCATTAATTTTATCAAAGTAGTAAAATCATTGTAATCTTTTGTTGCCTGATTTTGTTGCCTGTCATGAACAGGTAGGCAGATGAAGCATAATAGCAAACTGCTTCCACATTGTAGTTAGTTTATTATAATATTTAGCAACAGTGCTACCATTTTGAGAATTACTATTTATCTTCTTTTAAAGATCATAAACAACAGAACCATCTACTTTATCATAGGTTTCTTTTAGATCAGTCCATACCTCAGAGGTAAGTTTCGAAAAAACTTGCCCTAGAAGCAACTCTTCAGACACAGAGTTTAACTACCAAGTAAGAACAACAAAATTGCACATATCCCATTAATTTGCTAACACATCATCCTTAGATTTCTCACATTTACCATCTATAAATCCATATTTATTTTTAGCTTCTAAATCTATTTTTGTTGCACTAGACCAAACAGAATAATTTTCAGTTCCTTTTAGTTTTATACTAACAATAGTCAAAGCACTTGAATCACTGGGATGTAAATATAATAGATCCCCAATTTCAAGTTTACTAATAAGTGACACGGAAGAACTTGGTGCATCCATTTTAACACACAACAATTATCAAATAAGAACACAGATAACCACCTAGTTAAGCAACAAAACCCTAAGGCGAAACTGTGTCAGGGGGCAGATTCCAGGTTCTTCACTCAATGGTGCCTGGACAAGTATTAACACAAAAGCCAACATCTAGATAACAAACAAAAAAGAATAAGATGCACAAATACAACAACAATAATGCAACAGATAGCACAGTGACTCGGTCAACCACCGGCCCAAATTACTCCAACAACAAGATACTAAAGAGAGAGAGAGTAGGAATGATCTCACAGAGAGCGTATAACTCCTTTAGAATATCTGAATTGTAATCTTCTAGGGCTACAACTTACGGATCAAAAGAAACTGCAAAAAAATCTGGTCAGTTTACCATGTAATCTTCTAGGATTAGAAAGACCAAAACAGATCTAAACACTAACTACAAGGCTTTGAAGATTCCCCAAATAAATCCAACAAATACTAATTAGGATTTCCAAATCTTGAACAAGCGTGATTCCCAATAACACTCCAATCAACTCCACGTACAAAAGGTTTCTGAGTCTAGAAACCTTCAAATAACCCAGAATCGAACAACGAACAAGAGATTATATCAGCGGAATACACTATCAAGAGCATATAAGCTCTAATACCATGTAGTAAATAACCGTATGAACTATAGATCAAACACAACACAGATTATAGTGACAAAACGGTGACCAATACTTTTATTATTTGACCCAAACCAAAAAACTCCCAACCAAACCCTAGATCTTACAATATGTAAGATCTGTATGAATCATACACAATACAAGATCAACTGGATCATACAAAATGAACAACAACAATACAAGATCCAACCGGATCTAACCAAGACAAGAACGAGAGAGAATACAGAGAAAACTGGGAGTGAATAATGAACAAAGAAACCCTAATTTTCCTTTTATATCAGCTCCTAACTTGATGTTTCCAACTACATCTCCATGTCTCATGTTATGACAGCTTTTACCCTTCAAGTATTAAACCTTCAATACTTATAACACTTCAGTCCCTCAAGTAAAATACCTGCAAACTTTACACCCTGATCAGTTATAGCCAATAACAACTTGTAATAACAACTTGTAATAATAACTTTAATAAGTTGTTACAACCAACATTGTACCGTCTAGTGCAACATGAATCAGAAAATCTCAACCCCTGTTATTTTAACAGTAGACGTAAAATGTGTACGCTCATTGCTTCGTGTTAACATATAACGATTAGACCGAAACGTAAAATATAGAAAAGAATAACTAAGTTGATTTAGGACCAGTGCGTTGCGATGAGACTGTTAATTGGTAAAAAAATAGAAATAAAAAAGTTGAACCACAGACGCACGTTGCAGCGTCTTAACTCACAAAATTTAGATCAAAACGTTAAATGAAAAATTTGTAAAAGATGAAAGTATAAAAGACTAAAGCTGAAAGTAGAAACGTGTTTAGTTAAAAATAAAGTGTTTTGTGATAAATTTTTAATTGATGTAAAGTAAAGGGGTTAAAATATAATAACATAATAGTACCTACAGAAATCAAATTTCTTTGTCATCAACCACAAACAAAAAAACAGTTCTTAATAAAAATTTGCTTACCCTGTAAATGGCAACCATTGATTGGATGAAAAAAAAATAGTAAATATAAGTCAATAAATTAACAGAGGGATAATATCAATCAAAGTCTTCGTATTAATTAATAGAAGAAAAGAAGAAAACAAGTTGTTGTGTAGGGTCCAATATAGATATTTCCAATGTTGATGCCAATGAAAATGAAATGAGTGTCCTATACATTAATGGTCAAAAACAACAGTTTGTATATATATACTGTCCTTCAATCATTTCAAACACACACACACACAAAATGCACACATCAAGGACATGTAGTTTTCTCCTCATTATATCAGTAGCTATATTCAGTTGGAGTGTGGCGGTTTCCGGCCAACAACTGCCAACGGGCCATGCGGCATTGCTCGAACAAAATGCCGATCGAGTGCTAGGTCTTCCGGGCCAACCTCCTGTTAGCTTCAGTCAGTATGCTGGATATGTTACAGTAAATGAAAGCCATGGTAGAGCACTGTTTTATTGGTTTTTTGAAGCTACAAAAAGCCCAAAAAAGAAGCCTCTCCTTCTATGGTTGAATGGAGGTAACAATTAATACTCTTTCTTTTATTTATTTTTTTACCATGGTAAATAGTTTTTTCAGTAAAAATGATCATGATTTAATAATCATATAATTAAGGTCAGCCATATACAATTTGTTGAATTATATGATATATTATCTAATATTTATCTATTTCAACTTGTTATTGTTGATCCCAATACTATTTCCATACCACAAATACCTTGGAATGATGGTATACATTGATTCGTGTGTATAATTAATATTATAAATTAAACAAATGCCTAAAAGAATATTTGTTTATTATAAAATCACATAAATAAATGATTTTGTTCAGTACAAAACCAAGCCAAAGGTTTTCTAGTGTATTAGCAGTCTTATAACCTTTCAAAGTGAAGGTTGTGGATTTGAGGCTTACCCGAGTTTTACTACAGTGAGTCTTCGGATGGTGGGCTTCCTCTGTAATGGTGGTGGGCCAGATCATCTGCGTCGTCTGCATTAGCAAACGTAGGTGGCCTTTTGCCATTAGGTTTACCCGAAAGATCAAACTTTTGTTGGTCGTAAAAAAATATACAAAACCAGTTTTAAGAAAAGAACTACGAGAACTGCATAAACATCCGTATCTGTTGTTTTGGATGAGATATACAAAACGTTTATCATAATGCAACTTTTTCTCTCTCCCTATTTCTTTATTATATTTATTCACTATGTACTAATTCATGAAAGGCTCTTAGTGTTGTTTACTTATACGCTCGCTTACGGTGTGCACGTAAAATGTATATACGTGTGAGCTTTCGGGGGTAAAAGTGAAATTGCACTAATTTTAATGTCATTTTACTAATTTCGTGAAAATAACGTTAAAAACGGTCATGTGGTGGCGTTGATAGCCGAAAGACAAAAGGGTACATACACTAATCAGTCTTTGTCCCAATTGTTGAGTGTTATGTGCCTTACGTCCAAGGTTTGATGCAAAACTATTGTCGAGTCGGGGGTCTCACTGAAAGCAGCCTCTCAATTTTTACGGGGTAGAGGTAAGGTTGTCTACATCTTACTATTCTCAGAATTTACCATAGCTTTGCTATTGATGTGATTTATTGCGTATGATAATGATAATAAGTGTTTTTTACTTGGAACTAATATTGTACCTCCTCTAATGATTACATATTATATTATAGGTGATAAGGGTGTAAGGAGTGGTTAAACACTTGAGAGTGGCAAACTAAAAAATCAACCAATGAGAGTGTGCCACGTCAATCAGAGAAAAATGTTTAAACTTTGGTGAAAAGTGTTGGCAATGGTTTAGACATTTAGTGAAGTGGTAAACTTTTTAAATAAAAAAAGGAAAAAATGTGATTGGTTGAGATTGGAATGGACCCCACCTCACACTACCCTCCTCTCTCTTCTTCCTCCTTCGCCGCATCGGCAAACCCTCACCGAATTGGTGAAGGTTTGATCGGTAAAGTTCATTGGCATTGGTTTGCCACTAGCCATCAAATCGGGGAAGTGGGTTTGCCGACCCCCACTCCCTACACCCTAATCAAACCAATCAAGTTTAAAATAAAATGCATCATAATCGTTTTCTATTATTTTTGTCGTACTCTGATTAGAAAGAACAAGAATAATGTAGTTCAGATAATAATGAGAGTGTAAATGTTTAACTAATAATAGTTCTTTTTTTTGTTTTGATGCTATTATTATAATTTAGACCATATAATCTAAATTAGTTGTATAATTTGTATGATTAACCTTTCATACTAACAATTATTAGACTAGTACCATATATATGCTCATGATTAATTTAGAGTATTTAACTTTTATTGATAAAAATTTTCAAACAGAGAAATTAGAGTGTTACCAAACAGAGAGCTAACAGAAAGCTGTTTATAATCTAACATTTTAGTTTGTAATTAGGTTCAAATTTTCAAAAGAACACTTTGAATATTCAAATAAGTTTCTATTGTGAAAACACTTGCTAGAATTAGACTAGAGACTTACATTTTATAATTGGTAACCATTACTATATTTAGTTGAAATGACACAATGTTTGGTGATTGGTGGTTATTCAGTTACCATCAGCAGTACCTTATTAGTAGAATGTCCTTCAATAATAACTTAGTTACAATTAATGTGTTAGCAATAACTCAGTTTATCGTTAATTGTCTAAAATGATGTCAATTGACAATTAGTGTTGACTGTTAATTATAGCCATAGTTATTGTTGAAGACACTTACTACCGACATAAAATTTTATGTTGGTTAGACTATTAACAAACCAAATGCTTTTAACATGATGTGGGCAAAGAGACACGTCATGAGCTCTGTCCCTTGGACCTCGTCAAAGGGTGATGACCTTGGAACCTCCTGGTGTGCTTCGCCCCTTTGAATCTTATGTTCGTTGGTGTTGGACTTCAGAATAGTCTTGAAGAACAAGCGTACACCTCACACCCTCTAAGTCAATTCAATCAACTAAAATAATATTATGCCCCTAAAACCACAACATCAATTGAGTTTTTTTAGATTGGTTTGAGTGATAGGACGCTATGCCACGTCGTTATAACAAAACTATTGTAAGTGTTGAATTGTAAATTTTAAAATAAACAAATAACATCTTACCTAATTTTTTTAACATCACATCTTACCTAAATAATTATTTTATCATGGTGTTAATTATCAATTTTAAGATTGTTGGCATCATATCTGCCAAACCCCTTTTGTCACGCATGACGCAATGCTGCTTTATTTATATATGGCAAGAATTAAGTATATTAATTCATAACATGATTTTTTTTTTTTTGAAAGGTTAATTCATAACATGATAAAGGAATAATAATTCTTTTGTAGTTTTTGTTTCACATTTTTTTGGATTTGGTCGTTGTTTGGTTACAGCTTAGTATGGTATTCGGTAGTCACATTTGGTCCTTTAGTTTTTTTTACCGTCTCTCCTTTCTAATACGTGTCATTATAAATTCGAATTCATCTATGTTTACGCCACATGAGTCACTTGATGTTAGAAATTCATGTTTTCATCTTCTGCTTTTTCCCGAGTTTGGTCATTGTTTGATTGTTACAGAGCTTGGTTTTACACACCTCCATGCAACGCTGGTAGCATAGTTTTACGTCCTCGTCCCGCAACGCTGGGAGCTTACAACTAGTTATAAATATAACATGTTTAAAACAAATGAAATAATATCATATATATATATATATATATATATATATATATATAGTTGCGAGAACTTAGAGAACTCGGACTTACCGTGTGAGTTTTGCCCCGATTTTTTCACACATACATATATGTACAATCATTATACATCTACATTATCAAACATAGATGTACACTACTTATGTTTCAATTTTAAACACGTATATACAAATATATATAGTTAAAAATTGACAATATACATATGTGTATATATCCAAAAAATAAAAACAAAAGTACACCTGAAATTAAAAGAGTCTGTATTCCATACTATGCAATTTTTTTTGCTTAGAAAAAATTGTATGGTCCAGAGTTATTTCATGCTTCTCAATTACCATAGTGATTCTTACATAACCTAGTCCTATATATATATGTATTAATATTAATTAACAAAACAGATAATTAAATTAATTAACCATTGTATTTGTGGAGTTTTTTCAAGTATGATATTGTTATTGCATATTTTTATGTGTATGTTTTTAGATACTAATACCTAATAACACCAAATGATGTGGGGCAACGCCTTCAGCCACATCAAGTGAGTATCGCCCCCAACCCCCCACTGTCAAATGGGGCGCTATACATGGCCTTAGCCACTTGTATCATTCAATCGGATTTCTTTTTTATCTACTTTTTAATATAATTAAAAAAGTCTGTATTCCACACTGTGCAAGTTAGCAATAAAGTCCACCGCTTATGTGTTGTCTACGTGTCACTTACGCGATAAAGCCCACCCTTAAAGGCTTTATCCAACACCACCCAACCTAATTGTAATAGTATTAGTAACTAATTTGATACAAGAATATTTGATGTTAGAAAACACATTTACTAGAAAACGTGGGAGAGGGGGAATGAAGCCAGTGGATTTATGGTCCTAAAGTTGTAGAATATTGTGGAAGTCAATTTTGTGGAGAAACGTATGAGTTAAGCAAAAAGCTACATGCAAAAGTTAATTCTAGATGCAAAAATAACTAAAAGTATAAGAATATATCATGATTATTGTTGTTATAATGTTTCTCTTTATAATTTTTATTACCTTTATAAATAAATAAGATGAATATTTATAATAATCGGAAGAGTTAATTACTTGTTCTTTTAAGCTCACATAGCCAATTAAGAACACCAAGCATGGGCCTATCAATAATTGCATACGAATTAAACCTATAATTCTAGTATTGTGTAAATAATTATTTGGTCATCAACGCAAATGACACTCTTTGTTTCACTAGCGTGGGGTGGCAATGAGCTTCCATAAAAATGGTTTATAGGGTAAACATTCTTGAGATACGGTTGTGTATAGTGGGTTAACGCTCTCATGTCAAATCAGCATGAGGCGTTAAACACCACTCTTCATTGTTAATTGGGGCGCCAATGGCTCCCTCCGACATTGGGATGGTCGGCATCAATGAAGAAAAGGTGGGGCCCACCACAACAACCAATCACATTTATTCCTTTTTTTTCATTTTTTTTCTTTAATTTCATGATGTAGCTATTCCATCACACATAATTAAATTATTGAGTGGATTAGTTATTGTCTTTTTGCTTATTTGACATTGACGTGATAACACTTTTTAGAAGGTTTAGGGGTTGTTTGACAACATCTGAATGGTTAAGTGCTGAACCAGTAAGAGGTCTGAACCACTAAGAGCCTGTATAATGCTTAACCGTTAAGAGACAAATGTATGACCAATTCAGATTAGAGGTCTTAACTATTCAGACTCTGTATAAATCTTAACCATTCAGAGGCAAATGTCTAAACCATTTAGACATCTGCTCATGAAACAAATAGTCTGAATCATTAAATGTTGAATCAGTAAGAGGTCTGAACCATTAAGAGACTCATTAAAAGGTAAACAAACCGCTCCTTACTTATTCCACTTCATATACTTAACTTTTTGAAAAGTTAGCTTACACAAGTTCTATATTGACAGTCATAAAAAGTTGGTTAATGGAAAATATCAATATAATTTACATGTGTTTCTCTATATAACTTTTTAAAATATAATTAACAATTGAAATTTTAAAGATATATATGTGAAAATTGCATAATCTCTTAAGGAATCCAAAAAGTATTGGACTAGAGAACTCGATACTCTTATGTAAAGTATGTACATCTAGAGACGTTATTGTCCTTATACTCTTAAGCATATGCTATCAAGACTTCGATTCAAAGCACTTGCATAGTTGCATGTTCTTTTCATAATTGGGAAGACCAAACCACATGTTAACTATTTAAATTTCTTTACTATCAATCACTTATGAAAATCGTACACACGTTCACTTTATATATAAAAATGTAACTAAAGTGATGGAAATAAACAAAATGTGTGATAAGTCTAGACACATCATAGGATCATCAATATTACAATTGCTCCCACTTGCATTTATCTTTATTGGATTTATAAACAGATCTTTAAATATTTTAAATGAAGAAAAAATGTTATCTCGTGATGGCACCATTCATCATTCATAGAAATGTACAAAAGCATTTGGTCCCCCTCCCCCTTACTCCAACCCCCACCCCCCATTTAATTGAGACCACTTTGCTTTATTCCTCCATTTATGACTTTTATTATAGTACCCTTTTATTAATGGGTAAATAATTTCACGTATAAATCTACCCTACTCGTGGTTATATACAAGGTCGATTTTTCGATCACCATGAAACCATGCCCTCCGTCAGGTTCAAACTAGATTAAAGCCTAGATTCGTTCCTTCAACCAAATGTTCCTCGAAACAAGGGCGTAGCTTTCAAGGGGCCTGGAGGGGCGCCCAACCCCCCCGAAATTTTTGCTCAGTGTTATGTATGTACGTTTTGTGTAGAATTTTTTAGGTATATACGTTTTCGACCCCTCGGTTTTATAAAAAAAAAATTACTTATATAGAATTTTTAGGTTCTGTGACTTCCGACCCCCGGTGGAAATTTTCAGGTTACGCCACTGCCTCGAAAATAATCAAAGCAGGAATCGAACCTACATCTCCACTACGGAGGGCAGGTCTTTTGACCACTAGACCAACATCTCATATTATACTATTAAAGTTTTGGGAACAAAATGTCAATTATTTTTAATTTAGAAATCTTAAAATTAAATATATATTCAATGATAACATTATGGTATCTTGAAGTATTTAATTATTTGTTTGAATAAGATAAATATTATAATAATTTATCTAGAAAGTAATGAGGAAAAAAAAAACTATTTTTGATATAGAATCTTTTAGCATTATGAGCATGCGATACAACGTTGTTATCACCTTTAAATTATTCTTTAAAGGCCATTAAAAAAAATAAGAAAAAACAAAAAAAAATATATATATTTCAAAGTTCCTAACGGGTTGTCTAATAAAGCGATAAAGGGACTTTTTTTTAATAGGGCCGTTTGATACTTTGACCCAATATTCTCAATAAAAAGGTTGTCAGCTTTTAGGCCCACCCAAAATCTGACAACGGCCCATCAAGCTTCTTAAAACAACTCACCAATAAATATGTATTTTGTTTTATTACTTTTTATTATTTAACATAGAATATTTATTACTTTTTATTATTTAACTTAGAATAGTTTACAAACGAGCGATGAAACGTAATAATAAGTAAAATTTTGTTTGTATATTTTTTTATTCATTATTTTTATTATTATTTCTAAGCAAACTAGTTAGTATTTGAAAATATTATTTTAAAGTTGAGAGACAATTAATATTGTTTAATATTTTTAAAAAACTTTAATTCCGGATTCGATAAGTTGGTGCTCGATAAAACATACAATAAACTTATAATGTTTGAAGATGAAAGTGTATGCAACAAACATATCAAACGTATATTCTAGATAAATGTTACAAGTTTACTTACTATTTACTTTCATAGATATATAAATACATTAGTATATAAAGTATATCCTTTCAGGGGCGGACCTAGGTAGACGGGTGGGTGGACGTACCCCTTGAAAATTTGGCTAAACTTCTCGTTCACCCCCTCAGAAAAGAATTTCAGTGTCCGCCACTGTTTGCTTTTATGTATATTAAACTGTTCATGTTATTTAACCTTAGCTTTTGAATTATAATACAGGTCCTGGATGTTCCTCTATTGGGTTTGGAGGGTTGGAGGAGTTAGGACCTTTTGTAGTCCAAAAGGGCAAATCAAAACTCGTTTTAAACAAAAATTCTTGGAATAAAGGTAAATAAATGAAAGTTATTAATTAGTTAATTATATCTATATTTTAATCATCATAATAATCTTATCAAGTTGACCAACATACGATCATACTATTACAAACGTTTACTTTGTTGTTTTGTCATAGCTGCAAACTTGTTATTTCTTGAGTCCCCGGTTGGTGTTGGATTCTCGTACACCAACACGAGCAGTGACATCAAAAAGCTCGGTGACAATGTTACAGGTATATTTTACATACATACATATACACACAGGCATACATCTTTACCTATAAACTTATACATACATACATACATACATACATACATACATACATACATACATACATACATACATACATACATACATACATACACACATACACACATACACACATACACACATACACACACACACACACACATACATACATACATACATGCATACATGCACAAAACACACATGCACACACATATATATAGAGATATTAAAATCAGAATGCAAGAATCACATAAAGAATTGTCCCCTTTATATGTAGGTGTAATATATAAGGTTGATATGTAACCATTTATATAACTTTCTTTCTCTTTCCCACTAAATCAAAATCAGTAAAGTACTAATACTAATGTATTATACTTTGTATTAATTCAACATTACAGTTCTAATTAAAATTTGCTATGTATCTCTAATTTATATTTAAATAAATACCCTTTTTTCGGCTTGCTAACCATTTATATTGATGTTTGAAAAGCCCATGACGCATACACATTTCTCCTCAAGTGGTTTACAAGATTTCCCCAGTACAAGACCCATGAATTCTACATTGCCGGTGAAAGCTATGCAGGTAATATAAATACAATATATACATACATATATATAATTATATATTCCGTTAGTGAATTTTCATATGTAAAAGCCAGTTTTTAAATTTCTAGTAGTGAACTAACACACATATTTGTATTTTAGGGCACTATGTTCCACAGCTAGCGGAACTCATATACGATAAAAACAAGATCATACCCGAGCAAGACCGTATAAATTTCAAGGGAATTATGGTTAGAATGCAAATATACTTTTTTTTTAACAAAAAATGTACTCGATTTTGTCGAAATATTATGAAACACAAGAAAATGCAGATTGGAAATGCGTTGCTAGACGATGAAACTGATCAAACTGGAATGATCGATTATGCTTGGGATCATGCAGTGATATCGGATCGTGTATATCATGATGTACATACTAAATGCAACTTTAGCAACCCCAAATCATCTAATGCTTGTGATACCGCGTTGAGTGAATACTTTCAAGTTTACAAAATTATCGACATGTATAGCTTGTATGTGCCATCGTGTGTCGATGATAATTCTACCCAACGTACGCAAATGCAAGGCAATGTTTCCCCTCTCACTTTCTCCAAGCATGTGAGTACTTATTCAATGTTAATTAATTAGAGATGTATTTTAAAGTTTGGTGGTTTAGGAAATAGAAAAGTGTTTCTAAATGGTTTTTTAGTTCATGTTGGTTTTTAGGTAGTCCATTTGTTGAGAGAGCGAACTTTAACAACTCTGCTTTTTGAGGGACAGGTTTCCTTGAATGGTTTTTTTTAGTGGACTTAATTTCAACTAATTTTCATTTTTTTTTCAATAATTCGTTTGATGTATAACTTATTTTTTTAATAGCTTGTTATATTTAGCATTTTATAAAAATCTAAATACCCAGCTTTGTTTAAAAAATAAGATATTGGATTTAAATAACCCAAACTTTCACCAATTGACCGATAACACTCACGACTTTCGATTTGTACCCCAACACTTCCAACTTTCAACTTATTTTCCTCTAGCACTTCCTAACTAACCGGACCCTAACTCAGTTAGTTTTTGCTGATGTGGCATCTGACATCGGCTAACTAGGTTAAGGTTCAGTTAGTTAGGGAGTGCTAGAAGAAAATAAGTTAAAAGTTGGGACTGTTGTGGTACAAATCGAAAGTTGAAAGTGTTATAAGCCAACTGATGAAAGTTTGGGTTATTTAAATCCAATATTCCTCAAAAATTATATCAACATTCAGATGTAAGTACATAGTTTTGTTAGAACCTATTTTTTTTTAAAGATAAAGTATTTTTGTCTCATAGAATATAAAAAAAAATACTTTTCAAAATAAAAATTATGACATATGTCCTGCCTTGATTGCAGTGGCGGATCCAGAAAATCTGCATAGGGGTAACGTTTCAATAAAAAAGGGTAACGAAATAAAAAAAAAAAAAACGTCAGATTTTTCCAAAATTTACACTAGCATAGGTTCAGTCCGATTTTAACCAATTGCGCATTCTAAATCATTATCAGGTAAACAACAAAGATTTTTGCCACAGCTTTTTCTCATCACAAAAAGGCATTACTGTGGATTTACGATAGCTAAAATTGCTTTAATAGTTTATTTTTCAGTCAGTTTAGCGAGTCATTACTTTATAACTTTACCGAAATTTTAAAATATATTTATAACTTTACATTCTGTTTAAACTTGATTGCAGAAAGCATGGCACTCGAAACCAACCGGGTACGACCCGTGTCAATCAGACTATACCGAGTCATATTTAAACAAGCCAAACGTTCAAGCCGCTCTCCATGCTAACACCACAAAAATCCCTTACCCATGGACGCATTGTAGGTAACATTTCACGCAATCCCTTATGTAGTTATGATCATGTGCGGCCTTTATGGTGTACGGGGAGGACCACCGCACAGGACTCGTGATTTTGAGGGACACGTGTTTTTTAAAAAAAAAAAAAAAAATCTGATATAATGTTATTTTTTTTTAAATAGTATACTCATTCCAATTCCAATATAGGCCATTTACAAATCAATTTTTATGGTTTAGAAGTTAGCCCATTAGCATTCACATCCAATTCATCAAATTATACATACATCCTACTAAAAAACAACTCCTATATCAATATATTTTCACTACAAACAAATACTTTTTCTCTCTCCTTTTCAATTAAATAATATTATCATTACATTTTTCTCTCTCCTTCACTCACAACCACTTTCAATATATATTAAAAAAATTATAGTGGGTGAACAGTGTCCCCTCAAATATACAGATGAACAGTAACATTTTCTCTCTCCTCTACTCACAACCACTTTTTATACCCTTTATAATATAAAAACTCCCCCTCACATATTTAGGTTTAGTGAGCCCTTTTTTATAGTTTAAATTGTAATTGCATTGTTTATCGTTAAGCCATAAGGGCATATTTTTTCAAGCTCGAACAATGTATATGAATTCTTAAAGACGCTTTCTCTGGTTATGTTCATCAATCCAAACATTTGTTGTTTTTTTGTTATAACTTATAACTAATGAGCAACTATGTGCTTATAAACAGTGATACTATAACATTTTGGCACGATGCTCCGGCTTCGGTACTTCCGATCATAAAAAAACTTGTTGCTGGTGGAATTCGAGTTTGGGTTTATAGTGGAGACACTGATGGAAGGATTCCGGTGACCTCTACAAGGCTCTCATTGAGAAAACTTGGGCTGAAAACACTGGAAGAATGGTCTCCATGGTACAGTAAAAGTCAGGTAACGGAATTAAATTTTGTTTAAATTTGTTATCTTTTTGTGATTGCTTTGTTTTATTACTTAGGACCAAATATGTTACGTTTATGTATAAATTTGGACTATCGGTATAGTGTCTCATAGTTGGAGACCAATTTAAAATTTTGACGTATCAGAAGTACTTTACTCTAAGGGCATGTTTGGGTAAGCTTTTTGAAACAACTTATTGATTTATTGGCTTTTTGAAAAGTCATAAGCTTCAAAATGATGTTTGGCAATGAGAGTGTATGTGAGGGGAAAAAGCCAATAAGTCAATAAGTCACTCCATACTGACTTTTCTAAAAAGTCAATAAGTCAATAAGTCAATAAGTTGTTTTAAAAAGATTACCCAAACATGCCCTAAGTTTTTTCAAACCGATTTTGCTACCAAAAATTAATTGTATTTCTTTTCCCAAACGTCTTCTGACAGGATATTAACTACTTTAATCTTTGGGTAAATTGATTTTTGAGTCTCTGTGTTTTAGTAGTTTTAACTAGTTGAGTCCAAAAGCAAAGAGTTTAACGACCTGAGTCCCTATAAGCATTTTCTTTAACCATTTGAGTCCAAATTTTAACATTCTGAGTCCAATTTTTTGGACTCAAATCGTTATAAAATGAACAAAATTGGACTCAAAACGTTATAAAATAAATGACTAGAGACTCAGGGCGTTAAACTTTTTGATTTTGGACTCAAGTGGTTAAAACCACTAAAACACTGGGACTCAAAAAGAAATTTACTCTTAATCTTTTTATTAGGTATGTGACCGAAATTAATTTTAATTTAATTTTTTAAGTTCATTTTTTGACCAGATATCTATACTATAACTTAAACACAAAGTCGGTAGAAATCCCACCGGCTTTGCGTCCCCTTCCCCATACTTTCATGATATTGCAATTTTAGTTCTTTGACTTTAATACCTTCAAAGTTACATAAAATAAAAAATTTAGTCTCTAAACAACTACTCCATTTTACACATAGTTTGCTTTTGACACCCTAACTTTGTGATAGTTTCCTTTTCAGCCCCAACTTTGTTATAGTTTCCTTTTTACCCGAAAACTTTATCAAATTTTATCTTTACCTTTTCTTAGCACTTAAGTTTAGGAAATGCAATTTTTAACCACTTAACTTTTTATGAACGTTGTAAATCCCACTTTGACCCCATCGAGAGTTTTTGGCTTGACGATATAAATTCGAGTTAGTCGGGTCGCGTATAATACGTTATGATTGTACAATATAAATTCGATTTACGTTACGTTTTGATCCAATCGCAATGCAATTATAGGATACATTGAGTTTAATCGGATACGTCAAAACGTACGTTTTCATATGGTTAACACATCACATAACGCTTGGACTAATCCGTTTGATATTTGTGAAATACCAGCACCGCAACGCGCGCGGGTCTTATTACTAGTTACTAGTTAATTTTAAACTTGAATTTATTTATTTTTAATTTGTTATGGTCAGAAGTTAGTTTTAAATTTTAATTTGTCTGTGACAACTTTGTAACCGGATATTACCCTTTTATTTATATTAATTGCTATTTTTTATATGACCCTCTTGAAACTAAGGATGAACATTTGGTATCAGATATCGGTCCTGAATCAGTACCGTACCATTTATATTTGGTACCGGTACCTATTTTTCTCCATTTTTCGGTACTGTTACCGGTATTTTGGTATATTTACCGGTAAATACCGGTACCGTACAGGTAACCATTTTCTTCATTTTTCGGTACTGGTCCAATACTATGTTCATCCCTAGTTGAAACAATTGTAATATTTAGGACTATTTTATGACCTAAACTATTGCGATCGCTATTATTGCACCGACGGTCACTTCCATAGCTAAAATTTTGATAGTTTTTTTGGTCACTAACAAACACCTAAGATCTATGTTTGTTGTTTTAGGTTGGTGGATGGACTATTGTATACGATGGATTGATGTTTGTAACTATTAGAGGAGCTGGACATCAAGTACCTACTTTTAAACCCAAGGAAGCCCTTCAACTTGTTACACATTTTTTATCCAATCAAAAGCTGCCACCTGTACCATTTTAATTTATAACCAACTACAAAATCATATACACCCACAAAATGCATTCATTGTGGGTAACATTGTGTCTTTGTTTGATTCTGATACAAAGGATCTAAAATTTGATTCAAACCGAATTCGAATAAAAATATTTGAATTCGGGTTGTTATTGTAAGTCATCAAACAAATAAAGTATCATTTTTTTTTAAATTTATGAAGTATAATTGTACCTTTTTGGCATATTATTCATGTTATTGTAAATATTTGGACTAGTTACATGAGTGTGTAATTATTTTACGTACATTGTAATTGTATTTAATTAATAAACATTCAGATTTATTGTAACATAACAAACTTTGATTTTATTACCAGCCGTTTCATTTAATTGAAGTGGAGGGGGCATGTGTTAATGTGTTATGCTAATGTTATGTATGAGTTGGTGGATCTCATAGAAATATTTCTTGTTTAAAATCAAATTCAAAACAAAGATGTTTTTTTATTTATTTATCATTCTTTGGATAAACTGCACATATAAATTACCCTTCTGCTTTCCTGAAAATTATTTATTTCATCGCTTTATTGATTTTTAATAAATAAACAGAGATAGTGATAGTCATAATATATTTAAAGTTATAATACAAATGATTCTTTATTTGAATCATTTTATGTGAGTATTATGTGCAATGATATGAAGGTTTTGTTATTTTGCATCATATTAGGCTGCAATTATTTTCAAATGGGGATATCGGTACCACATCACTTTCAACTTTCAACTTATTGGCTGATAGCACTCCCAAACTAACTAAATCCTAACTCAATTAGTTTTTTTTTTTTTGCTGATGTGCCACTTGTGTGGTCATGTGGCATCTAAAATGGAATTTTTTGATGACGTGGCGTCTGACTTGGCTTTTTGCTAACATGACATCTGACTTGGCTTTTTGATTACATGGCAGTTGATGTGGCACTGGTTTGGTGATGTGGCAGCTAATGTCAGAGAGAGGACTGTGTTAGTGTTAGGTTAGTTTGGGAGTGTTAGCCAAAAAAATAAAAGTTGAGAGTGGTATGATACAAATCAAATGCTGAGAGTGCTATCAACCAATTAATGAAAGTTAGGGTTATGTAATTGAATATCCCTTTCAAAAGAGTATGAAGAGAAACTCCACTCACGAGTAGGGTTAGATTAAAAAAAGCGTCCTAATAATCTCACACCCTAAAATCTTAATTTCACACCCTGTATACGGGCCGAAATAAAATGATTTAACATGACAAATATTTGGTCGTATAATGTCATATGGCTCGTATAATGTTATACGACTCGTATACATAGAGAAAATATTAGGCCGTATAACATTCTATACAGGTTGTATAACATTATATGGGTCGTATAACATTATATGATGTTTTGGTCGTATAACATTATATGAGTCGTATAACATTCTATACGGGTCGTATAATGTTATACGGCTCGTATACATAAACAAAAAAACATTCCCTGACATCTTTTTTTTTTTTTTGCAACAATCAGTTATAGTTATACGGCCTGTATAAATCTATACGGGACATATACATGTAGGGGTCTGAAAATAAGATTTTAAGGTTATGAGAATAGTAACACTCTAAAAAATCAATATGCAAAAGTGGGCTTAATCACTTGGACAGCAATCCTCTGTTGGGCCAGCTACTTCAACTCCAACAGCCCAATACGGTGTTTGGAAAAAATAAGTCTGCAAAAGTGGGCTTAGTTTACAAGACCCCCTTTTGATACTGCTTATTGTTCATTTGTCATCAAGAGTTCATGACCCCTTTTGATACTTGAGAGTAGATTTCTGATGATTGTACCTAAGCTAATATATCCATATAAAATTGTTAATTCTTGCAAGGCTGTACATTGGGTTTAGAGACTTGTACATAAGTTCAAAAAACGTTGATTTGCCCTTTGAGTTAATTAAAGAAAAACAAACACAGTTAGTGAGCGGACTGAAATGATACGTTTTGGCAACCACAATGTTTTTCTTGACAAAATAATAAAAAAATGATCAAACAACAAATCTAACCAACTCCAACAGACCAAAACAACAATTTACTCGATACTTAATTTCATAATTTTTAAAGCGCTTTTTCCCGGTTTTAACATAATAACTTGGTAATTGTTGTGAAATAAATGTGAACCTATATATACTAAAAAATTAATAAGAAATTACTCTAATGAAAACAAAGGTTATTAAAAATTATCAAAACACTAAATCTGACCAATTCCAACAGACCAAAACAACAATTTACTCAATA
Source organism: Helianthus annuus (assembly GCF_002127325.2). Lineage (NCBI taxonomy): Eukaryota > Viridiplantae > Streptophyta > Magnoliopsida > Asterales > Asteraceae > Helianthus > Helianthus annuus. Next base: position 4,896,891 of record NC_035445.2, read on the forward strand.
CTCAATTTCATAATTTTTAAAGCGGTTTTTCCCGGTTCTAACATAATAACTGGGTAATTGTTGTGAAACATTTTCCCAAAAAATAATAAGAAATTACTCTAATGAAAACGAACGTTATTAAAATTGACGAAACAATAAATCTGACCAATCCCAAAATACCAAAACAACAATTTACTCAATACTCAATTTCATAATTTTAATACATTTTTTTCCCGATTCTAACATAATAACTGGGTAATTGTTGTGAAATAAACGCGCACCTATATATACTAAAAAATAATAAGAAATTACTCTAACGAATACAAAGGCCATTAATTATTATATTTGCAACTCTCATCTTTCTGCATAATGTGCAATACAACTTATCATTTTATAAATGTAATATAGTTTAAACCAAAAAGTCATAGAGAAAGAATAAGTTAAAAAGCACACAACACATCTTCACTTAGAAGTTGTGAATCTTTGATTTTCTGATACATCTAGAGATCAAATTCACTACGTTTGCAAAGCTTCACTTTCAACCCATGTTTCATGTACATAGTGAGTGCAAGCTTTGGTGCTACCGGATGATTTTCGGTCACTACCACTTTATAGCGGTATAAGATTGAGGCGGCGACAAATTTCATCTGGTAGTAGGCAAAATCTTTACCCAAGCACAACCTTGGGCCACCGTTGAAAGCGGTGAACTTGTAGGCCGATTCGCTCATGAAACGCCTGTCCCTTAGCCATCTTTCGGGCCGGAATTCGCGGCAGTCTTTTCCCCATATTGGTTCCATTCTTCCCATTGCGTATATTGCATACAACACTTTTGTTCCTTCTTTTAGTATTGTCCCATCTGGAAATACATCATCTTCAACAACCTGTTTTTTGTATTTAGGCAAAACCATTAGAGGCTGGTAAACTGTGTCTTAGCGGGTTTAATAACAGGTGTTTGACGACGCAAACAACACAAGTTGTACACATGAATACGACTCGTTTAACTACTTTATATCCAATTTCTATAACACAGATTATGTTTTATGTAACAAAAATGAGAAATAATGGATCCTAACCTTCTAGTTTTAATTATTTAAAAAAAGTGAAAAATTACATGATGTATTTTCTATTAACAGGTCTAATCGTGTCTTATAGAGGTTACCCATTGCCATTCCCTTAAACCATATTAAAACCACGAAATTCGCATTGTTGACTAATAAAATTATCAAAATGGTCATTGACTTTCTAATTTTATAAAAAGAAATTGGATTTTTAAAATAATGAAATTCTAAGGCAAACCTATGGTATAATGACATTCGTTGTCCTCCTTCGCCAATCACAAAGCGGTGCTTGCCGATCAACACTAGAGCATGGTTCTCTTGCGTCGGACAGTTTATAAAGGGTGTGAACGGGCCAAGCCGCTCATGATATACTCGGGATAGGCACGCAAAAAGATCGAATAATCGAGCCTTACCAGAATACCAGTTACCGAGCTTGAGGCTAAAAATAAGTTTGTTTGATATACAAGTCTGAGTTTTACTTATCGAGCTTGAGTAGGCTAAGAGGCCTAAACAAATCTTTTATTTATATCATTTTTGTTTAAAAGATATTTCTATAATATGTATTGTGTTATATAGAAAAATATGATTATAAATTTACATAAAAATTATTCATAAACATATATAAACTAACTTATATCTATAGTAAACCAATTAAACTCGAGTTTGAAAAACTGATCTTTAATCGAAGTCAAGCTTTAGAAATACAGTTTAAAAATAAGCCGACTGGGCACAACCTTAGGCAAGCTCGTGCTCATCTCGCTTATTAATATACTGCTTGCTAGCACTGCACAGCACAAGAGAATGGATAATAACAACACATGTCTACTCATTGGAATGCAGTGGCACAGGTTAGAAGGGGCCGACTGCCGAGAGGGGCGCCCGACCCCCCAAACTTTTCGCTCAGTAGTGTTATGTATGCAGTGGTGGATGCAGGATTTTATTCTAATGGGTTCCTTTTGGTAAATTCTTTTTAATTCTCACTAACTTTTTTTAAATTCTACAAAAAGTTTTGGATATATATGTTTTCGACCCCCGTCGGAAATCTCAAGCTTCGCCACTTGTTGGAATGAATTATTTTGCTAAAACATGATAGATATATGATAATATTACTAGATATATAATCACAAAAAATACCTCTTTATGATCAACAGGCACTGGAGGATATAACCTTAACGATTCAGACAAAGCAGCATGCAAATACTCCATCTTCTTCACCTCTTCTGGTTTAAACACTAAATCCCTATTCACCACCCCTTCATCTCCCCTTTCCTTCACAATCCCACAAATCTCACACAATATCTTCTCCTCCACCGTTGGATTCCGATCAAGAAGCCAGAAAAACCAACTCAAAGCTACTGATGAAGTATCCCTTCCAGCAAGTATAAAGTTGACACATATATCACGTAAAAACTTGTTTGAAAAAGGGTGTCCATTTTCATCCTTAAGTCCCATAAATATTGTCAACAAATCAGACCTTTGTGTGTTGTTATAAATATAATCATCATGATCATGATCATCAACATGCAACAACAATAGTTCTTTCTTTCGGGTTCGAATCACTTCATTTGCGAAAGTGTCGACTCCTTTTATGGAATGTTTCAGTTTCTTTTCGGATCCGAGGTTGAAATGGCGCATGATCTTCCAAACTAGTGTTGGAGTAACGAACCGTAGGACGGTTGCTTCTGTTGCGGCTTCGAAAGCTTTAGCGAAGGGTATTTCGGGGAGACCTGGGCTTAGACAGCCCGGGTCTACCCCGAAAGCGATCATGCAAACGTTGTCGAATGTTAATCTTAAAAGGATGTCTTGTAGATCGATTGATATAGATCGATCTACAGACTCCTGTAAAACGGGCAACAGTCGTTTTTGGACTAGTTCCAATAACGACGTGGTTGTCATGTTTCTAAATTTAGATGAGTGAAACTCGATGCTCGCGGTTTTCCTTTGTTTTTGCCAAATATCGTCGTCGGCGTTAAAAATTCCTTCGCCAAGAAGATCACGGAGTGTATGGCGGAAGTAGGGGCCTTTCGGGTATGCGTTAAACTTGGTTTTCAGAAGATGTTCGAGGTTACGAGGATCGGAAGTGACCACACAATTAAGATTGGTAAACCAAGGACCTTTAAACACAAAGGTACCATTTTGTCTAGACAGAATTTGAGATATCCATTCGTAGACATCGAATCGAAGTCCAAGAACTAAGGATGGCAACATTCCCACAAGTGGCCACACGGGTAGCCCTTTCTGTTTTCGTTGCCGTAGAGAATGTATGGCAACGAAAACGAAAAGGGCAATGAATAGCTCTAGGATTTGAACGTCCGGCAATATCTGATATTGCCGGACAGTCGGAAAATGAGAAAGAGAAAAAGTGGGCATGATGGTGGTGTTGAGGGTGGAAGGTGTAGAGTGATGGTTCATGTTGAAAATATGTTTAAGGGGAGGTAACTACTCATGTGTTATATGAGGGTGGAGGGTGAGTGTTGTTGTGCATGAGAATTGGATTTGGTAAACAGAAGTTGGATGATTTAGGGTTATCAATAATTTTAGTGTTTGATGTTTAACTTTTGGGTGAGGTGTGTGTGTGTGTGTGTGGGGGGGGGGGGGGGGTTTGTCTTGTGTGTTTGTTAGGTGTGGAAGTTAACCTAAGTACCATAAGTCTTGACAAAGGTTAACAACCACCAACTGTATTCACTTTTTAAGAATGTTTTATAGGTTGAACATGTATTTTTAAGGAATAGTTAGTGTACAATTTCAAGATGGATCCTGTAGTATCTAGATCTATATTAAGTTTTGTGTAAGAGAATCTTTAAGATACAATAAAATAAAATGATGGGTAATGTATGGCACTTTAGATAACGCCTTAAAATACGTGATTTTTAATGTACTAAATTGAGTTGGATCGAGAGATGGTAATTAAGTTTTTATTTTTTTCTTATAATAAATAAATTATTTTATAATGTACGAATATGTTATCAAGTTTTTTTGTTATTATTTTTTTTAACGGCAACTTTTATTGAAAACAAAATTGAAAACTACAAACTAGTAAGGCGGTAGAAGGCAGCTGACCACAAACAAAACAAAAAACAAATTACATCTTATCAAGTTTTACTTAGGTCAGAAATCACCCCCTAGTTTGGTTCACCGACAGTGGTGGTCTCGATATCGAAACACTTGAGAACATATACATAAATATAAAAATTATATATGCATATATTTATAAAATATATAAAAATAAAAAAATTGGAACCCTAGGAGAGTGGGCCCTGGATAGTCGCCCACTCTACCCCTCTCCAGGGCGGCCTACTGATATGACAAATTAATGTTTTTAGACTTTAGTGTTAATAAAACCTTGGTGATTCTTTTCTTTTTAAGAATAGTATGATGATTTGAACATATAAGTTGGATAATTTGATAAACTAAACATATTCATCTATTTTTATTTAAATGACGACAAACATTTGCTAAGTCTACACCACATAAAATTCACTAAAATACCTAAAATAAAGTTTGAACCCTCACTAGTTGATTGAGGTGAATTCAGTTATTCTATTTGGCCAAAGGCCTCTTAACTTGGTCATCTAAATACATTCTGAAAAAAACTATATTTCGAGGCTGTTTGACAACATTTAAATGGGTAAGTATTGAACCAGTAAGAGGTCTAAACCATTAAGAGCCTGTATAATGCTTAACCGTTCAGAGGCAAATGTCTGACCAATTCAGATTAGAGGTCTTAACCATTTAGACTCTGTATAATGCTTAACCATTCAGAGGCAAATGGCTAAACCATTCAGACATCTGCTCGTGAAACAAACAGTCTGAACCATTAAGTGCTTAACCAGTAAGAGGTCTGAACCATTAAGAGCCTTATTAAGAAGTAAACAAACAACCCCTTCCTAATCCTATTTTGGTTATTGATTATGTTTTCTTTTGTCATTAATCGTTATACATTTTTGTTGTAGCTTGAAACATACAACTGGTTTAAAATTATTTTTTTTACTTTGTACATTAGTGATTAAAGCACTTCTACACATTGACTTTTCTCTACAAACAGCAAATCTATGAGAAAAAATTGACAGTAACTTATGTATATAGGAACAGCACTTACACACTATACACCTTGTTCTCTTTACTTTTATTTTGTCCTTTAGCTTACTGAAACTAAAAATAAAGTTCTTTATATATATAACCTCAGATATATCTAAAATTCCATAATCTTATAGGCTAAAATTTGTAATGACTAACAATATTAATCTTTAAACGATATTTAAATAGTCACATTGTTAATTGAGTAAACTGCCAAGTACTTAAGGTTTAATCACTTTTGGCACTTTAGTCCAAAACTCAAACCTTTTGAATATAAGTTCATGTGGTTTCAATTTTGTTGTCATTTTCATCTAAAAGCAAATTTTGGTCAGTTTTTTCAGTTAACATCCAACTTTTTTTTGTCTTTTTCCTCCCTTTTAATTTAGGGCAAAATGGTCAGATTTTTTTTTAATTAATATTTGAAATTTTTTATTTTCGTTAAATTATGAATTTACATCGAGATAATTGATCAATTTTTGTTAATTTTTTTTTTTTTATTTTTCTACAATAAAACGTTAAAAGACCATTTGCCCTTCATTAAAAGGGAGGAAAATACAAAAAAAAAAAAAAAGGATGTTAACTGAAAAATCTAACAAGATTTTGATTTTAGATGAAAATGACAAAAAAATTGAAATTACAGGGACCTATATTCAAAAGATTTGAGTTTTGAACTAAAGTGTTAAAAGTGACCAAACCTCAAGGACCATTTTGACAGGTTACTCTTGTTAATTACAATAGTGCATCAATGTCAGAATACAAATTCAGAGAGGCAATAGCCCTTTGCGAGGGTCACGGTGTATCAAAATGCATATAATTTTGTTGAAAGATTGAACGCATATGCATGAAAAATGTCTAAGCTAACCACCAACACATAACTAAATTTTACACAAGTTGACCAAGACTTTACAAAAGTTACACCAACAAATGCATATGTAGAGGGGGCAATCTTGACCCAAAGCCTTTCAAATGGGTCAATTTGGGTTGTTTTTAAAATTATATGCGTTGATTTGGGTAAGATATTTTAACTAATTGGGTCATAATGGGTCACTTGAAATTCTATCTTGTTATTTTCGGGTCAAAACGGGTCGACAACATTAAAGAAATGGGTCGATGTGGGTTAGTGTCTTAAAGAAACGGGGTCGGTTCGGGTCGGGTTTCGGGCCGGCACGGGTTTTAGATCGCAACGGGTTTTGGGCCGGCACGAGTTCCGCACTAGACGAGTTTCGGGTCGGGACGAGTTTCGTACCGTTTCGACGCGTACCGTTTCGACCAGTACCGTTTCGACCAGTACCGTTTCGACCCGTACCGTTTCGACCCGTACCGTTTCGAATCGAACCGTTTCAACGCGAACCGTTTTGACCCATACCGTTTCGGCCAGTACCGTTTTGACGCGAACCCTTTCGACCCGTACAGTTTCGACCAGTACCGTTTCGAATCGAACCGTTTCGACCCGTACCGTTTCGACCAGTATCGTTTCGAATCGAACCGTTTCGAACCGAACCCGTTCTAATAAATCAACTACAGAAAAACGAATTCTCAATTCTAATTCCCAAACCAGATGTCTATACCGTATAACTGATCATAGAAGCTTATAAATTGCCTACATTGTCATCGTATTTAAAACAAACTAGGAGGAGAGTGAATCGTATCGGATTTGAGGACTAGAAATCTGACACAATGAACAAAGTTATATTTGTGATGGAATGTTTATTAAAAGATTAATTAGTAGAAGACAAACTACCGACTTTGCAAGTTATAACAGGGGGCAAAAACCATGAAATGGTGAGTCTGGGGCAATGGTCAAAGATAAGATGCATGCCCAGACCGGCGTCCCCACGTTCAGCTGAATATTTATTTTTTTGCATTTTCTAAATAATACATATACTAGTTTTTTTTATATCGTGAGTTCCGCGAAACCTAGCAAATGATAATTTAAAAACAAACGTGATTTGAAAATAAAGCATGTCTTTTAGAAAGTCAAACCATTAGAACGATTTAGTTTATCATCGTACCGTTTTATTATACCAAATAAATACTTTATTTTGAGTATAACCTTGTTTTAACAAAGCTTATAACGGAATGCCAGGAAAAGAAATCAAGCACAACTACGTACTTAGGTTTTTAGAAAGAACATTATTCGACAAAGTAGAGATGGTGATGCGTTAAGGCTGTGTTTTTTTGGACAAAGCAGGTACATTATTCGAAGGTTACCAACCCGGACCTGTTTTAACCCGACAAAATTGCCCCTTATTGTACAATCATTTAAAAAAAACATTTTTTTAGCTAACCCGACCCGAAACCCGCTCTGACCCGAACCCGTTTCGACCCGAACCCGTTTTGACCCGAACCCATTTTGACCCGAACCCGTTTTGACCCGAACCAAAACAACCCTTTTTTTAATTGACCCGTTTTGACCCGAACCCGTTTTGACCCATGACCCAACCCAACCCGACCCGACCCGACCCGTTTGCCAGGTCTATGCATATGTATGCATATACAACAAAATAATGCACATGGTTACAATAGTGCATCCTACAATGAATGCATCAAAGCATGCAATTTGATGCATGCATCATTTTACTCATAAAATCTTAAACCTTCTGTTTCATGCAACCAACGTTGGTAAAGTTCTTTACAAAAATATACATCAAACTCCAATAATAACCAAGAATATACATTTGTTTTCTTAAAAGCAAATCCGAACAAATTAGATTTCTCAAAGCAAAACAAAAACCCCTCAAACTTTACTTCTTTAGAATCTAAACTTATACAAAAAACACATTTGTAATTTAAGTTAGACACAACATTAAACAGCTGTGTGCAAGTATGATTTCATCTCATGGTCCAGTATGAGATTGATCGGTTTATATTGGTTTGGTTTTAGGTTACTTTTTTTTATCATTTGGGTTCGGTCCAGTTTCAAGTTGCTGCACACCTTGACCTTGAACATGCCATATAGGGAGATAAATTCTACATTAAGCTATAGCTCGGGTTACAAGAGGCATGCGTCACAACGTAGGCTATTAGGAGTCTTGAAGTCCAGCTTGGTCAAGTCTAAAGAAATTCCTGGCCGCTCTACAAACTACGGTTTCCGGAAACAACATATCAAACCAGCCGTTTTAGCAGTTTGACGGTTTGATTTTGGCTTGAATTGTTTTTTTCTTTTTCAAATAATTTGTATTAAAATTTGGGAATGATAAGATATTCATTAATATAGTATATTTAAACAACTGCATATTTCAAAAACGAAAATTACATAAAAAGTTAAAGTTAAACATCTGATTCCATGTTCCAAACCGCCAAAACCGAACCATATAAATCTCAAACAGCCTAATCGGCCAACTTGCTTTGTTTGGAGTTTGGACGGTTTCAAACGGTTTATTAGCATTGGGACGGGTACGGGATTGGGGTACGGGGATGATACGTGAACGAGGAACGGCAAAACTCAAAATTCCAAGATACGTGTACGGCAATAAAAAATATAAAAAAATAAAAATATATTAAACAGATTCCAAAAATACTACATGTTCCAAAGGTAATTAATTATCAATAATCAAATCATTTTCAAATTCCGGTTCATCTAGTGAGAGATCGGCAATCGATAGAGAATTAGAGATGATGAGATTTGAGAGTTTAGAGATTAGAGAAGCCGAACATGATAGGTCTATTTATTTAATGGTCGGTTGTGGAATTTGAAACAGTTAAAACCCTACAAATAAATGAAAACGGGTTGGATACTTCTACCAGATACGTCCCCGACGTTGGAAACGTTTAGGAGACGTCCCCGGCGAGTACCCATGGTGTTTCCGTCCCCGACAAGTACCCGAGACGGGTACGGCCACATAAATGGAGTCCCCGTGCTACATAGGTCGATACCCTTTCCCTTTTTGAGCATACGCAACCTTAAATTTTGGAGTGAAAAGGTCATTCACCATTTGATTGTGTAAATGTTCGTACATCCATGCTATTCAAGCTTCCTTAAAGTTTCTAAACACTTTAATCCTTTCAAGTTATAAGATCAAAGCAGGCAACCGATTATATTACCTCAAAGATTGGATCTAAAATCCAGCATTCTAATTTTCCTTTTTCTCATCAATATTCCACACACGTTGTCTCTTCAAGTTGCTTCCTGCTAATCAAGAACATAAAATAAATTATAAACATCTAAAGAAGTTATCTTCTAATGTTTAACCAAGTAACAGTTACTTAAATATTAGATTTGTGTACAATTATCTGTTTAATAAAAGCCAACAAATCAAAAGAAGCCACACCAAGCATGACTTGATTATTTTGTAAGAGAATTCACATCCATTCCGCCATCATCTTCATTTCTATAATTACACTAAAAATCACTAGATTTTCTCTCTCTTTTTCATTTAATTTTTTTATACATTTATCATTACCTTTTTTCTCTCCTCCACTCACAAGTCACAACCACTTTCAAAAAAAAAATAATAATATGGGTGAATAGTGTTCTTCCAAATATACAGATAAATAGTAATATTTTCTCTATCCTGCACTCACAACCACTTTTTTATAATATGCAGATTCCACTCACGTAAAAATGCAGAATGGGATGTGAATGCTCTAAAACTAGTAGGTTTAGTACTTTTTTTGTCTAGTAAAACAAATTTAGATGTCTGGAAATTAAAAAGATTGAATTCAAAATTGATGACATTGAACTCTTTTTTCTTATTTTTTTCTTTCTTTTTACAATTTTCATTTTATATATAATTTGGGAACTCTATACGAACTTATAATACTTGAAAGTTGAAAAGAAAATCTAACACACGATCCTTTAATTTTGTTGTCTATATATTGATATTAAACTTACAAAAATTGAGTTGTATATCTAAAAATTATTTTTGATATCATAAATAAAACAATAATTTATTTTAGATATAAGTCAGTTTTGAATAAATTTATATCAAAATGTAGAAAGAAAAATTAAACTATTTTGATTTTTTAAAATACTAACTATTAACAAAATCATATGTTAAATAAAAATTAATTTAAAAAAAGAAAAAGGAATGATATTAAGAAAATAGAATTCATTAATATCAACTGTGAATTCAAACTTATACAATTCCCACCATTTTCACAAGACAAAAAGGACTACAGGTTTTATAAATCTTTTTTCAAAACTTACTCTTATAAGAAAATTCAGTATGACTTACATCTTGCAAACGAACTTATCCTCCGATAGTGCCTTCTCTAATCTTTCTTCGAAAGGTGTAGCATGCCAATTAACCTTCTGATCCTACAAAGATAAATGTAGTTAGTTAATTACAAGTCATAAATCATTATATGTAAATTTGACAAACAAAAGAGTAAATATTAGACTAAGAAAATGAACAAAGTTAACCTCACTGTACTTGGTAGTTGTATTAGGAATTCCGTTACCATCTCCCCATTTGGGCGTAAACTCAGTTTCATCAGCATTCCAGTCAAGAGTAACAACACCCGGAGTTTGACTGGTCAAACTTTCGTCAATGCAGCCTTCATGGTTTGACTTTGACGGTAGCCATGATGACAGAGTAGGACACACGTTTAACTCCTTTTCGGTTGTGCTGTCTTCTAACTTAACTTGTGACTGTGGGCTTTCTTTATCAGACTGGTCAACACATTCTTCTTCTATCGGTGTATCTAACTGAGAAAAGTTTCGAGGGGTTATATGTGAGTGCACGTACTGAACTCTGATACTTGCATTCTTGCTATAGGAAGCGAAAACCGTGCCAGGTGTTTGCATATCGTCGGTCAGTTTTCGAGGAGTTGGGTAAGGTGATGGCTTTGAAACGGTGTGATCAAATGGAGATTCGCATAGCTTCAAGGGTATTTTAGTAATGTTACGCGGTGAGTTATTTGATGAAAATGAACATAAATCACTCTGGCTTTTGAAGCGAACAGATTTGCTTTTGCAGTGTGTGCTTGCAGCAGGTTCAATCCCACAGCCTTCAGAAGAGTTGCTAGAGATGCTATCTATGTTCTTCAAACTGTGATATGAAACACAAGATTTTGAGCTACTGTTAAATTGCTAATGGTTGATCTATGAGGAAAACGAAACAAGAAATGAAATTAGGCCTGTAAACGAACCGAATGAACACGAACAGAGGCATGTTCGTGTTTGTTTATGTTCGTTCATTAAACCTAAACGATCAATTAACGAATCACGAACGTAAACGAACATAAACGAGCATAATTTAACAAACAATAACCAACATAAATGAACATGATTGACTAAACATAAACGAACGTAAAGTAATTTTTTATATAAATTGGTGATTAATTACGATAAATTCCATTGGAAAACCCATTTTATTACTAGAAAGCCAATTACCAATTAGTTATATTTATATAAGTCGTTAGAAAGTTCCTTTTATGTTTAATATTTATATAAATATAACTACTTATGTATTTAAAATGAAACGAACATAAATGGACGTTCGCGAACATAAATAAACGAACAAAACGTGTATTCATGCTCGTTCGCTTAATTAAATGAACAAAAACTGTGTTCATGTTTGTTCGTTAATTAATTAAACGAACTTCCGCCGAACAAGTTCATGAACGTACGGTTTGTTTACAGGCCTAGATGAAATCAACTTTTGAGCATTTGTTGGAGGATGAATTACCTGTTTGACGAATGTGATGAAGAATCTGATACATTCTCCCATTTCTGAAAAACTGCGATCGGAGACTGAAATTGATCAGGTTGCTTCTGTAATGCCTCTTCTGTATCTGTGTTTGTTGAATCAAATATGGATTCTGTATCACCATTACGAGGTTGTGAATCATCTGATTTATCATTTTTCGGGAATTCAACTGGAGTTTCAGGTAAAGTGCCACAGCCTTCAGAAGAGTTGCTAGAGATGCTATCTGTGTTCTTCAAACTGGGATATGAAACACAAGATTTTGAGCTGCTGTTAAATTGTTAATGGTTGATTTATGAGGAAAACGAAACAAGAAATGAAATTAGGCCTGTAAACGAACCAAATGAACACGAACAGAGGCATGTTCGTGTTCGTTCATTTAACTTCAACTGAACACGAACACATAATCGAACACATTTTTTTGTTCATGTTCGTTTATTAAGAAAATGGGCATGTTCGTGTTCATTTGTGTTCGTTCATTTAAACCTAAACGATCAATTCACGAATCACGAACGTAAACGAACATAATTTAACAAACAATAACCAACATAAATGAACATGATTGACTAAACATAAACGAACGTAAAGTAATTTTTTATATAAATTGGTGATTAATTACGATAAATTCCATTGGAAAACCCATTTTATTACTAGAAAGCCAATTACCAATTAGTTATATTTATATAAGTCGTAAGAAAGTTCCTTTTATGTTTAATATTTATATAAATATAACTACTTATGTATTTAAAACGAAACGAACATAAACGGACGTTCGCGAACATAAATAAACGAACAAAACGTGTATTCATGTTCGTTCACTTAATTAAATGAACAAAAATTGTGTTCATGTTTGTTCGTTTATTAAATAAATGAACTTCCGCCGAACAAGTTCATGAACGTTCGGTTTGTTTATAGGCCTAGATGAAAACTACTTTTGACCATTTGTTGGAGGATGAATTACCTGTTTGATGAATGTGATGAAGAATCTGATACATTCTCCCATCTCTGAAAAACTGCGATCGGAGACTGAAATTGATCAGGTTGCTTCTGTAATGCCTCTTCTGTATCTGTGTTTGTTGAATCAAATATGGATTCTGTATCACCATTACGAGGCTGTGAATCATCTGATTTATCATTTTTCGGGAATTCAACTGGAGTTTGGGGTAAAGTGCCACAGCCTTCAGAAGAGTTGCTAGAGATGCTATCTATGTTCTTCAAACTGGGATATAGAATAAAAAGATTTTGAGCTAGTGTTAAATTGTTAATGGTTGATTTATGAGAAAAACTAAATAAAAAATGAAATCAACTTTTGAGCATTTGTTGGAACGGCATACCTATTAATAGCGCTCATAGCGAGCGCTATAGCAAATAGCGTAGCGTAGCACTCATGTGTCGCTATTTGATTTTGGCGCCTCCATAGCGGGCAAATAGCGGGATTTTAGGTTTTTTTGTTTTTTTTCTCTGCTTTAATATAAATAGCGGGATTTATAGGTATAAAATAGTAGGATTTTAGGTTTTTTGTTAAGCATACATATAAAACAGCGTATAAAACAGCTTATTTGGGTATAATATATATATAAAATGTTTCTAAAATTTTCTCCTAGTGTGTCGCTAAACAAAAAATAGAGCCCGCTATTTCATAGCTATAGCTATTATTCCTATTGGTAGCTTGTCGCTATCGTCCGCTATTCGCTATCAGTAATGATATATTACCTGCTTGATGAATGTGATGAAGATTCTGATCCGTTATCCCATTTCTGAATAACTGTGATCGGAGACTGTGACTGATCAGGTTGCTTCTGTAATGCATCTTCAAAAGCAGTGTTTAGAAGCCTCGAATCGAATGTGGATTCTGTGTCGCCATTATGAGGCTGTGAATCTTTTGATTCGTCATTTTTCCGGATTTCAACTGGAGTTTGGGGTAAAGTGCCACAAGCTTTGAGAAATTTTGCCTGTATAAGTTGATATTTAGTTCTCCTGAAGTCTAGATTCTAATGAAACGTGCCACAATAAATCGTATGAGCAACTCAGATTCATCTTTTATCTACAATACATGATAATTTAGTTCTTCTGAACTGAGATTCAAACATTCAGTTGTCTTTTGAACTTACTACTCAACTTCCTCTATTAGATATTAAGATTTGCTATGCTCTAGCATTGGTGTTTGCATTGAATACTGATGCAAATGGTGAATCATGAATGGCAAATAATTGTGTGTTTTAACTTTCAAGACCGAGGTCAAAAGTGAGAGACAAAGGCTTCGAGTTTCATTGTTTGACTCAAAAGTCAAACAGAGTATTGCAAATTTTGAGGACTCAAGACTTCAACAAGTGAACAGAAAAAATTTATAGGCCAACTATTGTCTTGTATAGTTTTCTCTCACACACTCTCCCACGGATATATTGAAATTTAATTAATTAATTTTTGAAAAATTTTAAGGATGTTCATTCTAGACTTTTGTAAAGTAAAACAGACATCTAAATTACTGATTAAAGACATATATAATCACCTTATCACAAGCATTAACAAACTACATATTGGTCACAGAAACTAGTGGAATAATAACAACGAAAACTGCACAGGTGACAGTAGTTATATGGACAGCTGCATTACCGGTGCTCTTGCAGCATGTGCCATCATTTTTACAGTTAAATAAACCTTAGTCTAAAACACCAAATAAACTATTACCTCAGCCCGTAGCTCGTCATCTAAAAGTGGAGATCCAGTAACACCATATCTCCCATCCTCGCATCTTGAAAGATCACCATCCTCATCTTCATCTGGACAACACAACCACTCTATCAACACAAAATCAACAAGCAAATGCACATTTCCACATCCGCAACACATTTAGTTCCAAAAATATCTACAACACAGCATTTAACTTACAAACCTAAAAACGTAAACGTAAACCAAAACCGTAACATCACTTTCAGTTACAATGGCCTACTTCACTATCACAAACACAATTATATCAAAACATCCGATTAATTCCACTTCAAAAAACACCGATAACACAAACTATAACCCTAACGAGTGAGGAAATACCTTCATGAGCTAGTAGAGACCACACGCAACCACTCTATCAGCACAATTTACACAAAGTCAACAAGCAGATGGCCAGATGCACAGTAATTACATCAACAATGCACTAAGTTTTCAAAAACATCTATAACAGAGCATTTAAGTTACAAACCTAGAAATGTAAACCAAAACCGTAATATCAATTTTCAGTTACAATAGCCTACTGCCTACTTCACTATCACATTTTCAGTTACAATAGCCTACTTCACTATCACATAAACACTTAGATCAAAAATCAAATGAAATCCACTTCAACAAGCGGCGATAACACGAACTATAACCCTAACCAGTGATCAATTACCTTCGTAAGCTAGTAGAGACCACACACAACCACTCTATCAACAGCCTAATGCACATTTCTTACATCCACAGTGCACTTAGTTTCCAAAAACATCTACAACACAGCATTTAAGTTACAACCCTAGAAACGTAGACCAAAACCATAACATCATTTTTCAGTTATAATCACCTACTGCACTATGACATACAAAACTATATCAAAAGATCCAACGAAATCCACTTCAAAAACACGCCGATAACACACGAACTATAACCCTAACCAGTGATCAAATGATCAATTACCTTCGTGAGCTAGTAGAGATCAGGCACAAGCACTCTATCAACACAAAATCAACAAGCAATTGAACATTTATTACATCCACAACACACTAAGTTCCGTAAAAACCTCTATAACCCAAATAATTATGTTACAAACATAGAAACGTAAACCAAAACCGTAACATCATTTGTGAATTACAATAATAGCCTACTTCACTATCACATACACAACTATATCAACACATCCGATGAAATCCACTTCAAAAAAACACCAATTACATAACCTACCTTCGTGCAACCACTCTATGAACACAAAATCAACAAGCAAATGCACATTTCTTACATCAACAACACACTTACTTCTCTATAAACCTCTATAACGCAACATTTAAGTTACAAATCTAGAAACGTAAAGCAAATCCGTAACATCAATTTTCAGTTACAAATTACAATAACCTACTTCACTATCACATGAACAATTAGATCAAATTAAACGCCAATAACATAACCTATAACCCTAACCAGTAATCAGTTACCTTCATGAGCAAGTACAGACCACACGCAACTGCTAGCCAGAGGATCTACAGTCTCCTGAGCACCAAAACAAAAACCAGAACTCAAAATCAAGAATAATCGTTCAATATTCCAATCTATCAATTTTGAAACCCTACCTTACGAATTGCAGTGATAGGTTGAGAGAAGCGATTAACCTGAGTGTGATTATCCTCTCTGATTCTGAAACAGCAGGAGAAACAACGCATCGCTCTGCGAATAAACTCTGTAAAATCACACGAAAACGATGAGAATAACATTGAAGATTACAGTATTCGTTGAAATGAAGAACCCTAGATAGTGGATTTGAAATGATTGAATGAACAGGTGAACGTTGCTGTATATATTTTTGGAAATTTAAAAGGGGAAAAACGGACCGAGAAGGAGGGAATAGACGATTTCAGTCATGTCCATTTTTTCAAACTTGAGTTTTTTTTTTCTCTACAATTTTCGTTTTAGGCTTAAGTTAAGAATTGATGGGCTTGGTCTTGGGCTTGGTCTTGGGCTTGGTCTTGGGCTTGGGCTTGGGTAAGTTACATTTTAGTGGGCCTGAGTTAGGCTCAACTCAAGTATAGGTACTCCGACATCTTAGTGGGCCTGTTTTTTTTTCTCATTTAATCCGGGTAAATTACACTTTTCGTCATTTATGTTTGTATCGGATTGCAACGGATAGCCTTTAACTTCAATAATTACAGTCACAATCCTTTATTTGTAAAACCCGTTACACTCTACGTCCTTTAGTACTAATCAGATTAAAATTTTCAGTTAAATTTATTCACTTAAGGGTATTTTAGTCAATTCATGTTTTTATTTAATTGCTTAATAAATAAAACCAAAAAAAATTGCATATACACTTCATCTTCCTCAATTTCCTAACCCTAACCACAACATCTTGCCACCACCACCTCATCCTACCGCCACCACCACCACATCCTACTGCCACCACTCCGGCCATACCCACCGCCCCTAACCCCTCCACAACCCTAACTCCAGCAACTCTGGTACACCTCCGGCGATTTCAAATCCACTTTAACATCCTCAACAGTACCAACACGACATCGTTTTCACCTAACAGAGCGTTATCGTTCCGTTGCGCCACCGGAGACAATAATACACATCCGGTTTCTAGCTCCGACAATGACGGTGGAAAAGAACCGGTGGTGATGTCCGACGAGAAACTGTTGAGTCAGTGTGAGATGGACACGTATAAACCCTCTGGTCCCGGTGGTCAACACTGCAACAAGCGCGAGAGTTATAGTGTTTTGTGAAGTGCTTATTGAGAGTTATAGTGTTTTGTGATTTTTGTTTTGGAAATGATAGGTTAGGTTTTGGATGTGTTTGTGAAGCGATTATTGAGAGTTATAGTGTTTTGTGAAGTGCTTGTGGTTATTTAGGGTTAGAAGAGTTGGATTTGAAGAATTGTGTGACAACTAGTCAGTTATAGAGTATAATTTTTTTATGTCCAAATGTAGATCAACTGAAAACGTACACAATGATGAGCATAAGAACATATATATTTGACCCAACTCATTTACGGGAAAAATTTACATCAAAACTGAAGGGGTATGGTCCCAGATCTCGCGTCAGCATCGACCGCGAGTGACCATTACCGTTATCAAAACCCCCACTAGCCAACAACCTACTTGTGCCCATGCGAGAAGGCATCGACACAAGGGTTGAATCCAATCTGTCTAGTGATGGAGGAGGACTTACCTGGAACGTGAGAACGGTAGAGTGATGCGACATAGCATCACATCTGGTGTATGAAAACGGAAGTATTCACAGCGATGTGGCCTCGCACCGCGTCCAGTGAACACTTCTATCAATACAAGGAAGCTGGATAACAGCAACAGTCACCACAGGCGACGATGCGGCCAGCACCGCATCTCGCGTATTTCTTGATCACAAGCAAGAGACGCGATAACATCAGATGTTACCGCAGGCAGCGATGCGGCTCGCACCGCATCCTATACGCTCAACAAGTGGGACTGACACCACAGTGCAAGTGGCACCAATGGCAGTCACCTGTCAGGGCTACGTAAGCAACGGACTGACGTGGCGTAACATCCACAACCGACAAGCCTGACACACCTGCAAAGGTGCAGCACGTCGTCAGTCCGTCCGTCATCCTCCTCCTTCACTCCTCGGCTATAAATACCAACCCCAAACCAGGTTTGAGGTATCTCTTCACAACTCTCTCATACTACTACTATCTTACTTTGCTTCCCAAGCAAACTACTGATTCTCACGCCGGAGAGTGGTAACAAGGAGCACCCCCACCCCATCCTCCTTGTTACGAGTCACGGTGTGTTTCCTTGTGCAGGAGATCAACCCACCGGTGATCCAGCCAGCGATCCTCGAGAGGAAGGGATTAACCCTTCTTGACGAGACCAGTGAGTTAATCCTGTCCGGTTAACCATTATTTCATCAAAAACGTAAATCAACTTGAATTTGTACTAACACGTACATAAATATAAACACGTAAACTCGATCACAAAGTCTTTAGAAATTAAGGGGTTATAAGTGTTAATGCCGAAATCTTAGTACAAAAACAAAAAACAAAAAAGAGATTAAAAAATTAAAAGTGAGGACACTGTTCACAAAGTTTGTAATTGTATTATAGTTAATTAACTAGTGGGATTGTCCTCGCGTAGCGATGAGAATTTGATCTTGGACGGTATTGGATGTGGTACATAGCCAACACTCGGTATAACAATCGAAGAAGAAAACCAAAAATATAAGTCGTGATATAGACAAAAAGATTTTGACACGTGTTCATAAAAACGGATATCTGTATCAATTCCGATCAAATTAGGGTGTAAACGAACCAAGCTACTCAAAACAAATTGAGCCTACGAGCTTTAATCCAAACTCAAGCCTGAGCCCGAGCCTTAAAAAAACTTGTTTAGTAAACGAGCTTGAGCTTTACTTATTGAGCTCGAGACAACTCACATACTAATTAATATTTTTATGTATGTGTGTATACATTTTGTTATATATAAAATTATAAATTAATTAATAAATATTAAACGAGCTGAGTTCAAGCTTGAAAAATTATCTGCAGACTTAGTTCGAGCTTTAGAAACAAAGCTTGAATCAGGCCGAGCTCGAACTCAGCTCAATTCATTTGCACCACTAAATAAAATAAACAATAAAATACAACTGCAACCCCTAATGGTCTAGTGACATGATATTTGACTCCTACAATATAATATAACATGATAAAATACAATTGCAACCCTGATGCTTTTAGATTATTATAAATGCAATGTTAGATAGTATTTTAGACATAAAAACTAAATTGTTAAAAGAATAAAAATGCATCTACATATACAACGCTAGTGGTGAAGTTTGAAAAAAAAAGTTCGGGGGGTCGGAAAGTAACGGATCTAAAAAAATTTTCTATCGCGTAGTTTCGAGGTGTATGTTCGGGTCGGACGTCGATGATTCGATTCAGGTCAGGTCAGGTCAAACATTAATATCAAATAAAAAACATTCTCAAACATTAAAAAAGAAGTTATTATTTTATTCTTCCACATAGCATAATCTAATAACAAAACAAGTTAACAAATCACCCTAAATTTCAAACTCTAATTTCTATCTAAATCAAATCACAATAAGATTAAACAAATAAAATCAGACATAGTAACAGAAAGATTCAACAAGTTTAGCGCAAAAATTCGGACCAATTTCGCCGCTAATTTCAACCTAAATCACATAAATTGCAGCCTTAAATTAAACCTAAAGATAAAAAACACATACCTTATAAAGATTAAAGAAGTCGAACAAGAGTACAAGACCACAACAACGAGCAGTGTTTTGGCTTTTGTTCTCGAACAAGAAGCTGAAGTCGAACAGTTCTGGAACCTGCGTTCCAACCCCCCCCTCCCTCTGCAGTTCTGGCTTGTGCCTTCTGTTCTTCTGGTCGATGTCCCAAAGTAAACTAATTTGGGTTTTTTTTTATAGGGTGGGCTTTTAACTTGCGCTATA
This sequence comes from Helianthus annuus, assembly GCF_002127325.2. NCBI lineage: Eukaryota > Viridiplantae > Streptophyta > Magnoliopsida > Asterales > Asteraceae > Helianthus > Helianthus annuus. The sequence goes on from NC_035445.2 coordinate 4,916,839, forward strand.
TAATGATTTGATTTGGGTTATATAATATACATTCTAGTATTCTACCAAATATAATGATTTGTGCTATAATATTTGGACTAATTAAATATTTATTTGGGCTATATAAATAAAAAAAAATTAAAACCGGGGGTCGAAAACGTATATACCTAATTTTTTTTATAAAACCGGGGGTCGAAAACGTATATACCTACAAAATCCTATACGAAACGTACATATATAACACTACTGACCGAAAAGTTCGAGAGGGGATAAGGGGGCGCCCCTCCCCGCCGCTTAAATCCTTCGCCCCTGTACAACGTGATAATACTTTTTGGACCATAAGCAAATGTTCCACCACGTGGTATTGCTAGAGGAATAAAATCAATTATATCACATATTGCTGTGTGGCTAACACGTGGAACTCAAGGAATTCCATATCGGGTTTTCCTAAGCTCAATCTCGGTATAAAATTCAAAGTTTAAAACAATATTGCTCCTCTCCCTTTCACATAAATTTTCCATGAAGCTTCTTGCACACGAACCTCGACCTTTCTCTTGCATAGTTGCATCTCAACTTTACTTCCTCCATGTCAGTGTTAGCGAGTAATCAATATTTGGTTCTAGCTAGGTATTGTTTTGTTGTTTTGCTTAACCAAATTTGTTTTCTTCAAAAATATTCAACTTTTGAAAAGTCCTAGTTGAAGGTAATCTTTGGCCTTGTTAGGACATAACCGATTTTCTAGGCATCACATATATCTATCACCTCATTCATATAGCAAACTATATGTTGTCATTCTATGTAATAATTTGTTTTTAGGCAACCCAGAATTGAATATCTATACTATAAAGGAAGATCACTGAGAGTTTCATATAAAACCATTAGATCATTCAAACATTCATATCCACAGTCAAAGTTATATTATCTAAACTGATGCGTTACATCTCTATCAGAAATAAATGATCGTTGAAAAACCATAAACTAAAAAAGATCATGACTTGGTGCATCATCATGTGGTGAGATATTATTAGATAATATTATAATAGGATAAATGGATATTAACTGCCCGTTGGAAGGGAGATCTACCATTCGACCAGTCGACATTCTAGTCTTTGGATGGGTAGGAGGAAAACATGCATGTGTGGATCTAACAGGGGTTTCCCCGCTTGTGGTGATGTATGTATTCCGCCATCGCCTATAAATAGCGATTGATATATTGAAAATAAATTGCAAATTGATGATGAAAAATCAAAGAAATAGGGTGTTATACACTCGGTTACGATAAGGGCTATAAAAACATAAATGAAATAATAGAAGGTAGAAACAGATAGATCTAAAGTTTGTTTGTGATATAGGCACACCCCACAAACAAACGACAGGGAAGTCCACGTTAATACTGAAAACAAATTCACCACTAGTATCAATTTAGGATCCAAAGAACACCGCTCAATCTTGCGACAACTGAGTTAGCATTGGAAATCCCGGTAACACAAAACATAATATTTTCAAGTCAAACATAAAATTCACCATTCAAACTTTCGTTGGATACATATATCAAAGAAATCAACCCACGTCTTAGATATTTGGAATACTAGATATTAAGGTACTACCTACAATATAAGAAGTACAATTGGAAAAAGCCTAAACACAAAATGCAGAGAAAAGAAAATGATAATAGTCATTTTTTCCTTGTGGTTTGTTCAATTATGGCAATCCACACCAAATTTCAAATTTGCACAATTTGCATCCCTATCATTCTTGAAATATGCTACTTTACTCCAAAAAGTCAACGTTCGTTAATTTTCTCTGTTTAATGAGGGGTAAAAAGGTCATTGTACATTTTTATTTGAGTTAACTGTCATTTTCACCCTGTGGCTTGTCCAATTATGTTATGTAAGCACAGTATCCGGTGACTGAAGATTATCGATGCCAAACAGAACTGATAGCAACAGTTAAGGAGGAGTCTGTAAGTGCAGCTCCTGTTGGTAACTGTGCTTTATCAGTTCTGTGTAACAAAGTCAAAGCCCAAGTCAATGTTGTTGATTAAATTCGGATGGAAGTGAGTCTAAAGAGTCCGAACTTATATGTTGACAAATTCGAATTTAGTTATGTATTGTGTTGCCCAAACTTGTGGACATGTATGGTCAGGACTTAGGGTTTTGCCCTAGCCTGTATATATGAGTGTATAGGTTAGAATTGGGCATTTATCCATCACATTCATTCATCTCAGTGAGAATGGATCTGGGTGATCAGCTTCGTGTAACCTCTCACAAACACTAGCTATTCCTCAATAGTGTGTGCACATTTCTAGAGAGAATTACTATGTGTTAGTGAGTGAAAGCTCGGTTTAGATCTTTGTGATATAAACCAACTTGTAGATGATGTATACTCTTTCGGTTTGTAATTTGTGATGACTGATTCAATAATAAAGTGTTTCATCTTCTACATCTTTCTATCTTTTATGGTTTTGTTTATGATTGTTCTTCATGTCTTGAATCAAGTGCAATGTTGACGTTCGTCATCGATCCGGTGCTTTCACATGTTAGTCTAGGACAAATTTCAAATTTGTACCATTTACGCCATGACATTATTGAAACATGGTCAGTTTCAATAATCAATTCCACCACCACCATCTCTATGGTCTCTCTCTCCTCAACATCACCGCCCATCAGATTCGGCGGCCACCAACTTTTTAGATTTTCGGTCACATGTCTAGGGTTCGGTTTTTTGACCAGCCATACGCATTTGAAAACATAGTCGCCACACTTACACAGATCTAGGATTTCGATGGTGGAATATGATGGTTGGTAGTGAACAGAAAAGGTGGCCGGTGGTTGAATGTGCAGCATGGGTGGACAATGGTGGTGTAGGTTTTGTGGTGGAGATGGTGGTGGTTGAAGGGGTATGTTGCAGGTACTAAAAGAGGTGGTGGGGAATGGGTAATCCATGGAGGGGAGTGAAGGTAGTGGTGGTCGCCGGTAGGAGGTGGATAGTAGCAAAAGGCGATGGTCTAGTGGTGGGGAATTGTGGTGGAGGTGTGGGGATGGTTGTTGGTGTTTGGTGGTCGGGTTGTCACGGCCCCCGTCCCAGTTTTACCCAGTCCAGGAGCCGCGGGGCAGAAAAACCCGTGGTATTTATTATCTGATTTGATAGCGAAAGTTTTTAGCAGGATCTTTTAAACCTGAAAATGCCCGATTATTTTATTTCATCACTTGGGACGAACCCCGTAATTTACAATAGAGGAATTTCCCGAGGAAATTCCCTGATTTACAAAACATGTTTATTTATTTAACTGAGCCACCACTTCAAGCTTGATTAGTGCTCCGTAGCACTTTTTCCTTGATTCACAGGAGGTCGCCTGAAACATTTTTAAAAATATTTTTGTCAGCGGGGAAATACTGGTGAATCATTCAAATTTGATAAAACGACGCATAGCTATTAATTACAGCATAAGAGCGATTACAATGGCTTTTATCTTATTTTTATCTGGCGCCGTGTCACAGCCGTGTGACGATGGTCATACCACTATTGGGTCCTTTCACCCAAGTAGTGATGATTATCACTGTTAGGATTGATTAGTCTAACTGTGAGAAATTAGTAATGTGCACAATACCCCACTAGCCAGTGATTAAGATAACCACGACTTAATCCCTGTAATTATAACTTTGAAAATAATTTGAGGTATTGTAAAATACTTTTGATAAAAGAAAATGACTCACATTGCAAGTTTAAACGGGCAGAGTTTAGCTTACTGATAAGCCTGATATTTAAACAACAATGCACACGAACTAGGTCAGTAACATAATACAACATTTACGATAACTCACGAGATACAAACCCTCACAACGAATGACAAAGTGTGATACTTAACATCTATCGAATTCACGACGAATGACAAAGTATAACCCTAATGTGGGCAGCACTTAAACATCCATCGGATAGTTCCAATCGATCGGACATTGAATCGTAATAGCGATCGAGTTAGTACCCGGTATCGTGGCAGCACCTTCCTAATGAAAATTATGATTTCGAGCAGTAGAACTTCGTTTTGATTGAAAATTTTCGACACAGAATGAAAGCCCCATGCACATGCTATTTATAGCCTGAATTTGGGTTTTACGCGGCCCGCGTAAACCCATACATAACCTTTACACGGCCCGCGTGGCCACCTAGTCTACGTGTAGGGCATATGTGTCACGAGTAGGTTTGCCAGTTGGTCAACACATGGCCAGGATGCTTATCCGGTCAAACTTCAAGTTGACGCGGCCCGTGTAAGCATAAGCTTATGTTTTACGCAGCCTGCGAGAAGACCAAATTTCTTGATTTCTTGGTTTTTCATATACATTAGGGTTTCAGGGGTCCAGGTTTTCACTTACGGGTCGTTTAGGGATATTTTTGCAATCCTTACACGGGTAGGATAGAGGGCATTGGTGGAGGTGGATTGCAGGTAGTCAGGTGGGGATGATGGTGGTTGGTGTCTTTGATGGTGGCATGTGGTTAATGATGGCGTGATTAAGTAAATCAGGGATGAAAATAGCACAAATTTGAAAATTGGCATGGATTGGCATAATTGGACAAACCACATGGACGAAAATGACAGTTAACTCAAATAAGAATGTACAATGACCTTTTTACTGCTCATTAAGCAAAATAAAGTTAATGGAAGTTAAGTTTTTGGAGTAAAGTAGCACGTTTCAAGAATGTCAGAGACGAAAGTGGTACAAATTTGGAATTTGTTTTAGACGGACGTATTTGGACAAAACCACAGGGACGAAATGACAGTTAACTCAAAATAAAATGAAGACATGGGCTTTTAACTATTGTTGATGGCAACATGATGTAGCATGTGAAACGATAATGAAGGATTGATCAAGTTGATTCTGTGAATACCCGTTAAAATCTTCCCAAACCCCCAAATTCAATCCAAAAGGCAGAAAATTTGAAATGCTAAAATGATTATTGCAAAAACTGATAATTGACCATCTAAATTACATGTGAAGAACATAAATAAGAACAAAATTTCAAAACGGGCCATAAAAAGGCCATCGGCCAAACACAAGCCCAAAGACAAAATGCATAAAACATGGAAAAAACATAAAAGTATCCGTAACTCACACTAGGATGAGTGTTTTTGGACCCAAACTTAGACAAGGCCCTTTTTGGTCCATGCCACTACATGCTCCTCATTTCAAGCTTCGATTTGACAGGTCAAACACCTAAAACGGAGACCCATAGCTAAAGTTATGGTAGTTTTCGTAAATTACCCTTGGTAGCTTGATCATGGGCCTCCATAAATGTCATGGCTCGATCTTCCACACTTGGGCCTGCATTATTCCCTCTGGGTAGACAAAATTCGACCTCGAATCTGTAGTGAACTCATCATCAAACGAATATCCATGAAAAGGCAACAAATGTTTTACATTGAAAACAATAGAACAGCGAATGTGGCTGGGTAACTTCAGACGATAAGCATTTAGTTTATTTTCTACTCAATATCCACCGGCCCAATTTTCTTGGCTGACAACTTATTATACTCTCCAATTGAAAAATGATCCTTAGTCAAAATGGCCCAAACAAAGTCACCCTCCTCAAAATCAACTTGCCTATGCTTTTGGTCTTCAACTTGCTTGGCTAAGTTGTCCTGCACAACTTTATGAACTTCATATAACCCCACCACAAAATCTTACACCTTTTTGGGGATAAAACCTGGGACAGGAAGTGACATCAAATCAAGAAGCCCCCGAGGCTTAGCAGAATAGACTGCCTCAAACGGACTAAACTCAGTACTTTGATTGACAACATGTTTATGAGCAAACTCAACCTGACATAGTGACCGATTAACAACTTCCGTCTGCCCATCAGTTTGAGGGTGATAGGCACTACTGAAATTAAACTGAGTGTTCACCATTTTCCATAGACTTCGCCAAAAATGACTGAAGAAACGAGTGTCCCAATCAGAAACAATGGAGGATGGCAAACCATGTAAATGATTGATTTCCTGAAAGAACAACTATGCCATATTAACTGCATCTGTGGTCTTCTTGCAAGGAATAAAGTGCACCATTTTCGAAAACCGATCAACAACAACAAAGATCGAATCATTTCCATGCTGAGTACGTGGTAACCCCAGCACAAAATCCATGCTAATATCTACCCAGAGCTATAGAGGAATGGGCAAAGGCATATAAAGTCCCGCATTGGTAGCTGTGTCGTTTGAAACTTGACAAATCCTGCAACGTCTAACAAACCGATCAACCTCCTTGTGCATAGTAGGCCAAAAATATGAAGACTGCACCAGTTGTAAAGTACGGCCTCTTCCAACATGCCTTCACCATTGTCACACCCCGATATTTCCACGTGTCACCGGTGGGCCCGGTGGGGAGTATCGTGACGTAGTTGATATCATCATAGTCAAACAACACAATTTAAATGCACAGCGGAAGCAAAAGATAGATTTATTTCAACCGAATAAATATTGTAATATAAAGTATCACAAACAGTTGAAACAGATCAACATGTGGATCGAATAAAAAGGAAAACTGTTCAACAGACTTTGACATCTAGAGCTTGCGAGACTTGATTAATGATGCCTGGAGTAGCCACCCTATTACGTATAGTACCTGCACTTAGCCTTTTTGGAAAATACGTTAGTTTACACTGGTAAATACAACTTAACTGACTCATTTTGAAAAGAGTTTGAAAATTGATTTGAATGAACTTCGGCAAAAATATCTTTTATAACTTGGGATAATTATTTGTATATAATCTTGTATACAGTTTTACTCATTTGTCGTCCAACAGGGCCGGTTTGTAGGGCCGATCTAGATTAATTAACACGCCACAGGTATAATACCCACAAGGCTAATTCCTCTAAGTGGGCTACCAGTTTTTACATAATGCATCTGTCAGGTGTACGCCTACACCCCGTGCTTAGGTCGTGGCCATTTCTTTGAATGATGCCAAGGATATCCGAGACATGGTCATTTAACTCCCAAAGGCCATACACCAAATAATACATATTAAACGGGTCATGTACATATATTAATCACAATACGATTCAATGACTACACACCCGACCAAGCGGTACTTTTATAGTACCGTATCCCAAGCCCGTATAGGGAAAATAAGTTAAGAGTATTTACCTGAGCTAAATAAAAATTCAATCCCAGCCGTATATCAAATCAACAAGTACAGAAAGCTTTTACTGGGCTCCTAATCTGGAACGAAGGTTTTTAATAACCTATTAGAATCCTAACGTGTCTTTAGTTAAGCCTATTCTTAGACCGGTTAGTTTTCAAAAGGAAGACACGGTTCAAACGCATGATAAAGCGAAGACCGGTTTAGAATGTGGTTTTGACCCGAAAAGCTTGTATGCTTGTTTAATATGGGTAACTTAAACACATTCTGGATTTTGAGACAAAAATGATACGGTTTGACCTGTTTCGGCTAATATATGCAAACTAGTTACATAAGCCGATCCGAACGCAAAAAGTGCGTAACGAGTAACCAAATGAGTCATACACAAGTTTCCTAAGTTAATATGCCTTAGTAACCAAATGATTAATATACAAGTTTCCTAAGTTAATATGCTTTAAATATGTTTTGACATCAGTAAGATGTCTTCTATTATGCCCATAACGAATTTAAACTCAAACTATGCCACGTAGGGGCATTTTGGTCATTTTAAAGGTTGTAAAAGAGTTTAAATATTAATCTGAGTTACAGGTCTGATATAATCAGCAAAAATACTTAATTTAATAAGTTATAACAGTAGGGTATCATACGTATGTGAAATTTATCAATTATAACCAAACTATGCACCTTAGGGCATTTTGGTAATTTCACATAGGCTTAAAAGGTCCAAAACTGGAAATCTGAGTTTAAAACTTTTGCTTACTGTTAGAATATAAATATTTACTAAAAATATCAGTAGGCATCAAACCTTATATTTATAAAATGGTTTTAATACATACTATGCATTAAAGTAGGCATCAAACCTTATATTTATAAAATGGTTTTAATACATACTATGCGTTAAAAACGCTTAAAAAGGCGATTTGGAGCCATTTCTGGGTTTTCAAAGGAAAGCTGATAATTTTATTATTCCAGAAGGCTCAAAATATTCTATTTATCATATTAGATCAGTAGAAAAAGGTTTGGGGTCAAAAGGGTTTGAAAAACTCATTTTATAGCCCAAAAGGGTAAAACCGGCAATTACCGAATCAAGCTTAGAACTCTATGTTATGCTCAGCCTAAAAATAAATAAAAATCTTCAAAATTCCCAAGATATTATATTACATCAGTGGGTAATATGTTTGGTATCAAAAATTGGGTTTAGATAGGCTATATGCTAATTATGCAGTTTAATTACTAAAAAGCTTCTTATTTACGCTAATGAGCATAACTCCTAATCTAGACCTCAAACTGATGTCAAATTTTAGGGACAAGTTTATAAATCAGTAATGAAGGTTTCTACTCTTTTCCTTTTCCAAAAACCACATTTTAAGGTGAAAAGGCATAATAGTCAACGTTTAAGCATTTAACGGAATCATGCATATGAATCAGATAACTAATGAACCAAGTTGTATAATCTCAGAGGGTTATACTTATAGGTAACTTGGTCCTAATAAAGCTCTAAGGCATTCCTAAATCATGCTCAAATGGGTCAGAACTGAAAGTCAAAGCATAAGTCAAACTATGCGACTTTCAGTCCCGAAACGAGCCTAAACTGAAAATTGTCGGGTTGAACATGTTTAGACATGTTCTTACATTAATTACCAAGTTATATTAATGATAAAACAGGTTTCATAGCTTCTATATTGCTAACTATGCATTAATTTGATATTTAGCTTTCTGTTCACTTTTTAATATCAAGTTTGACCCGACAATTGACCTACTTAGAGTGGGAATCAGAGGGTGCCCTTTTAAGGGTTTATTGCCCATATAATTACCAACTCATAGGTACTTTCAATTTACAATTTGACTGGACAAATTAAGATTAATGATTAAGTCAAATCTTAATTGCGACGGTTTGACTCTAAGCTAATAAGCTAAGCAAAATGAATTAAGGAAGGTTAAGAATACTTACTGAAGTCCTAAGCACGACTAATGATCACTAGGAAAGGTGCTTGAGCTCCAGGAACCTTCAGAAATGAAGTTGTGAAGATATCAAGTGAATGTTCAAATGTTTGCAACATTAAAGCTCTTATATAGAAGTTCAATTGCATCAAGATCATGCCAAATAAGCCTATGGAATGTTTCATGTTCATTCCAAGTGTCCCTAGGCCCTTAAAAACCATCAAACAAGCCCATAGAATTGAATACAAGGCTTCTAAGTCGGTTTAACTTGCTGAACTCGTAGGTGTGCATGATTTCTGCCCAGCACAGGCCGTCGCGTAGTGCGACGACAAAAGGGGGAGGTTCTCGCGCTACGCTAGCAAGTGGCTTACCAGTCACACAAGTTTCAAACAATTGCATTTCACCCCTGGACCTTCTAAACATGGTTTTCACTTCATTTCTTGCATTTTCACCCCCTTAACTTGACTTTTAAGGGCCCCATGACCTAACCAAACATTGTTAAGTCCTCGGTTAACTTTGTGATCACCCGTAAGGCCTTATATTTCAACGTTGACGCTTTTAACCCCTCGCATACGAATTTAATTCATAACTTTCTGATATGATAACGAAACTTTGTGAAATATTTATCACTTATTCTAGTGAGCATAATTAATCGTTACAAAGCTTCGGGTTTGCTAAAAGGTCACTCAGAGGTATACTTTCAACATGTTGACACATTTAACCCCTGTAGTTTGTAACCTCTCACTTTCTTCCACAATTAGCTTCGTATGATCCATGAATTATTCGTTTAAGGGTATAAACGTCGTGTAGGGCTATATGAGGGTACATTTATCAATTGTTGACACTTTGAATCCTTTTACACACGTAGATTCTTTGTTTGTCAACTTTAGTCCCTCTAAATCAATTCTTTACACGTTTTAAGTCCATGACACGTGTCGATATATTATTGGACATAAATTTTCGAGGTGTTACATCCTCACCCCCTTAAAAGAAATCTCGACCTCGAGATTTGCTAAAATGCTGGAAGTACTTTTTTTTGTCGCATAATGGACTTTAACTTCTATAGCATATCTGGAGCCTCTCCAAGCTCCCAAGTTGACCTCTATAATAGGTACATGTATCCTTTTTGGAGCTTCTTAACCTGTCGATCCTTAATCGATGCAGGTTTCCCATCATATCATAAATTTTCATATCATTATGTGATAATGCTTCTCGACTTATTGGTGGAACATATCCTTAAATCATTAGTGTGTAATACATGGCGATCTCCGCCAAGCTCCTTAAATAGGTTTTAGCTTATAAGCTAGTTAATCTTGATACATTCGGTTCCCTAGAATGATTCTATATATTCAGAGCTTAACTTGCCTGATAATTAACAAATCGGCACACCCTTCCAAGGTGATATCTTTTGTTGAACCTTGTTCCTTAACAAGAACTCCGGAGGTTCGCGACTTTCATTAGTCCTTGATTTTCTGCCGAATACTGGCAATTTACAGATGATTATGGATTGGTTTAATCCTATTCGTTGTTTCCAAGGCAACTTTCAGATCCTGATAATTGGACTTACTAATCTTTTGTCTAACAATATATGTTTAACACTCTATCTTTTGCAAGGTCTCTAAGGAGCAGCCTTGATACTTATACATCAACTATTATAGAAAATCTTATCTTAAGGTGAAATGGTTATTCCATCCACTGCTTAAACTACTTTTAAGGAATAGCTATCCTTGCCGTTAGTCAAACCGATCGACAATCCTGGGCAGCTGATGGCAATTCTTAATTGTTGCCTAATTAGGGTTGCGGTAATCAAATGCATAAGCAAAATGAACCGTCTTTCTTATTTAACTATACCAAATTCTCAGATTATTGAGTTAGGCTATATGAATCCTCTATTTTAAAACTTACTTAATCAGGGTTTCGATCTTCCAATGATGGTACTAGTCGTCTTGGAGATTTCATATTAATACAACCCTAAATGGGTTATAAAATCTTAACTCTACTTGCCTCTCAGGAGGTAACCAGGGTAATCTTAGGAGGAGATAGTCAAGATACAAGGAGGTTACAGAGATTTTCCAAATCTCAGGCTCCAGTTCATCCATCATTGCTTGTGTCGAACAAGTGACACATTATATGTTACAAGTCCACGAATTTCCTTAATCGAAGACCTTTACTTGGTCAATTCCCTTCTGGATATCTCTTTGAATACCTTTAGCTGACTTTAGTACCATATGACCATCGGGATATCTTTGTGGTTCCATGCATTAAACCTCCATACTGATCAGGCATGGAAGCAATCTATAGAACTTATTAAGATACATCAATCTTCATATGGCGCTTTTATCACACCATCTGGTATTTGCAATCGATAGATATCAAAGAGATATCAATTATATGCTGACACGCTTCTTCTAGAGAGAGGATACTTCTAGAATTCTTACGATTGGAGGTTTCTGATAGGAACAGAAGAAAAAGGGTTCTTATGGTTTCGCCTGTAAGTTTTACCTTAAACTTAATATCTAGGGTTCTTACGGGAAAATTTATAAAACTTTGCTAAGCTTATGGTTTTATGAGAGACTTAGCAGTACCTGAAACCAAACGTAACTAATAAAATCACAATAAGGGTTTTATCTGATGTCATTATTAAGGTGAACTGGCTCTAATCATACATCAGGAGGATTATACACCTCCATTCTTAAACCTTTTAAACTTAGCTGCATAATCTTTGACAAATTTTAGGGCAGACTCAGCCTTGGCTGGTTATTTCATAATCTATATAATGTGAGTAGCTGAGGTAGATCCATAATGGATTTATAATGAGCAGGCTTTGACAACTTAATGTGCCCTCTTATTGCCGTTACTAACCACCAATAATTATTGCATTAAGCTTAGATTTCTGGGTAAACTGAATAGAACACTATCTCAGCCAATGAATTAAAATTTGCGACATACTGTCGATAGTCTAGAACTTTTATGGTGAGAGTCAGAACATTCTTATTCCATCTTTTTCCATCTTGTGATGCAGATAATAGGTTTTCCTAAGAAGATCCTTAAAACTCGGTCCATCTCATATTATATAAGAGGATCTTTCTTGTGGACTTCAGTAATGTCCTCACTAATTAAGGGTATTGCCATCGAATGACTGTGATGCATACCTCACCACGTCCTTTCCAGCTTAACCGATGTTACACCTAATGGTTATCTAACAATTTTCTGCAATTGATGGCCCCTTTTTCTTACTGTTGAAGTCTCTCGACTTCTAAGAGACGAAGTACTTTTAAGTACATCCTAAAAAGAATGGGGCTTCTTGCCATATATGCTTTTGTTGGGGTTTATTCTTCGCATTTGAAGTATGAATATAGCTCTTCTCATGAGCAGCGACATGTGTTTGAAAGCAAACAACATTCAGCTTCTTGAACCTTTTTAGATCTTTTCTCATAGCCTTGCTAACAGCTGTGTTAATTACAGTTTTGGAGATTAACTCCATTAACATTGAGATTCACATTTAATGCACCATTAACATTTGTCGCATTTCTAGCATCGCGACTGTTGTTGTCTCTTTTGAGTTTTCCATACTCAAAGTTTTGGTGTTAAATACCAAATCCAACAAGTGCTTAGGCAATCCATACCCGGTGTCTCCTTGAATTATCAAAGGCTCGCCATAAGGAGTCTTGATAACTACTTGCTTCTTATTATCCACAATATGGGCTTGGTTCTAAGACGACCAATCCATTCCTACCACTATATCGAGTCCCCCTATATTAATGGAAAGAAGGACAACGGAAAGGAATGATTTCCTAATGGATATAAAACATCCATTTAATATTGCTGAAGCAGTCTCTGAGGTACTATCGGCCAATTCTACTTTATACTTAACGCTTAGAGTTTTAACAGGCGGATTTAATAATTTACAAAATCCATTGTCTACAAAAGACTTATCTAAACCTGAATTAAATAATATTCTAGCATGAGCGTTATTGATAAAGAAAGTAACTGTTGTGACATTGTCATCCTGAATAGCCTATTGAGCATCCATTTGAGAGCTTCCAGCTTTGGTCTTCTTAGCCTTTCCGGGCTTCTTAGTTTTATTTGGACAATTAGTTTTGATGTGCCCTATTTCATTGCAACCATAGCAGGTTGCGTCCTTTATGTCTTGGCACTCCAAAGTCTTGTGCCTTTCCTTATTACAAATTCCACAAGGCTTAGCTTGTGACTCCAAAGTGCATTTCCCTTTAGTTGCCTTCTTTGGGCAACGGGTCTTTATGTGACCCTTCTCGCCACAGCCATAGCATGTGGCGTCCTTCAAGTCCTTGCATTCATGGGTCTTGTGATCCATCTCTTTACAGATGACACATCCCCTGGTCTGTTCATAGAAACATTTTCCGAAGTGCTTCTTCCCGCAGGTTTTACATTTGGGTTTTGCCTCTTTCGGCTTGGACCGATTTGATTCGGCCTTACCCTTTTTGTAACCTTTATTTGGGGTATTATCGCACTTTCGCTTATGATACTTAATGCTCGGTCCATGACTTTGTTTACGGCTGTATCTAACATTGCCTGTAACTCGGTGCCCGTTAAACTCAGTCTTGCATCATTATTCTGATCAACTTGATGATTGTGAGCTTCAGATGAGTCAGCCATGGTGAAGCTTTTAAGACTACAAACCGAGTAATAATAATTTGCTGAATTGTCGAACTTGATGATTAAATAGCCATGGTGTAAATCAACCATATAGACCAATAGATAGTATTTAATTTATTTGATTATGTTTTGCCTAGGTTTTTAAATAAACCATCTTTGGCATTTAAACGGAATATAATCCTTCCTATTTATTAGACAGGGGACATAAGCCGCGACTGTCAATGTCGTACCGACATTTTATATAGCTCAAGGGCTTGTTCCAAAGGACTTTTCGATGGCACAGATGCCTTGTCACTAGGGAAATTTTAAAACATAATCAATGATTCCTTTGGATCGGAAAATTTCATAGTTCATTGTCTTGACAAGAAGTTATGAAATAAAACTATCTTTTTCATGTATACATCCTTGCCCGAAGGTATACATCCCAGATGGATGTTTAGATGTGTACATCATGTTCGACATTTATTAGCCATGATTCCTATTGATCATTTAGGCTAAATAAGGGGGTTTGAAAGTTCCTAATATAAAGATGACAAGTGTGATTTTATCGCATCACTGTTGTCGGGAGTGTTAACACGTTTTCAGGTGTTAATAAGGATCTGAATCTCTTTTAAACAACTTTTATCATCTTAGCCAGGTCTTTAATGACATTCAAGCTAGGTTATACCTTTTAAGATTCTTTTTAATACATATATACTGGCAGAAAAGGAATAATATTTATTTTATTCAGGATTTTCATTATAACCTTAAATTTATAAGTTAATAATGGCACAAAAAGGCCTAGTCACGTAGACAAGTTTATTTTATAAGCCTAGATTTTAATGGAATCGAGGCATTAAGGTTTGAATCAAAGTTCATTACCTTTTCTTGACAGGGAGTTGTAGGCTACCACTGTCTTTAGTCCCAGAGGACGTTATTTATAGCCCGTGGGCACTTCATCCTTAAGGGATGATTATTTAAATAAGGGAATTTAGAATAACCCTTTTTAAAAATGACTTATGTGATTTTATCGAATCACATTTGTCAAGCATGTTAATATGCTTTCAGATGTTAACAAGGATTTGAATCTTTTGAATAGGTTGTACCATCTTGACCATGTCTGCAATGACATTTAGGCTAGGTTTTACCTTTAAGATTCTTTTTAATATTTAGCGCTGAACAATCCTAAATTGAGATGTTAACAAGGATCTGAATCTAATTGAGGAACTACCATCTTAGCCCTGTCTTAGAACGACACCTGAGCTAGGTCTCGTCCCTTTTTAGATTTTGCCATTTTATTATAATAGTAGATCTTATAATAGGAATGTTATTTTAAATCTAGCCATTCCATTAAAATTTAAACAAGTACATGGTTGCCCTAAACGGGACTTCTAACTAGAATGACTTGCCCATGCAGGGGTTAATCAGAAAATAACAAAGGAAACAAATAAAGACAAAATAAAACGAATTAGGATTAGTCCTAAGTTCTTTGTCTAGACTCGAGAATCAAGAAATGTGCAATTGTATATCTGAGATTAAACACAAAAGGCTAGTGTTTAATTCACTCAGTGTTGGCTCTGATACCAACCTGTCACACCCCGATATTTCCACGTGTCACCGGTGGGCCCGGTGGGAAGTATTGTGACGTAGTTGATATCATCATAGTCAAACAACACAATTTAAATGCACAACGGAAGCAAAAGATAGATTTATTTCAACCGAATAAATATTGTAATATTAAGTATCACAAACAGTTGAAACAGATCCACAGGTGGATCGAATAAAAAGGAAAACTGTTCAACAGACTTTGACATCTAGAGCTTGCGAGACTTGATTAATGATGCCTGGAGTAGCCAGCCTATTACGTATAGTACCTGCACTTAGCCTTTTTGGAAAATACGTCAGTTTACACTGGTAAATACAACTTAACTGACTCATTTTGAAAAGAGTTTGAAAATTGATTTGAATGCACTTCGGCAAAAATATATTTTATAGATAATTATTTGTATATAATCTTGTATACAGTTTTACTTATTTGTCGTCCATCAGGGTCGGTTTGTAGGGCCGGTCTAGATTAATTGACACGCCACAGGTATAATACCCACAAGGCTAATTCCTCTAAGTGGGCTACCAGTTTTTACATAATGCATCTGTCAGGTGTACGCCTACACCCCGTGCTTTGGCCGCGGCCATTTCTTTGAATGATGCCAAGGATATCCGGGACATGGTCATTTAACCCCCAAAGGCCATACACCAAATAATACATATTAAACGGGTCATGTACATACATTAATCACAATACGATTCAATGACTACACACCCGACCAAGCGGTACTTTTATAGTACCGTATCCCAAGCCCGTATAGGGAAAATAAGTTAAGAGTATTTACCTGAGCTAAATAAAAATTCAATCCCAGCCGTATATCAAATCAGCAAGTACAGATAGCTTTTACTGGGTTCCTAATCTGGAATGAAGGTTTTTAATAACCTATTAGAATCCTAACGGGTCTTTAATTAAGCCTATGCTTAGACCGGTTAGCTTTCAAAAGGAAGACACGGTTCAAACGCATGATAAAGCGAAGACCGGTTTAGAATGTGGTTTTGACCCGACAATCTTGTATGCTTGTTCAATATGGGTAACTTAAACACATTCTGGATTTTGAGACAAAAATGATATGGTTTGACCCGTTTCGGCTAATATATGCAAACTAGTTACATAAGCCGATCCGAACGCAAAAAGTGCGTAACGAGTAAATGAGTCATATACAAGTTTCCTAAGTTAATATGCCTTAAATATGTTTTGACATCAGTAAGATGTCTTCTATTATGCCCAAAACGAATTTAAACTCAAACTATGCCCCGTAGGGGCATTTTGGTCATTTTAAAGGTTGTAAAAGAGTTTAAATATTAATATGAGTTACAGGTCTGATATAATCAGTAAAAATGCTTAATTTAATAAGTTATAACAATATGGTATCATACGTATGTGAAATTTATCAATTATAACCAAACTATGCACCTTAGGGCATTTTGGTAATTTCACATAGGCTTAAAAGGTCTAAAACTGGAAATCTGAGTTTAAAACTTTTGCTTACTGTTAGAATATAAATATTTACCAAAAATATCAGTAGGCATCAAACCTTATATTTATAAAATGGTTTTAATACATACTATGCGTTAAAAACGCTCAAAAAGGCGATTTGGAGCCATTTCCGGGTTTTCAAAAGAAAGCTGATATTTTTATTATTCCAGAAGGCTCAAAATATTCTATTTATCATATTAGATCAGTAGAAAAAGGTTTGGGGTCAAAAGGGTTTGAAAAACTCATTTTATAGCCCAAAAGGGCAAAACCGACAATTTCCGAATCAAGCTTAAAACTCTATGTTATGCTCAGCCTAAAAATAAATAAAAATCTTCAAAAATCCCAAAATATTATATTACATTAGTGGGTAATAAGTTTGGTATCAAAAATTGGGTTTAGATAGGCTATATGCTAATTATGCAGTTTAATTACTAAAAAGCTTCTTATTTACGCTAATGAGCGTACCTCCTAATCTAGACCTCAAACTGATGTCAAATTTTAGGGACAAGTTTATAAATCAGTAATGAAGGTTTCTACTCTTTTACTTTTCCAAAAATCACATTTTAAGGTGAAAAGGCATAATAGTCAACATTTAAGCATTTAACAAAATCATGCATATGAATCGGATAACTAATGAACCAAGTTGTATAATCTCAGAGGGTTATACTTATAGGTAACTTGGTCCTAATAAAGCTCTAAGGCATTCCTAAATCATGCTCAAACGGGTCAGAACTGAAAGTCAAAGCATAAGTCAAACTATGCGACTTTCGGTCCCGAAACGAGCCTAAACTGAAAATTGTCGGGTTGAACATGTTTAGACATGTTCATACATTAATTACCAAGTTATATTAATGATAAAACAGGTTTCATAGCTTCTATATTGCTAATTATGCATTACTTTGAAATTTAGCTTTCTGTTGACTTTTTAATATCAAGTTTGACCCGACAATTGACCTATTTAGAGTGGGAATCAGAGGGTGCCCTTTTAAGGGTTTATTGCCCACATAATTACCAACTCATAGGTACTTTCAATTTGCAATTTGACTGGACAAATTAAGATTAATGACGAAGTCAAATCTTAATTGTGACGGTTTGACTTTAAGCTAATAAACTAAGCAAAATGAATTAAGGAAGGTTAAGAATACTTACTGAAGTCCTAAGCACGACTAATGATCACTAGGAAAGGTGCTTGAGCTCCAAGAACCTCCAGAAATGAAGTTGTGAAGATATCAAGTGAATGTTCAAATGTTTGCAACATTGAAGTTCTTATATAGAAGTTCAAATGCATCAAGATCATGCCAAATAAGCCTATGGAATGTTTCCTGATCATTCAAAGTGTCCCTAGGCCCTTAAAAACCATCAAACAAGCCCATAGAATTGAATACAAGGCTTTTAAGTCGGTTTAACTTGCTGAACTCGCAGGTGTGCATGATTTCTGCCCAGCACAGGCCGTTGCGTAGCGCGACGGCAAAAGGGGGAGGTGCTCGCGCTACGCTAGCAAGTGGCTTACCAGTCACACAAGTTTCAAACAATTGCATTTCACCCCCTGGACCTTCTAAACATGGTTTTCATTTCATTTCTTGCATTTTCACCCCCTTAACTTGACTTTTAAGGGCCCCATGACCTAAAACATTTTTAAGTCCTCGGTTAACTTTGTGATCACCCGTAAGGCCTTATATTTCAACGTTGACGCTTTTAACCCCTCGCATACGAATTTTATCATAACTTTCTCATACGATAACGAAACTTTGTGAAATATTTATCACTTATTCTAGTGAGCATAATTAATCATTATAAAGCTTCGGGTTTGCTAAAAGGTCACTCAGAGGTATACTTTCAACATGTTGACTCATTTAACCCCTGTAGTTTGTAACCTCTCACTTTCTTCCACAATTAGCTTCGTATGATCCATGAATTATTCGTTTAAGAGTATAAACATCATGTAGGGCTATATGAGGGTACATTTATCCATTGTTGACACTTTGAATCCTTTTACACACGTAGATTCTTTGTTTGTCTACTTTAGTCCCACTAAATCAATTCTTTACACGTTTTAACTCCATGACACGTGTCGATATATTATTGGACATAAATTTTCGAGGTGTTACAACCATGTAGTTCTTTAAGATTTGAAGGCGGAGGCTAGAATTAGGGATACATAATTGATTTTCCTTAAAAAGGAAACCTTCATTCACAAGAAAATCTGATCTCTTTCCAGATTGCACGTCCTGCAAAATAACAGAAAAATATGGATCCGTGGGGAGATGCTCCATGAGGTTGTCTAGCCTGGGTACAACAACCCTCATAGAAACAAGAAGATTACTCCTTCTGCTCTGGGCATCCGCCACCCGATTCAAAATTCCAGACTTATGCTTCACCACAAAAGTAATTTTTTCCAAGAAACCTGTCACACCCCTATTTTCCACGTGTCACCGGTGGGCCCGGTGGGGAGTATCGTGACGTCATTGATATCATCATAGTCAAACAACACAACATATAAAATGCACAGCGGAAGCAAAAGATATAGATTTATTTCAACTGAACAAAATGTAATGTTTAAGTATTACAACACAGTCGAAACAGATCCACAGGCGGATCAAATAAAAAGGAAAACTGTTCAACAGACTTTGACATCTAAAGCTTGCGAGACTTGAGTAATGATGGCTGGAGTAGCCAGCCTATTTCGTCTAGCACCTGCACTTAGCCTTTTTGGAAAATACGTCAGTTTGCACTGGTAAATACAACTTAACTGACTCATTTTGAAAAGAGTTTGAAAATTGATTTAAATGCACTTCGGCAAAAAATATTTTTATAACTTGGGACAATTATTCAAAATAATCTTGTATACAGTTTTACTCATTTGTCGTCCATTAGGGCCGGTTTGTAGGGCCGGACTTAAGTTAACTGACACGCCACAGGTATAATGCCCACAAGGTCGATTCCTTATAGTGGGATACCAGTTTTTACATAATGCAGCTGTCAGGTGTACGCCTACACCCCGTGCTTAGGTCGTGGCCATTTCATGAATGATGCCAAGGATATCCGGGACATGGTCATTTAACCCCCAAGGGCCATACACCAAATAATACATATCAAACAGGTTATGTAAATACATCAATCACAATACGATTTAAATGACTACATACACCCGACCAAGCGGTACTTTTATAGTACCGTATCCCAAGCCCGTATAGGGAAAATAAGTTAAGGGTATTTACCTGAGCAAAATATAATTCAAATACAGCAAGTGCACGTAGCTTTTACTGGGCTCCTAATCTGGAATGAAGGTTTTTAATAACCTATTAGAATCCTAACGGGTCTTTAATTAAGTTTAGACTTAGACCGGTTAGTTTTCAAAAGGAAGACACGATTCAAACACATGATATAGCGAAGACCGGTTTAGAATGTGGTTTTGACCCGACAAGCTTGCATGCTTGTTTAATATGGGTAACTTAAACACATTCTGGATTTTGAGACAAAAACGATATGGTTTGACCCGTTTCGGCTATTATATGTAAACTAGTTACATAGACCGATCCGAACGCGAAACATGCGTAACGGGTAACCATAAGAGTCATGAACATGTTCCACAAGTTAATATGCCTTAAATATGTTGTGACATCAGTAGGATGTCTTCTATTATGCCCAAAACGAGTTTAAAACCAATTTATGCCCCGTAGGGGTATTTTGGTCATTTTAAAGGTTATAAAAGGGTTTAAACATGTTTCTGAG
The DNA here is from genome assembly GCF_002127325.2 of Helianthus annuus. Taxonomy (NCBI): domain Eukaryota; kingdom Viridiplantae; phylum Streptophyta; class Magnoliopsida; order Asterales; family Asteraceae; genus Helianthus; species Helianthus annuus. The sequence continues at coordinate 4,937,321 of NC_035445.2, forward strand.
TTTCGGATCTGATGTAATCAGTAAAAATACTCATTTTACTAAGTTATATCAGTAAGGTATAACTTATATGTGAAATCTATCCTTTATAACCAAACTATGCATCTTAAGGGCATTTTGGTAATTTCACATAAGCCTAAAAGGTCAAAATCGGAAATCTGAGCTTAAGACCTTTGCTTAGTGTTAGAATGTAAATATTTACTAAAAATATCAGTAAGCATCAAACCTTATATTTATAAAATGGTTTTAATACATACTACGCGTTAAAAATGCTTAAAAAGACGATTTGGAGCCATTTCCGGGTTTTCAAAGGAAGGCCGATAATTTTATTATTCCAGAAGGCTCAAAATACTTTATTTATCATATTAGATCAGTAGAAAAAGGTTTGGGGTCAAAAGGATTTGTAAAACTCATTTCATAGCCTAAAAGGGCAAAACCGGCAACTCCCGAACCAAGCTTAGAACTCTAAGTTATGCTCAGCCTAAAAATAAATAAAAATCCTTAAAAGTCCCAAAATATTATATTACATCAGTGGGTTATAAGTTTGGTATTAAAAATTGGGTTTAGATAGGCTATATGCTAATTATGCGGTTTATATACTTAAAAGCTTCTTAATTACGCTAATGAGCATAACTCTTAATCTAGACTTCAAACTGACGTCAAATTCTAGGGACAAGTTTATAAATCAGTAGTGAAGGTCTCTATTCTTTCACTTTATCAAAAATCATGTTTTAAGGTCAAAAGGGCATAATAGTCAACATTTAAGCATTTAACGGAATCATGTATATGAATTGGATAACTAATGAACCAAGTTGTATAATCACAGAGGGTTATACTTATTGGTGACTTGGTCCTAATAAAGCTCTAAGGCATTCCTAATTCATGCTTAAACGGTTCAGAACTGAAAGTCAAAGCATAAGTCAAACTATGCAACTTTCGGCCCTGAACCGAGCTTAAACTGAAAATTGTCGAGTCGAACATGTTTAGACATGTTCTTATATTAATTACCAAGTTATATGAGTGTCAAAACAGGTTTCATAGCTTACACATTAATAATTATGTGTTTATTTACAAAATAGCTTCCTGTTGACTTTTTGTAACCAAGTTTGACTCGACAATTGACCTAATTAAAGTGGGAATCAGAGGGAAACCTTTTTGGGGTTTAATGCCCACATAATTACCAACTCATAGGTACTTTCATATTGACAAATTACTGGAGCAATTAAGATTAATGACGAAGTCAAACCTTAATTACGACGGTTTGACTAAACGCTTATAAACTAAGCAAAACTGAATTAAAGGAGGTTAAGCATACTTACAATAGTCCTAAGCACAACTAATGATCACTAGGAAGGATGCTTGAGCTCCAGGAACCTCCAAGAAGAAAGTTGTGAAGTTTACAAGTGAATGAGCAATTGAAGATCACAACCTCATGGCCTTATATAGGTTTCTTGGATCCATTTGATCATGCCAAACAAGTCTAGGGAGGTTATGGGATCATTACAAGTGTCCCTAGGCCTTAATATACCAGCAAACAAGCCCATAGAATCAAAAACAACCATTTTAAGTCGGTTACAAAGCTTTAATAGCCAGCTGTCCTGATTTTCTGCATCTGGTAGTCCCAGGCGGCCCGCTTCAGGATATGTAAGGGTCTCACGCGGGCCGCATGGCCCTTCTGATCCGGTTACAAAGTTTCACTAATTGCAGTTTTGGTCCCTGGTCCTTCCAAACTTGATTTTAAGGTGGTTTCTTGCACTATAAACCCCCAAACTTGACTTTTAAGGACCCCAAGTCATAAACCAACTTTGTTTAGTCCCCGGTTATTCATACGTTCACCGAAAAAGTCTTAAATTTCAATATTGACGCTTTTAACCCCTCGCATACGAATATTGTCATAACTTTCTCATACTTAATCGAAACCTTGTGAAATTTTTATCACACACTCTTGTGAGTATAATTTATCATTACAAAGCTTCGGGTCCGCTAAAAGATCACTCAGAGGTAAACTTTAAACATGTTGACACATTTAGCCCCTGCAGTTTGTAATTCCTCACTTTCTTTCACAATTAGCTTCGTATGATCCATGATTTATTCGTTTAAGGGTATAAACATCTTGTAGGGTTATTAAAAGATATATTTATCTATTGTTGACATTTTGAACCCTTATATTCACATACTTTCTCTGTTTGTCAACTTTAGTCCCTCTAATTCAATCCTTTACACGTTTTAAGTTCATGACACGTGTCGATATGATATTGGACATGAATTTTCGAGGTGTTACAAAAGCCATCCACCGTGCATGCTTATGTGATACTTTATCTTGACTGCGAATATGCCTCAATGAATCATGGTCTGTAAATAAAACAAACTCATTATGAAACAAATAATGACGTGAATGTTTCACAACCTAGACCACTGCATAGAATTCAACATCATAAGTGTTATAGAGCAACTTTGGTCCTGTCAACTTCTCACTGAAATAGGAGACATAACATCCCCATTGACTTAGGACTGCCTCAATACCACCCTGCAAGGCATCCGTGTGTAACTCAAAAACTTGGGAAAAATCTGGCAACACTAGAATTGGCGTTGTTGTAAGCTTTTCCTTGATTAACTGAAAAGCCGATTCAGCCTCCTCAGTAAATATAAAAGTCTTCCTTTTCACGCAGTTAGTCACTGGTGCCATAAGGGAACTGAAATTTCGAATGAACCGTCTATAGAATGAAGCAAGACCATGGTAATTGTGTATTTCAGTTATTGTTGTTGGGGTTAGCCATTGATTAACAGCTGCTACTTTAGATTCATCCACCTGTATGCCGTCACCAGAAACAACATAACCCAAAACCAGGACTTGAGGGACCATGAAGACAAACTTCTTCTTGGCTGCATACAAGTTATCCCTACTGAGCAAGGTCAGAATCTGCCGTACAAGCTTCACATGCTCATTAAAATCAGGGATATAAATAAGGACATCATCAAAATAGACGACCACAAATTTACCAATAAAGGGCCTGAATAATTGGTTCATGATACGCATAAACGTACTAGGGGCGTTGGATAAACCAAAAGGCATCACCAACCATTCATACAGCCTCTCACGAGTCTTGAAGGCTGTTTTCCACTCATCACCAGGTCTGAGTCGAATCTGATAGTACCCACTATTCAAGTCTAGTTTTGTGAAAATAGTGGCACCGCTAATCTGGTCAAATAAATCATCAAGTCATGGGATTGGGAACCTGTACCTCAAAGTGATCTTGTTGACTGCACTAATGTCAACACACATATGCCATGTTCCATCCTTCTTTGGAGTTAACAAAGCTGGAATAGCACAAGGAGTCATGCTTTCTCGAACGTACCCTTTAGAAATTAAGTCTTCAACCTGCCAACGTAATTCCTTATGCTCTTTTAGACTCATTCTGTAATGGGGCTTACTGGGTAACTGGGTCCCTGGTTCCAAATCAATGTGGTGTTGGATATCTCATAAGGTTGGCAATCCGACAGGTAAATAATCAGGGAAAACATCAACAAACTCCTCAAATAGCGGAACCATAGCTTCAGGAATTTCGACTTACTCGGGCACTGGCTTCCGTATCAAAATAAAAAAAATGTCTGCTTCCTCCAACTCATCTTGAAACTGACTAATGGTTAACAGAGTGCCCAAATGTTTTGTGATTAACTACTTAGGCGTGTTAGGAACAAGAGTTATCTTCACACCACCAAACAAAAAGCTATAAGTATTGGACCGCTCGTTATGTTCTATATTATGCTCATACTCCCAAGGTCTACCCAATAATAAGTGACATACGTCCATAGGGACCACCTCACACAAAACATCATCTTTATATGTGGACCCAACAGAAATAGGAACAAGGGCTCTCTTGGATACCGTTAATTCACCTCCCTTTTTAAGCCATCGAAGCTTATAAGGCTTGGGTGATTCTCTGTATTCAAAACCAACTTTTGGACTGCCTCTTCAGATATCAAATTATCACAACTTCCAGAATCAATAACAAACATACAAACCTTCCCCAAAATGGTACACGTTGAGTGGAAGATGTTATGCTTAAGCCAATCATCACCACCTGCCTTTGGTGTATAGTAAGAACGCTTGACTACCAGGTTCACCCTCCCATCACCAGTCACGACCTCTTCTTCATATTCAGGTTCTTCATCATACACTGGGGTATTTTCATAATCTTCATATTGGTCAACCTCAGACTCAACAAACAAGTGTCGCTTACCAACCTTTTTACACTCAGCTTGTCGATGGCCCGTTTCACCACAATTGAAACCCTTCGAGCTATTACTACTAGCCCCCTTAAAAGTTGGCCCGAGATTGTTAACCCCCGGCCTTTGCTGGTTAGGCCCACCACGAGGTGCCTCACTACCCGACTAAAAAATTCCTCCAGCATGGGCATGAGAATATGAACCACTTACCCGACGATTTTGTTTCTCAAAGGCTAACAAACGTTGGTGTGCCGATTGGATGGTTAACGGGTCAAAAAGATTCACAGACTCCATGATTTGAGCCCTTAGACCTCCAATATATCGAGAAACAAGTTGTTCTTCCAATTCTTGAATATCGTTCCTAGCAATCAATTGGTAAAACTCGGTTATATAATCATCAACTGATTTGGCTCCTTATTTTAAATTCTGCTGACGTTGGTACTTTAATCTTTGAAAATTATAAGGTAAAAAGTTAGACCGTAAGCTCTTTCTCATCTTGGTCCACGTCACGATTCTTGACTTCCCGAGTCCATTTCGTGTTAGCTTCAATTATTGCCACCATGTAGATGCCCTACCTCGTAACCTGGTAGCAATAATGACCGAATTGCCCATCTCGTTAACAGAAAAAATAGATGAAGTTAACCTAGTGGACTAAAATGGCAAGGATGAAACCTTTTTGGACCCACAAGCGAAAAATGAAACGTTTGGACTAACCTGGTAAAATGGCCCAAACCACAGGGACAAGAAGGACATTTAACTTTCTATTTAATGTTTTTAACAAAATTTAGAGTAAATTACGATTCTGTCCCCTGTGGTTATATCACTTTTACCCTTTTAACCCAAAAAAAGAATTTTTTAACATCCGAGTCCTCAACGTCTTTTTTTTCTAACCCTTTTGGTCCCAAACGTCTTTTTTTCTAACCATTTTGGCCCCTAACATTTAATGGGTGGGGTTAGTGTTAGGGGCCCAAAAGGGTTAGAAAAAAGACGTTGAGCGCTCAGATGTTAAAAAAATCTTTTTGGGCTAAAAAGGTAAAAGTGATATAACCACATGGGCCAAAATCGTAATTTACTCCAAAATTCATGTTAAACTTTGATTGTGAGGAGAAAACAACTATTTATAACTTGCACATATTTTCAAGCTTTTGGTACAATAATTTGTTGCTTCTAACTATTTTTTAAATACACTTCTTATGGTTAAAGACGGTGGCTATTGAATATATTTTAATTAAACTAAAGTATCTATATGTGAATCCGAAAATCAAAATTATGATGGAAAACAAACAAATAAATAAATTATAATTTATATATGCATTAATTTATAACATTCCAATGAATAACAACAATTTCGTCTTTTAGTCTATATTGTCTTTTATTGTAAACTTTTATTTTCACCCTATTTAGTTTAATTATTTATTGTTTTGCTATTTTTTATCACTTTACTTTTCTAATCCTAAACTTTAATAAAGTTATAATACAACTCCTAAATTTTAATAAAGTTGTTGATGTAAATTTAGTGTCATCTACGTCTTAGTTCACATGAGTCACTTGATATTAGAAATTCGTGTTTTTGTTTTACATTTTTTTCTCGATTTGATCATCGTTCGGTTAGCACCGTCTTACGCCCCTGACGTGATGCGAGTGTACGGATTTTTGATATATTTTTAGGTATTTTTTTACTCTTTTATCAAGCTTTAAATCATCGTTGGCGTAGTGTAGTGATGGAAAGATACCGAGGTCGTCCAAGGACACAAGATCTTTTAATATCGGTTTACCGTCAACGTCTAATCGACCCAAATTTTGAGAAAAGGTTTTCAAACATGTAAAATAAAGAAAGAAACTAAAGTAATAAAAGAAACAAATAAACAAGAAAGAATCACTTGGTTCCGACTCATCTTTTAAGTATCCTTTGATGATTTCCACACTTTGGGTTTTTTAAGAGAATATTTTAGTTATAGTGACATGTCCCTCTTTTGTAGGCAACGCTACCCTCAGCCATATTGTTCTGAGTCAGCAGGGATACAGTCCCGCAAGGCCGGATTATTGAAAGATAATTACTGGTCTGAGTTATCAGGGATACAGTCTCGCAAGGCCGGTTTAAAGTTTTAATAGTAATTTATTTTAAAAGGGATTCAAGCCGTTCTTACTTCCCCCGATTTGATGCTATCTGCCTCAAAGGAAGTCCCAATAAGCTTGAATCAAGTCCTCGCAGGATCTATACACTGAACGAGGCAAAAAATTTACCCAAACCACCCTTCTAACCCCCTTCCAGGCAGTTAATACGCTTTATATTGACAGTAAAGACACAAATGAGTAAATCAACAAAACATGAAGAGATGATAGGATAATATTCACTTTCAATACAATAAACTAGTTATTAGAGTCATTAATACATACCCAAATAAAAAGTGACCAAAGGTTGGAAATCAAAAGTAATACATAAAAGATTTCGTCTTCACCAAGTAATGTAAGAGATTAGCCAAGCATGGCCATAGTTTGACGAAAGCTCTTACTATCGATCTTGGATCCCGAGACTACTTCTAACTCTAACTATTGTGGTGGAAGATGATGGTGTTGTGGTGGTATAAATGAGTGAATTGGTTTCCCAAGGGATAAGTAGCAAGTGAGCCAAGCACCTCCTTTATAGCTGAAAACAGTAGGTTCACACGGCCCGTGCATGGTGGGCACGACCCCGTGTCCTTCTCCTTCTCTGTCTTCATTTAATGTTGTTGTCAGCCCATCTGCACACACGGCCCCGTGTGTCAACGGCACGGTCCCGTGGCCCTTGTGCTTGTTGTATGAATCCAGATTTGCAAAATTGTGAGTTGACCACGGCCTGTGTCGAGGAGACACGGCCCCATGTCCCTTGTCGTTTTCTGCTTGTCTTTATCTTCTGGGAATCTTAAGTAGGGCACGACCCCATGCCCGGCAGGCACGACCCCGTGCTTGGGTTCTGGTCTGTTGTTTTTGTCTTTGGGGTGAAACTTGGAGGGTCGGTATAGTGTATCAACTTTCTTTCTTCGTATTTTGCTGGTTTTCGTCGTTAATTTGTTCCTTTTGTTCGTTTATGCTCTTTTAATCCTGAAAATCAAAAGTAACAAAGAAACACACTTTTTCCAAGATTAGTACCGAAAATGGTTGTTTTTATACCGTAGTTGATACAATTTATATGTTTCATTTTGTGCACATCAGCCCCCACAATCTCCCCCCCAAACACTGGTGGTACGGTTTTGCGCCCCTTGCCCCGCAACGCGGGGGACTTAAGACTAGTTATAATTAAGTTTTAGTATTTTTTTTAAATAAATATACTATTGCGATGTACTTATTTTTATATATGTTTAAATTGTACGGGTCAAATATTACTAATTTTCCTTTAGCGTGAGGAACTGAACCGATACTGCTTGAACATCAGGATTGGTAACAGTTTTTGTTTTTTCAGTGTAAATTTGGTTGAAAACGGAATTGTATATGCAATAGAGTATGTTTTTGATTCCGTAGCTATAGCGAGTGTTGGTACCATGACAAACCGATTCCGTCTGAACAATATCGTTAACAGTCAGCTATTCATTTTTTGTCTCTTTAGTTGCTCTAGAGAGTGTTGGTATTACATCGATACTATAACTACTTACTGAACTGATACCGACAAATTTTCCGTCATGAAACGCAGGAAATCCTACTAGTTCTAGTAAAACGATCATAATAAAAAAAATCAAAATTTCGATAGTTAATCAGTTTTCTCAATAATTTGGATTTTCATATCGAATTTGACAAAATGGCCAAAATATCTAAATAGTGTCAATCTCTAATTTGCCTCTTTGAAAATCCAACGTCCTAGCATGCCAAACAAGTTCACTAATACTTGTATAAATGTAGATGGTATCACATAAACCAAACCACCCTTTTATACATTCCGGTGACTATGGCATCCGTGAATCCATCACATTCTACAATATCAGTGGAGTCACTCGCACCACCAGCACCAGAGAACAAGTCTAGTACTCGTGCAAGTGCCGCCAAGAACCATGTGGTGGTTGATGTGGTATTAAGGGCCATGCTGTTTGCAACGGCCTTCGTTGCAATCACTTTCGTGGTCACTTCTAAACAAACCAAGTTGATACCAGTTGCCCCAGGCATCGCGATACCCATGGCTGCGAAGTTTAACCAGTCCCCGGCTTTTATATAAGTAACATAAGTTTTCACCGGTGGATATCTAGTCCATAATAAATGGTGTGTCATATGCTATATGTGTAATGCACTAATGCAGATTGTTTATAAGTGTGTAAAAATGTTTCTAAGCTTCTAAAGTAAAGAAAATAATATAAATAGTAAAATCACATCCAAAGTTGTACATATATATATAGAAAATTATCATCTTTGTTGATACACACCATTATTATAATCTAACAACAAATTATACACGATTCATAAGAGATATTCAGATCCTACGAATTGTAGAACCTACACAAAATATTTAATTATGCGTAAATTGAAGCAAGGGCGGACCCAAGGCATGCCTTGGGTCGGCGGGCGCCCCTTTAAAACTTATTTTTTTGTGTATTATATAGGCAAAAATCCCGATAGCACCCCTTGAAACTTTGGTTGAACCCTTGATTCGCACCCCAGAAAATAAGGTCTGCCACTGAATTGAAGTCACCCCAGACTTAAAAGTCTGTAGACTTAAAATGTTGTAGCTAGTGTATCATTGTTTGCGGTATGATGTAGATACTACGTGGCTGCACTGTCCGTTACTTGCTTCTACAGCGTCATCACGGGTTTGTTATCGGCCTTAGCTCTAGTGAAGATGACAGAAGGGTCCACAAAGACGCAGGTTCACTTGGCGATACTTGATGCTGTAAGTTCTTATATTGTCCAAATTTCGTTAACTTTTTGGCTTAAAAGAATAAACTATAACTTACAAATTACAATAATGTGTATGGTTACAGCTGCTGTTAGGTATCATGGCTTCTGCAACAGGAGCAGCAGGAGGAGTAGGATACATAGGATTCAAAGGAAACAATCACACAGGATGGACCAAGATTTGCAACGTCTACGGTTCCTTCTGCAGGCATATTGCAGCCTCTATTGCTGTGTCACTCTTACCCTCTGTAGCACTTCTGCTGCTTGTTTGGGTCTCCGTTTTTATTCTTTCGAAGAAAATCTCAAGGAGTTAGTTTGGTTGATGCGCGATATGTTTCCTATATGTATTAGTTTTACGATATTTCCCTTCACATTGTGAGCCTTCTCAAGGTTTCATGTAATGGCATAAAAATGATATGTTATTTCACACGCTTGTGGAAGCAAGCATAGTTTAATTTAAGCTTAAAAGTTTGTGAAAACAACCCAAACTTCTTAATCAAAACTCTGTAGACAAATAATATTTAAAATAATAATAATACTTGTATAGTTGACTTATCTAATTTAACAAAAGAGAGCAACCTGTTATTACATGATGCATTTGATATTAACATGAGTAATTAAGATGGTACATATATATATTTCACTAAAATAATGTATTTAATTATTATTCTTAACAACGAATGTATACTAGAAAAAGAAAACTCAAGCTAGCGTGGGCCCGCTTAGACTAGTGGTATGAGGAGGCACATCCCCATCCCCATGAGGATGGGCCGCCACGTAGGCGGCACATCACCATCCCATGGAGGATGGGCATCCTTCCTTTTTGAGGGGGGTGGAGGATAGGGCTACCCCACATAATTTTTTATTGTTTAATTTATTTATTTGTTTAACTTTTATTGTTTAATTTTTATTGTTTAACTTTTTTATTTGTTTAACTTTATAAAAACAATTCAAAATTTAAATAAAAATAAGACATAAAAGATAATAATAAAATCCATTACATAACATAAATAAAAATTACATAACCTAAAAAAAATTACACTACCTAAAATTTATAAAAAAGACAACATTTAAAAATTTATAAACATTACACTACTAGTCTTCGTCTTCGTCTCCGTTGTTTGCGTTGTTCCATATATGTTTTACCAAATCCTGTTGAAGGTTTGCATGCGTGTAGTCATTGGTTAGCGCGAACGAGTTTAAATCCTGTTGCGTCGGATCTACCGGGACAGTATTCCCGTAAGATGCATTCTCATCATACTCACAAATCGCCCGACCTTCGTCTTCAATAATCATGTTATGGAGCAAAATGCAAGCATACATACAAAGGCGCAACCTCTTCGGTGTGAACGCACGTGCCGGTTGTTGAATGATGGCCCACTTTTTTTTTGTAAAACACCATAACAACGTTCAATGTCTTTTCTTGCAGCTTCTTGACGCTTGACGAATTTTTTCTTTTTTTTCGTCCTCGGGAAATGAAATAGTCTTGACAATTGTAGACCAAGACGGATATATTCAGTCAGCAAGATAATACTCGCGTCTATACTCAATCCCAGAAACTGTAAAACGGGTGTCCGGACCGGTTCCATTAACGACATTGCTAAAGATCGCCGATTGGTATAGCACGTTGAGGTCGTTGAGTGAACCAGGGAGACCAAAGAAAGAATGCCACATCCACAAATCTTGTGACACCACGGCCTCAAGTATTAAGGTTGGATGGCCGTGATCACCTCGCGTGTATTGGCCTCACCACGCAGTCGGGCAGTTATGCCACACCTAATGCATACAATCAATGCTACCAAGCATTCCCGAAAACCCGTGCCGTGCTTCATGAGCGTGATCACCTCGCGTGTATTGGCGACATAAGGCTCCGAAATATTGTTATATCTAGGAAAATGTTGTTGCCATTGATGGAGAGAGAGAAAAGAAAAAGAAAAGAAGAAGAATATGTTGGTGAAAGAATGTGGTTGAATGAAGTTGCAAAATTCGACCAGATGAAAAATGTGCCAAAATTTGGTTGTTATGGTTATTGATCGGGTCCTCAGGAAAGATTCCAATGAAATGTACGCACCTGCAGAACGTCTGAAGTTCAAAATCAACAAAATGGACGTGTAGTGTACATTTCTTCGCGGTGTGTTTGAAGAAAATGTGTTTGTTGAACGAACTACACCGGATGTGCAAATGTCTTGGCGTGGATTGAACAACCACACACTACTTCTCAAGAGGAAGACAAAGACCTTCGTTGGTGCAATGTGGAAGACCAGCCAGAACCAAAGGTTTTTGATCGTGTTGCTGTAAAGAGATTTTTCAGTAGCTACAAATTCGACCTTGAAATCCACACCGGGTGGATATCCAGTTTGGGAGAGTGCTCAGATTCCTTGCAATGCACGAAGCAGTTGCAGGATACGGTTTTTAAATTTCTAATCTCTCCTATACTTGTTGATTTTTAAGTTGCTTTATGAATTATATCATCTCATACAACACTCTTTGGCCTGACACGTTGATCTCGAATATCACCTCACACGTGATTGTTTCTCTATGAAACTCGTCAATGTTGTCATGGTCCACACCGATGACCAACGTGCCGACCTTTTTACCAAAGCATTTGACAAATCAAAATTTGCCTTTTTATTATTGGTAAACGACATTAAGGTCAAGCAAGAGTAAAACCAACATCGGAAAATCATTTTTGTAAATATCTTTGTGTCTTTTAAATTTATCTTAGTTTGTTGATTTTAGGGGGAGTAAATCCAAATTTGAAAATCCAAAAACATCGAAAAATTTCAAAAACACAAAAATAATAGAAAAACAAAAATGAGTTTCCTGGCGAGCAAAAGAGAATATGATAGTACATCAGTGGTCTATCCAAACCTCTTTAAACCTAAACTGAAAAACGATAAGCAGCTCTATATAAGATGTATCGGTAGGCTCACAATCATTTTAAAGTGTGCAGGGTGATATAAATCTTAAAGTGTGCAGGTGGGAACCATTCATTGGCATATGGTCTTAGTACCGAAATTTCGTTTGATAGATTGCCGAGGTTCTGAGATATTCGGTCTTTATGCTGCTTATCATCTGGGTATCATGGTTGTATCTTTTACCGAAAAATAACGGGGATGCAAGTCTAGATCTTCCATGATACTATACATACTTGTACATACTGCATTCGACCTCAATAAGTGATAAACAATCACATGTCCTCAAAATAAGTGATAAAATATCACATTTATCCGGGAGTCAAGTTCGTCTCTCTGCTGTACGAAAGTACTGACCTGTTCACGGACTTGCTCCTGTGCCCTCATGCATATGAAACTCAAGTTCCTCATCAATAAGTGATTATATCACATAGGGCTTGCTTTTCAAATCAAAATAAGTGAGAATCTCACATCATATACGGTCAAACAGATGATAATCGGTATACTCACCGGTAAGATGAACCCTCGTGCATACCTTGATACGGGAATGTGTCGTGATGTGGATGAACACTGGTCGGTAAGTATAAATCATACCTTAACGTATCCCCCGCCATGATTACATCTGATAAGTTGAGCTTAAGTGGACAACAATACCGATAATTGTTATAGGATGCTTATCTTAATGTTAACTAATTGAACAACAAGAGCGTTTTGGCATGACCGTACACTGATATGATTCTCTTACCCTCGAAACTCGCAAAAAGATTGTCTGTAAATATTTACTTACTGCTTTCAGTCTTTACATTTCAAATATTCAAAAAAAATACCAAAAAGATTTTAGGTGTGTTTTAATATAAACTTTATAAAAGCCAAAAAGATTTTATTTCTACTTTATTTTCGATCCTACGATGTTGGAGCTCGAGTCTTCGTTACCTGAAACCTGAACGAAAACCGAATTGACTAAATCTTCATAAACGGTCGAAATTTGCAAGTTTTGAAAGTTAAAGACTAAAATTGATAAATTTATCAAACTTTCAAACTGTCGGACGGTGTTTGATTGTGACATGGTCATTCGTGTGTCATTTGTTTATATTAACTATATTCCAGGCAGTTGTTCTTATTACGCGTTTAGATTTCTTGCATGTGCAGATTCTAAAGGAAAGGAGAACATAGTCGATGACAAGCTTTGGAATGAAGACACGACGTGAAGGCACTCAAAAGATGAAGATGATCGAGTTGCCGCTGACCATCATCAACACCACAAGGATCTCAAGCACTGAAGAACAAGTCATTCACGAGCATAACTCAAGGGGGAACTTATGTTAAGGGGCAGTTTGTCAACACACTTCCTACATGAAACGGGTAGTTTGTTGATACACTTTCTGCTTTCAAGACGTGAAGACTTTGAAGATCCTCCGACATAGAAGACATGGAAGATGAACCTCACGAGTAGCGTCCAAGGGGGAGTTTGTTGATACATATTATGTGGTCGCGACTCGGTTCGGTTCAACTTGGTTCCGACACGGTTAGGTCCGGCTCAAGCCCGACGTCACGACATTCTTCCACCGTGCGTCCCATAGTTCGACACGCGAAGACCAGAGCGCCGCGAGCCGGTTCCCGACGCCACATCATCATGACATCATCATGATGATGTCATGATGATGTCATACACTTTGACCAAATGCATTTAGAAATGGATGCCATGAATTTAACGTAAAGAATGCATGGAATTTCTCTTGGGCCAATCAAAACGCATGATGGACTTCAACAAGACTGGCCAAAGCCCAAAGTCGACGAATCATGAGGGCAGTCGACGAAACACATCAGTTTCGTCGACCAAGCCCCTGTTTCGTCGCTGTTTCGTCACTTGCCTTCCTGATTCGCCAAACCTTGTGATTCGCCAAGCCAAGATCTGATTCGTTGTGTCTGTGACTATAAATAGACTGTCTGTGAATAAGAAATGAAGAGAACACAGGAGAGCACACAGAGCAAATACACACACACGAGAGTTTGAGAGAGTTTATAGAATACATCTGTAAACATTGAGCTTGTAACCGAACCTTTCATACGTATTAATACAGTGGTGTTAATCGGTGAATATTGCGTGTCGTGTACTTGCGTGTTCTATCTCGGGTTGCCTTTCCGGTTGGATTCCGCACAACCGGGTTGGTTAGTATACAAGGATTAGGCGACTAGATCCTCCTAGCCGGACCTACAGTAAAGTTTGTTTTAAGTTGAATTTCTTCTTTATTTTGTTACATATTTTGTTAATTTCTAGATTTTTTTTGTGTATATATGTATGTATGTGATACATATCCAACTGACTTAACGGGTCAAATTAACCCATTTCCCCTTGATGATCCTAGACCCATGACCCAGTCAAATGACCCAATTAATTGTAGTCAAATGGCTCAATTAATTACAGTTCTATCCCAGTCAAAAGACCCAATTAACTGCAGCTTTAATCAAGGGCGAAACTGATGTAATGTGGGAACATGTTAATGGGCAGTTACTTAGTATCTTGTGTCTTTAAATAAGTTGTTTAAGGTGAGAATAAGGTGTCTTGGATATTTTGTTTGTATTGTGATCTCTGATCAGAATTTAGGAGACTAGCCCCTCTCGAATCGGGCCAACTATTGTGTTTGTTCTTGTTTCAATTTAATAAGATTTTCAGTATCTATCATTTGGTTCCATTGCCGGGAAACCTGATGGTGCAGACCCGGAGCAACCAGATTGGAGGCAGCGGATTTTTTTATGATTCAATCGCTGCGCGATTGGAGATCATTTCAGAAAAACTCGATTCCTTGTTATCTCTGAAGAATGATATTACAGCGATTAGGGAAGCTTGGTTAGCAAGACAAACACAGTTAACCAAGGAACCCGAGGATGACCCTCCGTGCCTCACTGCGCCCTCAAACAAACATCAACCATCACCAACAATCACACCGGTTCTACGAGTACCCTTTCCCATGTTCTTTACAACCACACCCATACAAGGGACATGCTTTCCAACAGCTCCTGTATCACCAAACGCATCATCACCAACTTCAACCGGGTGTCACAATGACCTGCCAAATCAATATGGGATGACACAAAGTTTTGTTTTCGACACCGGCCAGCAAGAAGATCACAACTTTGCTACTCGCCACCATCTCTCCATCGAACCATTCAAGGAACAACTAATGATTTGGACGGATCAATTTTTGTCAAATCGACTTGAGGACAAGTCGGTTTTCTGGGCGAGATGTATTGATACATATCCAACTGACTTAACGGGTCAAATTAACCCATTTCCCCTTGATGATCCTAGACCCATGACCCAGTCAAATGACCCAATTAATTGTAGTCAAATGGCTCAATTAATTACAGTTCTATCCCAGTCAAAAGACCCAATTAACTGCAGCTTTAATCAAGGGCGAAACTGATGTAATGTGGGAACATGTTAATGGGCAGTTACTTAGTATCTTGTGTCTTTAAATAAGTTGTTTAAGGTGAGAATAAGGTGTCTTGGATATTTTGTTTGTATTGTGATCTCTGATCAGAATTTAGGAGACTAGCCCCTCTCGAATCGGGCCAACTATTGTGTTTGTTCTTGTTTCAATTTAATAAGATTTTCAGTATCTATCAGTATGCTAGATAAATCCGCCCACCCACCACGTCTTCGATCAAGACGAAGTCACCTCGAGTTGAAATGAAGTGACGGATCAAGACGACGAACACGAAGACAATGGCGGTGATGATGACATGATGTAGTTTTACACGTTTTATGCAATGTTATGATGTTAATATGTGAATTAAATGAATAACTTTTAAGTAGGTTTAGGATGTTTATATAATTATTATGTTTATGTAGTTTGTTTGTGAGTTGCGAAGAAAAACTGGAAATTGGCAGGTTTTGTGTATCGTTGAAAACCGGAAATTATTGTAAATGCAAAAAAAAAAAAGTTAAAAAAGGACTTTTAGCTGAGATTTTGTGGCTACTAATGATCAGAGTCTTTACCGATGTAGGTCTATTGTGACGACGTGTCGTCGCTAGTGGTTGTACACCTTTAGCGAGGATAAGAATTTTTAGCGGCACTTGATGCTGTAAGTTCTTATATTGTAGAAATTTCGTTAACTTTTTGGCTTAAAAGAATAAACTATAACTTACAAATTACAATAATGTGTATGGTTACAGCTGCTGTTAGGTATTATTGCTTCTGCAACAGGAGCAGCAGGAGGAGTAGGATACATAGGATTCAAAGGAAACAATCACGCAGGATGGACCAAGATTTGCAACGTCTACGGTTCCTTCTGCAGGCATATGGCAGCCTCTATTGCTGTGTCACTCTTACCCTCTGTAGCACTTCTGCTGCTTGTTTGGGTCTCCGTTTTTGTGCTTTCGAAGAAAATCTCAAGGAGTTATTTTGGTTGACGCGCGATATGTTTCCTATATGTATTAGTTTTACGATATTTCCCTTCACATTGTGAGCCTTCTCAAGATTTCATGTAATGGCATAAAAATGATATGTTATTTCACACACTTGTGAAGCAAGCATAGTTTAATTTAAGCTTAAAAGTTTGTGAAAACAACCCAAACTTCTTACTCAAAATTCTCTAGACACATAATATTTAAAATAATAATAATACTTGTATAATTGACTTATCTAGTTT
Source organism: Helianthus annuus (assembly GCF_002127325.2). NCBI lineage: Eukaryota > Viridiplantae > Streptophyta > Magnoliopsida > Asterales > Asteraceae > Helianthus > Helianthus annuus. The sequence goes on from NC_035445.2 coordinate 4,953,970, forward strand.
AACAAAGAGAGCAACCTGTTATTACATGATGCATTTGATATTAATTAACATGAGTAATTAAGATGGTACATATAGATGTTTCACTAAAATAATGTATTTAATTATTATTTTTAACAATGGATGTATACTAGGAAAAAAAAAAAAAACTCAAGTTAGCGTGGGCCCGGTTAAGACAAAATAGTTTGGCTAGAATAACACAACACGCTCTCCAACACAAGAAAGTCGTTGCTATTAAAAAAGAAAAGGAAAAAAAACTCGAGCAAATATACTTTTACTTCTAACATCTAATAAATGTGTATGATCGATCATCTCTTGGCCTAGTGACACTAGCTAGTGTTTACTCCTATCAAAGTGGTGCATGTTTAAGTCTCAGAAAGTGAACAATAAATGTATTTTAGGAGTTTTAGAAGAATTTATTCTCACCATTCAAAAATTTAGATACAGCGGAAATTATTTAATAATTCAACTATTTGACTATTTCCCGCCCCCGTATATCACCATCTTCTACGCCCCTTTGAATCTGAACAAAACTACCAAAATAGCCTTCAAATATTATCACATGAACGAAACTACCAAATTAGCCTTCAAATATTATCACATAAAAAAATATGTTACCATCCAGCAGGGTTGTAAACTAATATATTCCTTGTGTGACATGGCGTGAATTTGATCTATACAGTTCGGTTCGTGACCGTAAAATTCGGTTTATAGTCAATGATATGCACAAAAAATGTGTTTTATAATAAAAATGATAAAACGATGCCACCCACCTCTGCCCCGCCACCATCCACCACTGCCACCACCTCCGACCACCACTACCACTACCACATATCACCTCCGACCACCACTACCACTACCACCTATCACCTCTGACCACCGCTACCACTGCCACCTATCACCACCGCCACTCACCACGATTTTATTACTTGGTCATATCTTGCCTACCAAACAACATAAAGTAATGATTTTTTTCATCCTCACATGATAACCAAACTAGACAGAGAAGGATAATGATCCATTCCATTAAGCCTTACCAAACAGACCTAAGAATGTAATCCCAAATAAAAAGGCACGCCCAATGGTAGTCAGGAGCGTGCAAAGCACCTGACGCCGAGCACAGGACCGGGGCAGAGGAAACATCGTTGACTGCTTATAGGATTTCGGAGGATGATCTCATCTCAAGTAACTGTTTATCGATTAAATTTTGTATTCGTCTTAAATCTAAATCTGTTGCAAATTTAGCACGTTTTCTATAAAAGTTTTGAGCCGATTTTGTGGATCTACGATTTACTATATATCTTTGATTTGAGTGTTTTTTTATGTGAATTGCGTATCTTACCGATCATATTCCTCCAGATTTTGAATATCACACGCATTGTATATAATGAAATTAGACCAAGAATCTAAAATTAAAGGTCATTGTTAGGGGACTAGGGGTGGAATCACTAGTGATGGATTCCATCACTTCCACTATCCAATCAAGTAATGCCATGTCATCAATCCAATTTCCATCACTAGTGATAGAAATGTAGGAGGGGTAGAATCACTAGTGATGGAGGGGTGAAAAAATTATTTGAAATGGAGATGTTAAATAGATAAATGATCCAACGTTCAAAGAAATCAAAAGTTCAACGCGTGACCGGCTTAACGCGTTTTCAATTCCACGCGTGTTCAACATAGTGGCGGCGGTGTAGCATAACACAATAACTCGTTATACATGGCCATCACGGGACCGCCCCGTGTGGCCTTAGGGATTGATTGAGTCCACAAGATTTCAAAATATTTATACTGAATCTGGTTTGGTATCTTTGTATAATATTTTGGAAAAATCAATTATGATTTATAATTGCCCTCCATTTTTCATATCAGTCTTATGGAGTTGCTGGAAGGTGTTGATCATCAATTCAAAATACTTTGGTGGCTTCTTAAGAGATCTATGATGGATTGTTTGAAAATTTACAGTCTTTAGTGAAAAGATATATGGCAGGTAACGAAACCGAGTCATGCCATTATATGTGAACGATGAGAGCTTTGGTGCGGAGACCACAAACTCATTAGGAAGTTGCAATGTGAATGTAACACGTTGAAATTTACAAAGTGGTCAGAGTCGGAAAATCCCAAGTCAAACATGGGACTAATCTTAACCCAAATCAATGCTCAAAAAGAAGTGTTCAAGATATCAAGATCTAAACAAAGATATATCAGATCCACCACGTTTTATTAGCGTATCATCCAAAATTCAATCCTTTGCTTTGGCGTCCAATGTGACATTGCATAGAGTATGATCATGCATAGATAGAAATTGGTGCACATAATTGGGAAATTTAGAGCCACTTGCCTATCAAGGAGATGGACTGATCTCAAAGTTCAAATGGTGGTGAGATTTCCATGTGTTCCTCCAGCTCATAGATAGAAGACTACTTTGAACAACAGATCTAGTATTTTTATGAATGAACAAATGTAGCTAATGTAGCAGTGCTAGACTTTCCAAATCCGGCCACAGGGTCACCTTGGATTGACTTTTCTTTATTAGATTCTCAAGAGTTTTATGCCTTTACCAGTATCATACATTTTTAGATAAAAATTGTTCCATTGTCCGTTTCTTCTTATGTACCTCAAGGTAGTTTTTTTACATGTAGATGATTTTGTTCTTTAAAATGATATAATGTACATTTCAATGTAAATTGTACTATGACTAAAAAACTTTTCTAAGATTTATAGGGTGCAATTTCGTCTAATTTTTTAAATCTGTAACGTGGTCACGTATAAGGATAAGTTGTGTAACTTGATAAAAGAAAACGTGTCCTTTAAATTTATTGTTGGTTAATCATCTCTGATCTTTTTAGTTTAAGTAAACTTAGTTAGAAACTCTGTTAGTTTAGTTATTGCCTAAATTGTAATTGGGTTTAAGTTTTGTCAAAAATGTAAGTAGGTACATGGATTGAAGTGATGCGTTGTTTAACGTCGTGATGTTAGACGGTCATATCCTCAGTTATTTGTAATCAACAATCCAGTACACAGAGATAATAAAGTGGGGCGTTTCATTCACTCCATTGTTGTATATGCAAATTGTTGTTTGTTTAAGCGACCTGATTATAGCCTTCAAATTGCTATCCGAGCAAGGCACAAAGAACACAATTGATTCTCTATCTGTGATTTTTTGTTGGATATAAACAAACAAAGCTCCTCAAACAAAGGCTTGTTTGAATAAATACTTCATTAAAAATAAAAAGTCACAAAAACAAAATGTTTTATGAAAACCGACGCTTTTTACGCCTTTCGCCCTTTCTACTAACCACTAACCCAACCACCCACCTTTAGCCCAAGACTAACCCTTCACCCTAAAAGTCCTCTTGATATTTACAAAGGTATAAAGTTAAAAAGGAGGAGGATTGTTTGCTTGGCAAGCTTATGGTAGAAGTAAGTTCCATGCCGCTCTCGAGTGATTCACTAAAAATACACCTTCGGCCGAGTGTGAGTGATTTCTCCCATGAGGTATGTGAACTTGTATATAAATGGAATTTTAAAGAGGTATGTTATGCCTTAATAAATAATTTATCTTATGAAATGTTTTTAATAAATCATGACGAATAGGATTGTAAATAAATAAAAATAAAACCTAAACGATCTTGGAAAATCCCGACAATCTATGACAAGCCCAAAAACCTTCTCATCTACCCATTCCATTTAGGAGTGAATAAAGCCACATTATAAAGGGTCTGTTTGGTATGGCGTAATGGAATAGACGGATGAATGGAATGTATGAGGTAATGGAATGGACGATGTAATGGAATGGATCATTACCATTCCATGTCTTGTTTGGTTACCATGTGAGAATGAAATGAATCATTAATTTGTGTTGTTTGGTAGGAAAGAATAGATGAAGGAATAAAATCGGTGATGAGTGAAGGTAGTCGGTGGGGGTGGGTGGTGATAGGTGATGGTAGCGATGGTCGGAGGTGGTGGCAGTGGGTGGCAGCGGTGGGCGGTGGCAGAGGTAGGTGGTGGCGACGACAATGGTGGTGGGTGACGGCGACAGTGGTGGTCGGTGGTGGAGGTGGGTGGCAGCTGACGGCGGAGGCGGGGTGGGTGGCAGCTGTGGCGCGGTGGTGTCGGGAGTGGTGGGTGGTGGCGAGTGACGGCGGGGGCGGAGGTGTGGATGGTGGGTGACGGTTGGTAGCGGTGGAGGTGGGTGACGACTGGGGTGGAGGTGGGTGGTGGCGGGAGACAACTGGGGTGGAGGTGGGTGTTGGTGGTGGTGGTGGCGAAGGAAGTGGGTGACGACGGCGACGGTAGTCATGGCGGCAGCTATGGCAGTAGTGGTGTCGTGTCGCCCGTGAGTGAGTTATTAAAACCAATAAGAATAATAATAGTAATGGTAAAAAATAATAATAAAAATATTGATAATAATAATAATAATAATAATAATAATAATAATAATAATAATAATAATAATAATAATAATAATAATAATAATAAATCTTTCCATTCCTTGAAGGAATGAAAAAAAAAAACACCACCTTACCAAGGAATGAAAATTATTATATTTGGAAGGTTTACATTACTTGTGGAATGCTTTATTCCGTTACCACTTGACAACCAAACATGTTTTTTTCATTCCAATAGAATGATCCATTCCATTCCGCCTTCTATTCCTTCGTACCAAACGCTACCAAAGAGTTTTGCTTGAGGACAAGCAAAGATTCAAGTGTGGGGGTATTTAATACGCGCAAAATGCAACATATAAATTATATCAATTGTGGCATAAAACTAACCCTTTTTAGTACTAATATTGGAAAAAGTATGCTTTTGTCTTCCATTTGTATTTTCAGGATTAAATGAGCTCAAATTAACAAAAGAAGCAAAAAGAGAGCAAAATCTAACATAAATACAAGAAAAGGAGCAAAAGTGGATTGCCCGACCCCTCGACAGCATCCTCCCAAGCAAAACAAAGAAGACAGAAGACTGAACACGCCCCGTGCTCAGCGAGCACGGGGCCGTGCCCAAGAAGCTGCAGAAAAGACAAACCTATAGAAGCTTCTATTGCCCACCACGGGGCCGTGCCCAGCGGACACGGGGGCGTGGTCAGAGTGCTGCAGGCGCATTTATTGTAATTGCGAATTACAATTAATGAAGAGAGAGAGTGTGTCAGACAGGCATGGGCCGTGCCCAGGCTTCTGTTCAGCCTATAAATAGGAGTGCTTGGAGCCATTTCTACTCATCCCTTGGCACACCACCTCTCTCACACTTCACCCACCACCCACCACCATCACAACACCATCATCCACCACCATCATCCATTATCCATCATAGAGTGTGTGAGTCGTCTCGGGATCCAAGATTGATCGTAAGAGTTCTTGACAATTAAGGCCATGTTTGCCTAAGTCTCTTACATCACTTGGTGAAGACAAGTGTTTAGTATAATACTTTTTATTTTTAATCTTTTGCACTTCTTAATTGTTTTTGTATTAATGACTTTAATAACTAGTTTCTTATGTTGAAGGTGATTCTTCCTTATCGTTTGTCCGTGGTGTCTTGGCATTATTTTACTGTCTATATAAAATAAAAGATTTTCACTATTCATATCTTCACGGTCTATATGGAGGTATGTTGGCTACCTGGTCGGGGGTTAAGGGAACAGTTTGGTAAGAGTCTTGCCGTTGTTCAGCGTTTAGAGATCCTGTAAGGGACCTGGGTCAAATTTAGTAGGACCTCCTTCAATACCCAAAGGTATTGGATGGCGGGGGTCCAAACTCTTTGATCCCCTCGTAAGTTAAACTACTATTGATACTATAACTCGGCTACTTAGGACTGTATCCCTGCTGACTCAGACTACTTAGTCGAGGGTAACGTTACCTTCAAAAGAGGGGCCTACCATAATTTGCATTAATAACTTAATTAATTATCTTTCAATAATCCGACCCTTTAGGATTGTATCATTGCTGACTTAAACTACTGGGTTGAGGGTAACGTCACCTTCAAAAGAGGGGCCTACTACAATAACTAAGATAATCTCTTAAACAAGTGCAAAAGTCCGAAAATAATCAAAGGTTATACTAACACACGAGTCGGATCCAAGTGATTCATCTTGTCTATCTGTTTTTATTTTTATTTTATTTTTATTTTATTTTTCAGCATTTTAGTTAGTTTTATTTTCTTAGTTTTAAAATCTTTTCTAACATTTTGTTTTGATTAGACGTTGAGGATAAACCGGTACTAAAAGCTCTTGTGTCCTTGAACGACCTCGGTATCTTACCAACACTATACTACGTCCACGATGGGTGCACTTGCCCATATGTGTGTTTAGTGTTAGTAAATATCGTGTTTTATAAATTTAAAACTTGGCAAAAAGTGTAAAAAGGGCTTAAAATATATACCTAAAACATATACACACTAACACGCATCAGTTTGACATTACTAGGATTAGGGACACGTGTCAATACATCTTTGGACACGATTTTACGAGGTGTTACAATGATATTGGATGCTTATGCCCGAAACCGAAACCCATAAGCATACTCGATACCCGACGAGTAATTATTCCTCCCATACCTGACGGTTTTTGGGCCAGGTATGGGAAAAGTTTTTGTAACTAGATTTGGGTTTGGGATTAGCCTTACTCGTCCCATTGCCATCCCTAGTCTCCACCCGAACTCAAAAAAACAACACACAACCTCAAACCGCTCCACCACCAGCTCTTTGATGTTGAATAACAGATTCAACATATACATAAACCCAACTCAGAAAAGTAAGGAATAAAAGATAAAAAAACCGTGTGGGGGTGGGTTTCAAACCCGTAACCCCTCCCACAAACATATACGCAATGAACCATCTAGTCTATGAGGTTTTTTTGTGATAGTCTATGCGTCTCAAATATTTAACCAAACCGAGTAAGATCTGAATTCTTTCTCCTTCATTGATCCCACCTGCGCAGTCGACCCGGACCCGATAAAACACGATCCGACGAGTTGCTTCCTTGTTTCACGATGTTTGAAGGCAATTTCGGTCTCAATGAATTCAGTTTCGTGGAGATTAAAGGTCTAGGCACTTTATCGATCCATTACCTTTTATTAATCTAAACATTTAACCTAAATATTGCTCACCATTAAAACTTCATTGAAAACCTTCAAGAACCCAAATAACTCTTGTTCAATTCGGAAGCAAATAACCCATGAAACTGATACAATTCCAATCCTTTAAGATTTTCACACAATTACCCACTCCCAAATACGATTAACACTCTCTCAATCTAGCGAATTTAGACAAGGAAAATTTTAGAGCTCGTAACTTCATCACGTGATTTCTCCTGCGATACTTAACCTTTTGAGGTAACTCCAATGCCCTTTGTACTTTGTTTTTCATTCTCTACAAAAAGCCCTATATCCATTTCTGTGAAAGAGGCACACAAAATCCGAATTTGATTCCATGCTAGTTTAGGGTTCTTTAAATCTAGAATTTGATGATTTTGACCTTAGAGGTTTGTTTTGATGAAATTGACGATATTTTAATGTTTATGATGGTATTAGATTAATTTGTAGATACTTTGGAAATATTTGGACAGTATATAGATTTATCATGGATATACTCATGTGTGTGTGTGTGTATATATAGGGTAGGGTTCATCGAGAACCACCTTTATTGCGAGAACCGTGAGAACCAACATGAACACAACAAAATAAACCCACTACACCACCAAAAACCTAAAAAAACCTAACCCCCACCCCCCTCCCCAAAAGAAAAAACCTACCCCTCCACCCTCACCCAAGCTAAATACTAAAACTAAACCCTCAAAAAACCTAAAAAATCTAAAAAACACACAATTTTTTAATATTTTTTATTTAAATCGCTACTTTTAGTAGCAGCAAAAAAGATATTTTTTTTAAATTTGCTTAATAACGAAAAGTAACGATTTTTTCACAAAAAATATTAAAATTTTTTATGTGTTTTTTAGATTTTTTAGGTATTTTTGGTTATGTTCACATTGGTTCTCGCGCCAACTTTATTACGAGAACCTCGATAACCAGTGTGAACACAACAAAATAAACCCACTACACCACCCAAAACCTAAAAAAACTAACCCCCCACCCCCATAAACCTAAAAAAACCTAACTCCCCCAACCCTCAAAAACCTAACCCCCCCCCCCCCCAAATTAAATGCTAAAAACTAAAGTATAAAGCTAAACCCCCCAAAAACCTAAACCCCCCCCCCACACACTCAAGCTAAATACTAAAAACTAAACCATAAAGTTAAACACCCGTAAAGTAAAAATTTTATATGTAGAATTACCATAAAACCCTTACCTTTAACAAAATTTTGGACAAAGTTAGAGGGGTGGAGTGAAATGGATATAAGTTAAATAGACCAATGAGTAAAATGGCTATTTTTAAAGGATTGAGGTAAAACCATCAAAACGATCAAACCACATGGAGCAAAATAGAAGCCTACTCTAATAAAATAGAATATTATATTAGATATTGTAGGTCCCTCGCGGAGGATGAGGTTAAACCTTAACCTTGTTATATTAACACACTAGCAAGTGCGGAATCCAAGCTAGAGTGCAACCGAGTTGAGACAAGCATAAACACAAAACACACAAGGTTCACCGATTAACACCACTTGTATTAATGCGAATGAAAGGTTCCGGTTACAAGCACAAAGTTTACAAATCAGTATTGCAAACTCTCTAATGTGTGTGTTCTTGACAGAAGTGTCTCTCAAGTGTTTTCGAATGTCTAAACTGAAAAGAACACACTGCATGGGTATATATACCCAGCACAGCAAGTCTGGTCGAAGGATCAGTAATACTGATCGAAAGATCATCTTTCGATCAGACTGCCATCGAAGGATTCACAGGGACCTCGAAGGATGATCTATCGAGGTCCATCAATCATCCATCGAAGTTTCATCTTTCGAGTTCATCGAAGGATCTTACTATCCTTCGATGAGTCATCCTTCGAGCCAGACAATTTACAGTCATATACTAACTGTTTGGCCAAGTCAAACCAGGAGGATGGTTGACTTGGTCAAACTTACAAGACTAACAACGGACATCGTCTAATATCGACATGATACAGAGTACAGACAAAGTACAGACACAAGTGCACCAACAAACTCCCCCTTGGCTGTAGCTTTGTCTCGATCTTGATCATCTCTGATCTTCGTGTCTTCAGGACTCTGATGTCCTTTCAAGTCTTCAATGTCAGAGGATCTTCAAAGTCTTCACGTCTTGAAAGCAGAAAGTGTATCAACAAACTACCCGTATCATGTAGGAAGTGTGTTGACAAACCCCCTTAACATAAGCTCCCCCTTGGGTTATGCTTGTGAAAGACTTGATCTTCAATGCTTGAGATCCTTGTGATGTTGATCATGGTCAGCGGCAACTCGATCAACTTCATCTTTTGAGTGCCTTCACGTCGTGTCCTCATTCCAAAGCTTGTCATTGACCATGTTCTCCTAGCCTTTAGAATCTGCACATGCAAGAAATCTAAACGCGTAATGAGAACAACTGCTTGGAATAGTTAGTATAAACAAATGACACACGAATGACCATGTCACAATCAAACACCGTCCGACAGTTTGAAAGTTTAATAAATTTCTCAATTTTAGATTTAACTTTCAAAACTTGCAAATTTCGACCGTTTATGAAGATTTAGTCAATTCGGTTTTCGTTCAGGTTTCAGGTAACGAAGACTCGAGCTCCAACATCGTACGATCGAAAATAAAGTAGAAATAAAATCTTTTTGGCTTTTATAAAGTTTATATTAAACCACACCTAAAATCTTTTTGGTATTTTTGAATAAATTAAAAGACAACAATTTTAATATCCTTTGAGTGTTATCAAACGACATCACCGCTAATGTCGTGCTGATATGCACCAAACGACGAAACTGTTTAAAAATAAAACAATAAAAGTTAAGCAGTAAATATATACAGACATTCTTTTTGCGAATTTTGAGGGTAAGAGAATCATATCAGCGTACGGTCATGTCAAAACACTCTTGTTGTTCAGTTAGTTAACATTAAGATAAGCATCCTATAACAATTATCGGTATTGTTGTCCACATAAGCTCAACTTATCAGATGTAATCATGGCGAGGGGATACGTTAAGGTATGATTTATACTTACCGACCGGTGTTCATCCACATCACGACACATTCCCGTATCAAGGTATGCACGAGGGTTCATCTTACCGGTGAGTATACTGATTATCATCTGTTTGACCGTATAAGATGTGAGATACTCACTTATTTTGATTTGAAAACAAGCCCTATGTGATATAATCACTTATTGATGAGGAACTTGATTTTCATATGCATGAGGGCACAGGAGCAAGTCCGTGAACAGGTCAGTACTTTCGTACAGCAGAGAGACGAACTTGACTCCCGGATAAATGTGATATTTTATCACTTATTTGTTTGGACATGTGATTGTTTATCACTTATTGAGGTCGAATGCAGTATGTACACGTATGTATAGTATCATGGAAGATCTAGACTTGCGTCCCCGTTATTTTTCGGTAAAAGATACAACCATGATACCCAGATGATAAGCAGCATAAAGACCGAATATCTCAGAACCTCGGCAATCTATCAAACGAAATTTCGGTACTAAGACCATATGCCAATGAATGGTTCCCACCTGGTCTTCAGTCGATTTAAGTTTATATCACCCTGCACACTTTAAAATGATTGTGAGCCTACCGATACATCTTATATAGAGCTGCTTATCGTTTTTCATTTAAGGTTTAAAGAGGTTTGGATAGACCACTGATGTACTATCATTTCCTCTTTTGCTCGCCAGGAAACTCATTTTTGTTTTTCTATTGTTTTTGTGTTTTTGAAATTTTTCGATGTTTTTGGATTTTCAGATTTTGGATTTACTCCCCCTAAAATCAATAAACTAAGATAAATTTAAAACACAAAGGTATTTACAAAAATGATTTTCCGATGTTGGTTTACTCTTGCTTGACCTTAATGCCGTTTACCAATAATAAAAAGTCAAATCTTGATTTGTCAAATGCTTTGGTAAAAAGGTCGGCACGTTGGTCATCGGTGTGGACCTTAACAACATCGATTAGCCTTTTCTCAAAGCAATCACGTATGAAGTGATATTTGATTTCGATGTGTTTGGTCTTTGAGTGCTGCACAGGATTTCTAGTGATCTGTAATGCAGCAGAATTATCAACGTAAATAGGAGTAGTTAGGAATTCAAAACCGTAGTCGCGTAATTGTTGTTGGATCCAAAGAACTTGGGAGCAACAACTTGAGGCAGCAATGTATTCAGCTTCGCATGTTGATGTAGCGACGCACGTCTACTTCTTGCACTGCCATGTGACTAGGCGATTTCCTAAAAACTGACATCCAGCCGTTGTGGATTTGCCGTCGATTTTGCATCCGCCATGATCAGAATCACTGAATGCGATCAAGTCAAAGTTATTATCCCTAGGGTACCATAGACCGGTGTCAGGGTAACCCTTCAAAAAACGAAAAATCCTTTTTACAGCTGCAAGATGTGAGGCCTTCGGGTTGACTTGATATCTGGCAAGCAGGCACGTTGGGTACATTATGTCTGGTCTTGATGCTGTGAGGTACATAAGAGATCCGATCATTGCGCGGTAGTATGAGGGGCTAACAGCTTCACCCTTCAAGTCTGGAGTAATTCCGTGATTTTGTGGCAGTGGGGTACCAATGGGCGTTGCATCGGACATCTGGAACCGGCTCAAGATGTCACCAACATATTTAGTCTGATGGATGAATATCCCAGACTCAGTTTGTTGCACTTGTAGGTCCAAGAAAAAGGTCATTTCCCCCATAGCACTCATCTCGAATTTATCCTGCATAATGCGCTCGAAATTCCTACACAAGACATCATTAGTAGAACCAAAAATAATATCATCAACATATACCTGTACCAGAAGAAGATCTCCATCTTGTTCTTTGATGAAGAGAGTACAATCGATAAGACCTCTTCGAAAACCGTTCTCCAGCAGATAGGTAGATAAGGTTGCATACCAAGCTCGCGGTGCTTGATGAAGACCATAGAGAGCTTTGTTGAGCAACCAAACCCGATCGGGATGGATAGGATCTTCAAAACCTGGGGGCTGTTCGACGTACACCTCTTCTTCAACCACACCATGTAAGAATGCACTTTTCACGTCCATCTGATAAACCTTGAATCCTTTGAATGAGGCATAAGCCAGAAAGATCCGAATAGCTTCCAGACGTGCAACAGGTGCATAGACTTCGTTGTAGTCGATCCCTTCTATCTGTCGAAAACCTTGAACGACTAAACGTGCTTTGTTCCGAATAACCACTCCACGGTCGTCTTTCTTGCATTTGAAAACCCATCGAGTGCCAATTTTCTTGTAGTTCTCAGGTCTTTCAACAAGCTTCCAAACACCAAGCTTTTGAAATTGCTGCAATTCTTCCTGCATGGCTTCAACCCAAGCACTGTCTTTCAACGCTTCTTTCCACGATTTTGGTTCTTCTTGTGACACGTAACACGCGAAGGACCAGTCATTCTGAAGACCAGATTCTCTTATAGCTGAATACAAACCAGCATTCCGGTTGTTTCTCAGCTGATTACGCGTCTGCACACCGCGATGGACATCTCCTATAATATTCTGCTGGGGGTGGGTATCATGAATCCTCATTTCAGGATTTTCTGACACACGTGCATTGATACCCAAATTGTTAAGATTGAGATCAACAACCAACTCCACACCAGGAATGTGTGTAGAGGTGGATGCATTCCCTTCAGCAGTGTCTACATTCTGCATATGAGGTGTATCAACAGAGGCACCTTGAACAGGAGCAGCTGGAGCCGAAGATCCTTCAGCTGCATCATGATATTCATCATCTTCAGAAGATTCATTATAATCAGCAGCATCTTCATAAACCTCATTTTGAACCATATTGTTGACAGACGAAGAAGCTTGTGGGTCAACAACAATAGGTCTAACCAAAGGCGAGACAGCAGCGTTGTCACTTTCCAACAACATTCTAGCCGCTGCTGACTCTTCGTCAAAGGTTGGCAGATTGAAGGAGTCAAATAGTCCATCATAATCGAACATCCACGGATCACCCGGAGCCCTAACAGGACTCGTGTACCTTTGAACCCTCACTTCACTCCATAGCTCAATCTTTTTGGTAGCCAGATTCCAAACACGAAAATTCGGAGTAGCATATCCAAGGAAGAAACCCTCGATAGCTTTAGCTCCAAACTTTCCATCCGGATCAATCATAGTACATGGAGCACCAAATGGTTCTAGGTAAGAAAGATCCGGTTTCCTTTTCTGAAGGAGTTCGAAGCAAGTTTTGCCATGTCTCTTTACTGTAAGAACTCTGTTTAACGTGTAGCATGCAGCCGATACAGCCTTCCCCCAGAATTGAATAGGGAGTTCCGACTCTACTAACATTGTTCTTGCAGTTTCTATAATCGTTCGATTCTTCCTCTCCGCGACACCATTTTGTTGTGGAGTATAACGAGAACTGTACTCATGAAGAATGCCTTTAGAAGTACAAAACTCATCCATAACTTGATTCTTGAATTCAGTTCCTTTGTCGCTTCGGATCCTCTTCACTTTCAACGAATAGAGATTCTCCAACATTGTAAGAAGATCCTTGAGGATGCCAGGAGTTTGACTCTTGTGTGCCATGAAGGATACCCAAGAAAATCTAGAATAATCATCAGTAACAACTAGACAATAAGCATCTCCGAATGTTGTCTTGTGTTTCATAGGTCCAAAAAGATCCATATGAAGACGTTCGAGAGGCATGCTGACAGTGTTGATTTTCTTCAAAGGGTGAGACTTCTTTGTTTGCTTCCCCTTTTGGCACGAGACACAGATATCTTGTAAATGAAAACTTCTCACAGGCACACCATTCACAAGATTATTTTTCACCAAATGGTTCATCTTTCTCAAGTGAATGTGTCCCATTCTTCTGTGCCAAGATATAGACTCCTTTTCCGTGGCTTTTGAGACAAAGCAAGTGACTTGTGCAGATGTTGTAATCGCTTGGCTCATGTCGAGAATATAAAGATCATTAACTCTCGGAGCCGATAAGAGAATCCATTCTTGTAGAATATTGAATCCAGGTTTCAGCACATAGCAGCCGGCATCATCAAAATGCACGGAGAATTTTTTATCGCAGATTTGCGACACACTGAGAAGATTATGATCAATTTGCTTAACATAATTGATCTTATCGAAGCACACAAAACCATTTGAGATACTTCCCTCTCCAGTGATGAATCCGCCTTTGTCTCCCGCAAATGCGACATACCCTCCTCTAATGTTTCTCACGTCGTATAGGAGCCGTAAGTCGCCAGTCATGTGCCTGGATGCTCCACTATCAACAATCCAGTGACTATTAATAGTTCCTCCTAGAACACCCTGCACATGTCATTTAAAAACATCAGTTGAGGATGGGGACCCAAGCCTTAGTGGTCTTGGGTCGTCCCTGAGCATCACGAAACGTGATATCAATCTCTTGATGGTTTTCAAGAACAACTGCTCCCCCTGAATTGTCACCCGCCTTAGGTAACCAAGTTTGTTTTTGCCTACCAGTTTGAGTGTTGTAAACAGTTTTTGAAGATTCTGGTTTTACAGGTTGTGACACACTTGGTTCCCTTTGAACTACTTCAACTTCAGATTTCAAAGCTTTTTCAACAGTTTTCATGTTCTTACGTCGTTGTTTAGTTTCTTGTTCTTTTACAGTTCGTTTATCATGTTTAGGTGAAACTGACCGACGTTGAGGATGAACTGTTTCAGGTGGAGCTTTCTCAACAAATTTATTCTTTGGAGCATTTGGGCAGTTTTTGATGATGTGCCCAAATTCTCCACATTTAAAACATGTTCTCCTTTCAACAAATTTAGGAGAACTTGATTGACCACAAGATGTTAAACTCGTGGAACCTGAGGTACTAGCCTTTTCATCACACCCATTTGTACGTTGAGTGTAATTGTTATCAATGTTACGTTTTAAGATCGTGACCTGTTGTACAAAATCTGTGTTTGATTTATTTTCAAAAGTCTCAATCTTATCAGTACCTGTGGATGCCACGAATTTGACACTTTTTGCTTTCTTTTGAGATCGAGCTTCTTTTGTTTCAGATTTCATCTGAGAGACTTTATGCTTTTGAGCTCGTTTGACTGGTTGTTTACCATTAGAAGCACTAGGTTGTTGAGTGGTTGAAGATTTTTGATTACCAAACTGTTTTCTAATCTCAGCCTTAGGAATTGGATCACATTGAGTTACAACAATTCCCGGAAGTGTTTTTCCCAAAAATTTGTTTGTGTTGTCTTCAAAGACTTTATCAATCAAAGATTGATTTACATTTTTAATTGGGAAATCGTGATCTGAGTAGATTTTATTATCTCCAACCAATGTATACAACACATTACTGCTTTTAACAGTAGACACACATGTCTTATCAACTTTGACAGAATCAATCACTTGTTTCTTAACAGATGAGACATCAGGAGTATCAGGATCACAAAGAATGTGATTCTCTCGTGGAATAACTACTCCTTTCATCTTGTTAAGTGATTTATCCTGATCACTTACATCCACTTCTGATTCATCATCCGATGTCTCATAGTCCTCGATAATTGGAGGACTTTGCTTCATGGATGATGAAGTTTCTTGTTGCTTAGAGGATGTGTTTGAAGAATTGTTCGGTTTGAATCCTAGGCCAGTAGCAAATTCCTCAACATCAAGAGGCACACTGGGTTCATACCGAGGCATTTCCTCCACATCTGGCATCTTGGTATAGTTATTCATCAAAGGGGGCGGACATTTCTTATACCCTATGCCTTTCTGATTTCCCTTTGGTTGTTGAACATCGATGATGTGATCAAGCACAAATTGGGAGTTAGAATAACTCTCCAATTTTTGTTTGATCGCATCATGCTCGCATTGGGCAATGGCTAATTGCTTTTTAGTTTCTTCCACAATGTTAATGTATTCATTTATACTTACTTGCTTGTGGTAAACTACTTTGTTCACTTCGGACACATTTTTCTTTAATGTTTCAATTACTGATTTAAAATCTTTTTCGTTCCGAGTTAAAGCCATATTTGCCTCTTTGCATTTGGAAAGTTCAATAACCAAATTTTGATTATGACTATGAAGCTTTTCTAGTTCAAGCTTCATTTCAGCACATGATTCACAAACACTAGGAGCAGGAGGTTCAGAATTTACCTGACTCGAAGAGACTGACACATTTGTCATAAAAGTAGTTTGAAAAGAAAAAGATCCGTCTTCAGAAAAGAACTTTTCCATTTCCCTGGATGTAGTAGCAGCCTTCTTGATCAGAATTGATTTCTGACATATGAGATCATCAGCTTCATTCAATAAATCCTCAACACTAGAACCTGCTTCCTCCTTCACATCAGACTCTGATTGATTATCCCCAGAAACAGAGTCTTCTTCATCAGAACTTCCAGAATAACCAGAACTGTTATCACTTTCAGAGGACTCTTCTTTATGATCATGCTTGATGTGATTGATGATCTTTGCATAACACGCTGTTCCACTACCTTGATCACCTTCACCAAACTGCACAGACCAGTCACATCCCTCATCAGCTTGAACAGTCAAAGCCCGATTGGGATTTGAAGTTCCAGGCTGGCCCTGATTGTTATTAACTGCCACAATCCTCCTATCACGGTTTTCTTGCTGGGCATTCACATTTGTATTACTCGTCTGGTTTCTGAAAGGGTTGTGATTGCCTTGTTTTGTTGGTCGAGTGCACTCACGTTTGAAGTGCCCTTTATTACCACAATTGAAGCATGTAACGGCGTTAATATCAAACCCATACTTCGTATCTTTCTTTCCTTCCAACGAAGTTCTTCCAGTTCGAGCCATGAAATCTTTTGCCCTTCTCACTGCACTAGCAAAAGCCCATTTGATATCCATCAACTCCATTTCTTCCTTGTCGATCTGTTGATAATCTTCATTGGTCATGTTGATGTTTCCAAGCTGACCTGCTACCAAACCACAGTAAGCACTGACCATTGTATTGATAATTTCCATATGCTCCTTAGCAACTTCAATGCTGAGGTGTGAAAGGTTTGAATTATCGACTCGGATTGTGTTAGTGTTTTGAGGTTGAGGATTGTTTGTATAGTGAGCCTGCTGTTGTTGTTGTGGTGGTTGGACTTGTGGCTGTGTTGGGATGGGAATGTAAGACCTCGGATCAAAAGCCGGAGCAGCATTTGATTGAGGAAACGGAAGAGAACTTGTGTTGGACACAAATGCAGTTTGCAGTTTAGGTTGCTGAGCTGCAGCGGATCTTGCTAAAGCATCGAAGCCTGGAAGGTACATTTCTGTATTCTGAGGAGCGGGAGCTCGCTTTGCTTTCCTGATTTCTTCATCATTTTTATGTTCCAGTTTCTGAATGAACTCATAGATGTTAACCGTGTCTAGAGTTCCAGTATGCTTCAACAACTCAATAAAAGAACTCCATTTTGGAGGTAAGGCGTCAGCAAACCTATTCACCATGTCTTGTTGAGTAGATACAACCCCATAAGCACACATTTCACTAATCAGATGATAGAACCGTGTTGTCATATCATTTAGAGTTTCGTTTTCCAAAAATTGAAACGATTCAAACTCTTTCTTCAACAAATCATGACGAGACTTTCGAGTAGCTGCATTGCCTTCTCCTCTAGCAACTAAGGCATCCCACAATGTTTTCGTGGTCTTGCAGTAGGAGAACTGATGATAGATATCTTTGTTGAGTGCTTGTGTAAGTGTAGCAAAGGCCTTTTTCTCCAATTCATAAGCCTTCTTGTCATTTTCGAGCATGTTAGCATAACCTTCTGAAGTGGACGCTGCAACCTCAAGATTAGCATTGAATGCATTGATGAAACATGTCCAAAGATCGGTGCTTTGCCCTTGAACATACGTGTGAAAGCGGTTTTTCCAAGATGGAAAGTCGTTCATATGGTTCAACTTTGGTGGACGATTGTTGCTGCCCGTTTCGCTTTCACTAATCAAAAGATTTTGAATGCTTTGACTTTGATTGGATACCAATGCCCATTGACTTGGACTGATTGATGGCGGTGGAAACATACTTTTCGCCCAAGCTGCAGCAGAGGTTAGTTCTTGACTAGATTGTGAGTCAATACTCCAGTCCCAAGGACTTGTACAACTCATTTTGATGAAATACTAATAGAAGACCTAAACAAACACAAACTGTTAAATTCAAACAGACTAAGATCGAAGGATCAACACCTTGTTCGAAGGATCAACACTTGTTCGACAGTGTTCGAAAAATCACTGTTGAATTTCGAACAATTGATTTCGAAAGATTCACAATGAAAGATCCTTATCTTTCGAACAACGATTTCGAAAGATTCACAATGAAAGATCCTTATCTTTCGTAAATGTATCCTTCGAAAAGATTCCCCTGAGCTCTCGAAAGATAGATCACAAACTTTGAAAGATGTTCGAAGGATGGTTATCTGTCGAACCTTCTTTGATCGAAAGATAATCTTTCAACTTCGAAGGATATCTTTCGAATGGAACTGACACAACTGACACAAAGTTGACAAGTTGGTGAAAAGGTGATAGGTTGGTGAACAACTTTCGGCAGAAAGGTATGTTCCTTTCTACCAACTCAGATTTGACTTTTAAAATATTGCCCAAAAAGGAAAATCTTATCCAGAAAATCCGGTCACCGGAACACACCGGAATTTGGCCGGAAATCACCAAATTTCTTAAAAAACAAGTTTTAAGTTACCCAACCCGCTTTTTAACACTCCCGGTTGGTTTAGAACACGTTTTTATGCCAAGAAATCCAAGAAAAACACTAAAAACAGGAGCTAAACCAAGTGTCCAAACACACCAAGACTTGAACAAACCCGGTTTTTAACAAGGAAATCTCTGATACCACTTGTAGGTCCCTCGCGGAGGATGAGGTTAAACCTTAACCTTGTTATATTAACACACTAGCAAGTGCGGAATCCAAGCTAGAGTGCAACCGAGTTGAGACAAGCATAAACACAAAACACACAAGGTTCACCGATTAACACCACTTGTATTAATGCGAATGAAAGGTTCCAGTTACAAGCACAAAGTTTACAAATCAGTATTGCAAACTCTCTAATGTGTGTGTTCTTGACAGAAGTGTCTCTCAAGTGTTTTCGAATGTCTAAACTGAAAAGAACACACTGCATGGGTATATATACCCAGCACAGCAAGTCTGGTCGAAGGATCAGTAATACTGATCGAAAGATCATCTTTCGATCAGACTGCCATCGAAGGATTCACAGGGACCTCGAAGGATGATCTATCGAGGTCCATCAATAATCCATCGAAGTTTCATCTTTCGAGTTCATCGAAGGATCTTACTATCCTTCGATGAGTCATCCTTCGAGCCAGACAATTTACAGTCATATACTAACTGTTTGGCCAAGTCAAACCAGGAGGATGGTTGACTTGGTCAAACTTACAAGACTAACAACGGACATCGTCTAATATCGACAAGATACAGAGTACAGGCAAAGTACAGACACAAGTGCACCAACAGATATTATTATTATGATTACTAAATTGAAGTAAAGAAGATCACGTGTCATTAATTGAAATCTTTTATTGCAAGTAAGATTCATCATATCCTCATCTAATCATTCATCCATTTTTAGTTACAAGTACGCCCATTAGTTATCCAACATAACCACTTTTTGAGCCATCTAAACCCTGCCATGGCCCTCTCAATATGTCGCCACTATCGCCTGGATCCAGATGCGGTGCCCCACATGAAACCGTAGCCATACATTTTTATCTACATTCAACCACTAGGGTTTAAAAACACCAATAGCAGTGACATAATGTTGCCCCCAAAAGTTTTCCACAAAACTAACACTTAAAAGCGGGATTTGTTCCCTCTCCCCCATTTCCCACCAAACCCTTCACCTTTTTCACAGATTCTGCCCCAAATCAGTTAATTCTCAGCAATTTCATCAAATTTACTCTAAATAGATTAGTATTGTTTGTTTTAAGTTGAATTTCTTCTTTACGATTTCACCAAATTCTACCTATAAATCGGTTAGTATTGTTTGTTTTAAGTTGAATTTCTTCTTTATTTTGTTACATATTTTGTTAATTTCTAGATTTTTTTTGTGTATGTATGTGTGTATGATAGATAAATCCGCTCACTCACCACGTCTTCAATCAAGACAAAGTCACTTCGAGTCGAAAGGAAGTCACGGATCAAGATGACGACCTACACGAAGACAATGGCAATGATGATGTAGTTTTAAATGTTTATGCAATGTTATGATATTAATATGTGAATTAAATGAATAACCATAAGTAATTTTAGGATGTTTATATAATTATTATATCTATGTAGTTTGTTTGTGAGTTGCGAAGAAAAACTGGAAATTGGCAGGTTTTGTGTATTGTTAAAAACCGGATATTATTGTAAACGCAAAAAAAGTTAAAAAAGGACTTTTAGCAGAGACTTTGTCGCTACTAATGATCAGACTCTTTAGCGACGTAGGTTTATTGTGACGACGTGTCGTCGCTAGTGGTTGTACACCTTTAGCGACGAAAAGAACTTTTAGCGGCGACAAATGGATAATACCGGTGACCTTAAAAGTATTAGTGGCGAGGAACAGTACCTTTAGCTTTAGCAGCGACTATTGCCTCTTTTCTTGTAGTGTACTGACATAATGATGGCTGCTCTCCAAAGTCACATAAACATTGATTTGAGTAGCTCCACAAATGGATTGGGTTGGGAACGATTGTCAACTTCCTATAGCTAATGAAATCCTTTTGGGATTCATCCAAATTTTCATAATTAGTAACTCAAAACCCAATGTGGTTTACACATTGCTACAAATCTTATTCGTCGAACGCGGCATTGCACTATTGGGGATAAAGTAATCTTCACAACTAGTTTTATCAATGGTAGAAAGTATCGTGTGATTTAGTTTTCTATCACGAATGGAGATCAAAGAAGATATCACTATACATATGATGATGGAGTTGTTTAAGGAATCATTTTTCGAAAGAATCCCATAAATTCCTTTTCTTGGCCACAAGAGTAATATTAGTTGCAAAGATTTGAGAGTCAAATTAGTCGAGATTCCATACTTGGTTCCATATTTTTGATGGCATAATCTTTAATTGAATATACACTTATGTAATAAAACTAATAAAACTTACCTTTTATAAGATTCTGATTGTTCTACTTTATGTGGATTCAAACGGGAGGATTTGTTGGCATAAATTCGAATCATACAATTTCTTTATCATAATTTATGCCTGTATTTGACATATATTTATTACATTGTCCATCACTCCTTTTGTATCTTGTTCATTTAAGGGAGTTAACATCTTAAATCCTTGCATGTAATATTCTGCAAGGCAAGACATGAAAATTGAAAGCAAAATCATTAAGCAAGTAGAAAGTGTCCATAAATCACCAAAACAGATTTGATGGGATGGACCAAGATAGTTATTCGAGAGAACTTGTTTGGATATTACTATCGTCACTGCGTTTGAATTTCATTCCCTCTTTACCACATAAACCAATATGTAGGTTATAAACACAAACAAAACTAAGAAACTTACTTCTCTACATGAGTAACCAAAGAAGTTATCTAAATAAAAAAAATAATTACCACTAGAGTTTTCATACATACTAAAACCTTTTTGTTCATCAATGTTGTTCTTGAGCCTTTGAAATAGTGAGAGTTTTGTCTAGGTTTCTTTGACAGTTATAGCAACTTCAAAAACAATACTTCTTATATCCTCGGCTTGTTCACCTATACAAAGACACTTAGGTTAATATATAAGAGGATATACACTTACTTTATTATGTATGGACGACTAGATTAGTAGGGATAAACAAATAAGGGACGAGGCGCAATGAAAATAAATGGAGTTGGAATTGTAAATCATTTTGACCTACGTGTCAATTTTGATATTTGTATAGCAACTTATATATATATATATATATATATGATATTGACTTTCTAGTTTTATGTGTACTAAAATGTTTAATGTAGTACCAATTGATATGCATTTTGTGTTATTACAGAAATGGCCTAGAAATGGCCCTGAAAAGAGCAAACAATATGCCTGTGACTGATATGGCACAGCTGATTGCACAACAACTCCAGACCGTAGTTCCTACAAGTATTACCCAAGTAACTGCTGGCGTGACATAATACTCAGCCGTCACCCACCTCCACCGCCACCGTTGACGTGATGTCGTGGGTCACGCAAATTTAATCCCCAAACAACTATAGATAGTGGTAGTAGGGTATCGAACTCAGGGAGTATGTGGAAGATGTGTTGATTGTATAGCTTTGTATTTAAACTAATATTAGACTAAATTGTAGAAATTAAAATTCAAAAGTTTGGATTGTTGATTTAGAAAACTAAATTAAAAACTGATTCAAATCAAAGTTGGTTGTAAAACAAATTAGGAGAGAACAATGATCACCTTAGGTTTCCGTTTCTTTAAACAATTGTGTGTAATTCCAACTAGAAAGAGTTACATAGACATAACTCGTGTATAGATGATTGAAGTGATAAAAGGGGACAAAGTACTCGGATTATATAAATGCGAGGTTGTTTCCCGATGACCAATTAATCAATAACCAACCCTAACCCTTCCCGTGATATCTCGATTGCCGACGGCACCAAGAACGTACGATTAAGACTAGAAATTGCAATATTGATTAACAAACTACAAACAATCAAACATACACCATGACATTCAAGCAACGCAAGTTATCATTCTAGAAATTCAGAAATTAAACACACAAAAGTTCAAGAAACATTCACCTAAGATGATCACCGAAGAGTTTAGCCGGACATGGCTCCGTGAATCATCATCATAATCAAACTATTGTTCATACGAATCAAAAGCACAAACCGAATGATAAGAAATGTTCAAAAACCAAACAAGTTCTCCAAAATCACTCCAAAGATGTCCTAGAACCGTCCAATGAAGAGAGATATGTCAAAAGACACAATAAAACCGATTTCAATGAGCGGTTACAATTTTCCTCGTCATGTCCACCGTAATTTACGGTCATACCGTAAATTACGGTAATCTTGAAAATGTTACGGTACAAATAAACTGATTTACGGTGGGAACTTTGCCAAAATTAGGTCCACCGTAAATTACGGTGGAACCGTAATTTACGGCGACCGCCTGATTGTTTTGCTTTGTGCCTCAATGTCACGTGTGCCGCCCCAAGAAGTCAAATGATGATGATCATTGTTGTCTTTTCTTGCCGTCCACATAACCCAATCCTTGATGTTGTTGCTTCGCGGCCCAATCCACCAAGAGTCTTGTGAATGAACAAAGCCTCATGTGCACCTGACAATATGGATGCCAAAGTCAGTTCACAAGTCACGTGAACATGTAAATTGTTGCTGTTGTTTGGCGGCCCAATCCCAAAAGCATCCAACATGTGCGGCCCAATCACAGACACCCCACATGTGCCGCCCAAATGATGATGTTCTTGCTTTGTTTGACCTTGAGCCACGTGAAAGAAGGCTGCATCCAAGACCCATGAAGTCGGCCCATGTGCATTGCCAAAGTCATAAATTTTTTTTCTTCTCTGACGTCAATAACAGCCGCCCCCCACATGAACATTAATGAGATATTATGATGCTGTCCAATTAATGTTGACTTTGTGTGCCTTGATGGTGTATATTATAAATAATCATAATCTCAATCACAATTTCCATCAAAGATATGATGATGATGGATGATTCACGTGATGTTATTTCCTTTCTTTGTGCGATAGATTATGTTTATAAAAACAATAATTCCAATCAATCACTACCATCAATTACCAAGTCCCCTCATGTGATGTCCTTTTAATTCTTTGAACCACAAGGTCACGATGCCATTTAGTTTCCAACCGTAGCCTACACGTTCCAATTTACCCGAATTAAGCGATTTACCTGCAAAACACACGAACACTCGTAGTTACTAAGTTTAAGCAAATAACCAAGTAAAGCATGGAATTTTAATATTTTTAAACCATTTAAGGGTTGTCCAACGGACCACCCGTCAACCGTCCATCACTCACTGCTGACACCACCACCGCCGACACCACGACTACCGTCGCCATCACCCACATCTGCCCCCGCCATCACCCGCCACCGCTGTCACCCACTTCCGTCCCTACCGTAACCCGCATCCATGGCCGCCCATGCCACCCACCCCTGCCCCCGCCACCATCCACCACTGCCGCCACCTGCAACCACCGCTACCACTACCACCAATCACCTCCGACCACCGCTACCACTGCCACCTACCACTGCCACCTATCACCACCGACCACCGCTACGTACCACTGATTTTATTACTTTGTCTTTTCTTGGCTACCAAACTACACAAGGTAATGATTCTTTTCATTCACATGGTACCCAAACAAGACAGAGAATGATAATGGTCCATTCCTTTACTTTGTCCATTCCATTATCCATCCATTCCATTACGCCATACTAAACAAAACAGACCCTTAGAATGTAATCCCATATAACAAGGCATGCCCAGTGGTAGTCAGGAGGGTGCAAAACACCTGACGCCGTGCACAGGACCGGGACAAAGGACGTCAAGAACACATTTATTATGAACGAACAATGACTTAATTAGCCGAAGTTGACTTTTATGAAACAACCACCCATGTATGTTAATTCTCGCCTACCTATGTTTGTTCTCCTACAAAACGATAGCTAGGTGACAAAAAATATTTGGATGTAAAATTACAACTTGAAGATATGAACGATTACACTTACAGAAATAAACGGAGGGGGTAGAATGAAAATTAAAAAATGGGCAAAAACTGTAAATTTTTGTTGGGTGACCCAATTATAAAAGCCTACTATCGTTGTTATTCTTTTGTTAGGTTATATTCTGCCGTCAGACAATTAGCTAGATGGCCGCAGTATCGTCCGTGTTTGATGAAATCGAGCCCACTGATATCGCAAAATCATCTGTGAGTCGTCCGTCATCAGTTTTTGCCTTTTGATTTTTTCATGACTGAGAATTGATCTCATCTTGCAGGATGTTGAAGAAACGTCGTTGACTGCTTATAGGATTTCGGAGGACGATCTCATCTCAGGTAACTGTTTATGGATTAAATTTTGTATTCGTCTTAAATCTGTTGCAAATTTTGCACGTTTTCTATACAAATTTTGAGCCGATTTTGTGGATCTACGATTTACTATATATCTTTGATTTGAGGTTTTTTTATGTGAATTGCGGATCTTACCGATCATATTCCTCCTGATTTTGAATATCACACGCATTGTATAATGAAAATTAGACCAAGATAATTTTTTTTAACACAATTAAGTTTGTATATAATAGAATCTAAAAATAAAGGTCATTGTTAGGGATTGATTGAGTCAACAAGATGTAAAAATATTTATACTGAATCTGGTTTGGTATCTTTGTATAATATTTTGGTAAAATCAATCATGATTTATAATTGCCCTCTATTTTTCATATCAGTCTTATGGAGTTGCTGGAAGGTGTTGATCATCAATTCAAAAAACTTTGGTGGCTTCTTAAGAGATCTATGATGGATTGTTTGAAAATTTACACTCCTTATCCCCCATGAACTTGTTCACAACGCGAAGATTCTTGCCAAATATATATAAACCAAGAATAAAACTATCATGTTCAATCGCGCTCCAACATTCTTCACTTGATGAACAAGGAACTGAAACCAATCCATTGTTTGTTTCACAACCTACATTACAAAACTCACCCTTTCTCCCCATTTCCCACCAAACCCTTCACCTTTCTCACGGATTCTCCCCCAAATCGGTTCATTTTCATCAATTTCATCAAATTCTCCTCTAAATCGGTTAGTAAAGTTTGTTTTAAGTTGAATTTCTTCTTTATTTTGTTACATATTTTGTTAATTTCTAGATCTTTTTTGTGTATATATGTGTGTATGCTAGATAAATCCGCCCACCCACCATGTAGGTCCCTTTTCTCGGAGGATCGAGAACAACCTAAACCTTGTTATACTAACCCACTAGCGAGTGCGGAATCCAAGCTAGTAGGCAAACCGGGATGAAGCAAGAACAAACACAAGAACACACAAAGTTCACCGATTAATACCACTGTATTAATACGTATGAAGGTTTACAGTTACAAGCACAATGTTTACAATCTGTTTGCAAACTCTCTAAAGTGTGTGTGTGTGTGTTTTGCAGCAGAGTTTCTCTAACTCTCTATGTGTGCATCTATCTAACACTAACACACTGCATGAGTATATATACCCATACACAGCAGGTCCTGTCCGAAGGATCCGATAGATGGTCCGAAGGATCATCTATCGATGACAACAGGCTCGAATGATCAACATGTACCTCGAAGGATCATCCTTCGAGGACTAATGGTCGAACCATATCTTTCGAGCACCTCGAAGGATCAACAGAATCCTTCGAGGCTATCCTTCGAGACAGACACTTATCTTTCTAACTGTTTGACCAAGTCAATCCGGAGGATGGTTGACTAAGTCAACTTACAGACTTAGGACATCGTTTATATACAGACCGAATACAGACAAAGTACAGACACAAGTGCACCAACAAACTCCCCCTTGGCTGTAGCTTTGTCTTTATCTTCTATAGTTGTAGACTCGTCTCGAACTTCGACGGTCTTTGGTCTTCGAGTTACCAAAACTCTGATGTCCTTTCAAGTCTTCAATGTCGGAGGATCTTCAAAGTCTTCACGTCTTGAAAGCAGAGAGTGTATCAACAAACTACCCGTATCATGTAGGAAGTGTGTTGACAAACTCCCCCTTAACATAAGCTCCCCCTTGAGTTATGCTCGTGAAATACTTTAACTTTATGAAGTGAGATCCTTGTGGTGTTGATTATGGACAGCGGCTACTCGATCATTTTCATCTTTTGAGCGCCTTCTCGTCGTGTCTTCATTCCAAAGCTTGTCATCGACCATGTTCTCCTAGCCTTTAGAATCTGCACATGCAAGAAATCTAAACGCGTAATGAGAACAACTGCTTGGAACATGGTATAAGTAAATGACACACGAATGACCATGTCACAGTCAAACACCGTCCGACAGTTTGAAAGTTTAATAATTTTTTCAATTTAAGTCTTTAACTTTCAAAACTTGCAAATTTCGACCGTTTATGAAGATTTAGTCAATCCGGTTTCCGTTCAGGTTTCAGGTAACGAAGACTCGAGCTCCAACATCGTACGATCGAAAATAAAGTAGAAAGAAAATCTTTTTGGTTTTTATAAAGTTTATATTAAAACAAGCCTAAAATCTTTTTGGTATTTTTGAAATTAAAAGACAACAATTTAAAATCCTTTGAGTGTTATCAAACGACATCACCGCTAATGTCGTGCTGATATGCACCAAACGACGAAACTGTTTAAAAGAAAAACAATAAAAGTTAAGCAGTAAATAAATATATACAGACATTCTTTTTGCGAGTTTCGAGGGTAAGAGAATCATATCAGTGTACGGTCATGCCAAAACACTCTTGTTGTTCAGTTAGTTAACATTAAGATAAGCATCCTATAACAATTATCGGTATTGTTGTCCACTTAAGCTCAACTTATCAGATGTAATCATGTTTAGAGGATACGTTAATGTATGATTTATACTTACCGACCGGTGTTCATCCACATCACGACACATTCCCGTATCAAGGTATGCACGAGAGTTCATCTTACCAGTGAGTATACCGATTATCATCTGTTTGACCGTATAAATTGTGAGATACTCACTTATTTTGATTTGAAAACAAGCCCTATGTGATATAATCACTTATTGATGAGGAACTTGATTTTCGTATGCATGAGGGCACAGGTGCAAGTCCGTGAACAGGTCAGTACTTCCGTACAGCAGAGAGACGAACTTGACACCCGGATAAATGTGATATTTTATCACTTATTTGTTTGGACATGTGATTGTTTATCACTTATTGAGGTCGAATGCAGTATGCAATATGTACACGTATGTATAGTATCATGGAAGATCTAGACTTGCGTCCCCGTTACTTTCCGGTAAAAGATACAACCATGATACCCAGATGATAAGCAGCATAAAGACCGAATATCTCAGAACCTCGGCAATCTATCAAACGAAATTTCGGTACTAAGACCATATGCCAATGAATGGTTCCCACCTGTTCTTCAGTCGATTAAGATTTATATCACCCTGCACACTTTAAAATGATTGTGAGCCTACCGATACATCTTATATAGAGCTGCTTATCGTTTTGCATTTAAGGTTTAAAGAGGTTTGGATAGACCACTGATGTACTATCATTTTCTCTTTTGCTCGCCAGGAAACTCATTTTTGTTTTTCTATTGTTTTTGTGTTTTTGAAATTTTTCGATGTTTTTGTATTTTCCGATTTTTGGATTTACTCCCCCTAAAATCAACAAACTAAGATAAATTTAAAAACACAAAGGTATTTACAAAAATGATTTTCCGATGTTGGTTTACTCTTGCTTGACCTTAATGCCATTTACCAATAATAAGAAGTCAAATCTAGATTTGTCAAAAGCTTTGGTAAATAAGTCGGCACGTTGGTCATCGGTGTGGACCTTAACAACATCGATTAGCCTTTTCTCAAAGCAATCACGTATGAAGTGATATTTGATTTCGATGTGTTTGGTCTTTGAATGCTGCACAGGATTTCTAGTGATATCTAAAGCAGCAGAATTATCAACGTATATAGGAGTAGTTAGAAATTCAAAACCGTAGTCCCGCAATTGTTGCTGGATCCAAAGAACTTGTGAGCAACAACTTGAGGCAGCAATGTATTCAGCTTCGCATGTTGATGTAGCCACACACGTCTGCTTCTTGCACTGCCATGTGACTAGGCGATTTCCTAAAAACTGACATCCAGCCGTTGTGGATTTGCCGTCGATTTTACATCCGCCAAAATCAGAATCACTGAATGCGACCAAGTCAAAGTTATTATCCCTAGGATACCACAGACCGGTGTCGGGGTAAGCCTTCAAATAACGAAAAATCCTTTTTACAGCTGCAAGATGTGAGGCCTTCGGATTAACTTGATATCTGGCAAGCAGGCACGTTGGGTACATTATATCTGGCCTTGATGCTGTGAGGTACATGAGAGATCCGATCATGGCGCGATAGATAGAAGGGCTAACAGCTTCTCCCTTCAAGTCTGGAGTAATTCCGTGATTAGTTGGCAATGGGGTACCAATGGGCGTTGCATCGGACATCTGGAACCGGCTCAAGATGTCTCCAACATATTTAGTCTGATGGATGAAAATCCCAGACTCCGTTTGTTGCACTTGTAGGCCCAAAAAGAAATTCATTTCCCCCATAGCACTCATCTCGAACTTATCCTGCATGATGCGCTCGAAATTCCTACACAAAACATCATTAGTAGAACCAAAAATAATATCATCAACATATACCTGTACCAGAAGAAGATCTCCATCTTGTTCTTTGATAAAGAGAGTACAATCGATAAGACCTCTTCGAAAACCGTTCTCCAGCAGATATGTAGATAAGGTTGCATACCAAGCTCGTGGCGCTTGATGAAGACCATAGAGAGCTTTGTTGAGCAACCAAACCCGATCGGGATGGACAGGATCTTCAAAACCTGGAGGCTGTTCGACATATACCTCTTCTTCAACCACACCATGTAGAAATGCACTTTTGACGTCCATCTGGTAAACCTTGAATCCTTTGAATGAGGCATAAGCCAGAAAGATCCGAATAGCTTCCAGACGTGCAACTGGTGCATAGACTTCGTTGTAGTCGATTCCCTCAATCTGACGAAAACCTTGAACGACTAAACGAGCTTTGTTTCGAATAACCACTCCACGGTCGTCTTTCTTGCATTTGAAGACCCATCGAGTGCCAATCTTCTTGTAGTTCTCAGGCTTTTCAACAAGCTTCCAAACACCAAGCTTGTGAAATTGCTGTAATTCTTCCTGCATGGCTTCAACCCAAGCACTGTCTTTCAATGCTTCTTTCCACGACTTTGGTTCTTCTTGTGACACGTAACACGCGAAGGACCAGTCATTTTGTTGACCAGATTCTCTTATGGCTGAATACAAACCAGCATTCCGGTTGTTTCTCAGCTGATTACGCGTCTGCACACCGCGATGGACATCTCCTATGATATTCTGCTGGGGATGGGTATCATGAATCCTCATTTCAGGATTATCCGGTACACGAGCATTGATACCCAAATTATTCAGATTAAGATCAACAACCAGCTCCACACCTGGAATGTGGGTAGAGGTGGATGCATTCCCTTCAGCAGTATCTATATTCTGCGTATGAGGTGTATCACCAGAGGCACCTTGAACAGGAGCAGCTGGAGCTGAAGATCCTTCAGCTGCATCATGATATTCATCATCTTCAGAAGAGTCATTATAATCAGCAGCATCTTCAAAAACCTCATTTTGAACCATATTGTTGACAGACGTAGAAGCTTGAGGGTCAACAACAATAGGTCTAACCAATGGCGAGACAGCAGCGTTGTCACTTTCCAACAACATTCGAGCCGCTGCTGATTCTTCGTCAAAGGTTGGCAGATTGAAGGAGTCAAATAGCCCATCATAATCGAACATCCACGGATCACCCGGAGCCCTAACAGGACTCGTGTACCTTTGAACCCTAACTTCGCTCCATAGCTCAATCTTTTTAGTAGCTAGATTCCAAACACGAAAATTCGGAGTAGCATATCCAAGGAAGAAACCCTCGATAGCTCTTGCACCAAACTTTCCATCCGGCTCAATCATAGTACAAGGAGCACCAAACGGTTCAAGGTAAGAAAGATCCGGTTTCCTTTTCTGAAGGAGTTCGAAACAAGTCTTGCCATGTCTCTTAACTGTAAGAACTCTGTTCAACGTGTAGCAGGCAGCCGATACAGCCTCTCCCCAGAATTGAATAGGGAGTTCCGACTCTACTAACATTGTTCTTGCAGTTTCTATAATAGTCCGATTCTTCCTCTCAGCGACACCATTTTGTTGTGGAGTATAACGAGAACTGTACTCATGAAGAATGCCTTTAGAAGTACAAAACTCATCCATAACTTGATTCTTGAATTCAGTTCCATTGTCGCTTCGGATCCTTTTCACTTTCAACGTATAGAGATTTTCCAACATTGTAAGAAGATCCTTGAGGATGCCAGGAGTTTCACTTTTGTGTGCCATAAAAGATACCCAAGAAAATCTAGAGTAGTCATCAGTAACTACTAAACAATAAGCATCACCAAACGTTGTCTTGTGTTTCATAGGTCCAAAAAGGTCCATATGAAGACGTTCGAGAGGCATGCTAACAGTGTTGATTTTCTTCAAGGGGTGAGACTTCTTTGTTTGCTTCCCCTTTTGGCACGAGACACAGATATCTTGCAAATGAAAACTTCTTACAGGCACACCATTCACAAGATTATTTTTCACCAAATGGTTCATCTTTCTCAAGTGAATGTGTCCCATTCTTCTGTGCCAAGATATAGACTCCTTTTCTGTGGCTTTTGAGACAAAACAAGTAACTTGTGCAGATGTTGTAATCGCCTGGCTCATGTCGAGAATATAAAGATCATTAACTCTCGGAGCCGATAAGAGAACCCATTCTTGTGGAATTTTGAATCCAGGCTTCAGCACATAACAGCCAGCGTCATCAAAAATCACTGAGAACTTTTTATCGCAGATTTGCGACACACTCAGAAGATTGTGATCAATTGGCTTCACATAATTGATCTTATCAAAGCACACGATACCATTGGAGATACTTCCTTCTCCAGTGATGTACCCTCCTTTATCACCCGCAAAAGCAACATACCCTCCTCTAATATTTCTCACGTCGTATAGGAGCCGTAAGTCGCCAGTCATGTGCCTGGATGCTCCACTATCAACAATCCAATGACTATTAATAGTTCCTCCTAGAACATCCTGCACATGTCAATTAAACACACCAGTTGAGAATGGGGACCCAAGCCTTAGTGGTCTTGGGTCGTCCCTTGGCATCACGATACGTAAGCTCGATCTCTTGATGGTTTTCAAGAACAACTGCTCTTGAAGATTCTGGTTTTACAGGTTGTGATACCAGTTTTTGAAGATTCTGGTTTTACAGGTTGTGATACTCTTGGTTCCTTCTGAACTGTTTTAACTTCAGATTTTAAAGCTTTTTCAACAGTTTTTATGTTCTTACGTCGTTGTTTAGTTTCTTGTTCTTTTACAGTTCGTTTATCTTGTTTAGGTGAAACTGACCGACGTTGAGGGTGAACTGTTTCAGGTGGAGTTTTCTCAACAAATTTCTTCTTTGGAGCATTTGGGCAATTTCTGATAATGTGCCCAATTTCTCCACATTTGAAACAAGTTCTCCTTTCAACAGACTTAGGAGAACTTGATCGACTACCAGATGTTGAGCTTGTAGAACCTGAGGTACTTGCTCTTTCATCACACCCGTTTGTGTGTTGGGTGTAATTGTTATCACTGTTACGTTTCAAAATCTTGACTTGTTGTACAAAATCAGTGTTTGATTTGTTTTCAAAAGTCTCAATTTTATCTGTACCTTTTGATGCTACAAACTTAACATCTTTTCCTTTCTTCATGTAACGAGCTCCTTTTGATTCAACCTTAGCCTTTGGCTTTGGAGCTCGTTGTTGTTGTTTACCCTTAGAAGCAGTCGGTTGTTGAGTGGTTGGAGATTTTTGATTACCAAACTGTTTCCTAATCTCAGCCTTAGGAATTGGATCACATTGTGTTACCACAATTCCCGGAAGTGTTTTTCCCAAAAATTTGTTTGTATTGTCTTCAAAGACTTTGTCAATCAAAGATTTATTTACATTTTTAATTGGAAAAACATGATCTGAGTAGATTTTATTATCTCCAACCAAAGTGTACAACACATTACTGCTTTTAACAGTAGACACACTTGTCTTATCAACCTTGACAGGATCAATCACTTGCTTCTCAACAGATGAAACCTCAGGAGTATCAGGATCACAAAGGATGTGATTCTCTCGTGGAATATCTACTCCTTTCATCTTGCTAAGTGATTTATCCTGATCACTTACAGCCACTTCTGATTCATCATCTGATGTCTCATAGTCCTCGATAATTGGAGGACTTTGCTTCATGGATGATGAAATTTCTTGTTCCTTAGAGGCTGTGTTTGAAGAATTGTCCGGTTTGAACCCTAGGCCAGTAGAAAATTCCTCAAAGTTCAAAGGCACACTGGGTTCATACCGAGGCATTTCTTCTTCATCAGGCATCTTGGTATAGTTGCTCATCAAAGGAGGTGGACATGCCTTATACCCAACTCCTTTCACGTTCCCTTTCAGTTGTTGAACGTCAATTATGTGATCAAGCACAAATTGGGAGTTAGAATAACTATCCAATTTCTGTTTGATCGCATCATGCTTGCATTGGGCAATGGCTAATTGCTTCTTAGTTTCTTCCACAAGGTTAATGTATTCGTTTATACTTACTTGTTTGTGGTAAACTACTTTGTTAACCTCGGACACATTTTTCTTTAATGTTTCTATTACAGATTTAAATTCTTTTTCATTCCGGGTTAAAGCCATGTTTGCCTCTTGGCATTTTGACAGTTCAATAACCAAATTCTGATTATGACTATGAAGCTTTTCTGATTCAAGCTTCATATCTGCACATGATTTACAAATACTAGGAGCAGGAGGTTCAGAAGTTACCTGACTAGTAGAGGCTGAACCATTTGCCATAAAGGCAGTTTGAAAAGAAAAAGCTCCATCTTCAGAAAATAGCTTTTCCATTTCCGTTGATGTAGCAGCAGCCTTCTTAATCAGAATTGATTTCTGACATTTAAGCTCATCAGCTTCATCCAGAAGATCCTGAATATCTTCACCTTCTTCCTCCTCATCAGGCTCTGAGTGATTATCCCCAGAAACAGAGCCTTCTTCATCCGAACTTCCAGAATAACCAGAACTGTCATCGCTCCCAGAAGATTCTTCTTTATGAACCTGCTCGATGACCTTAGCATACAATGCAGTTCCACTTCCTTGATCACCTTCACCAAACTGCACTGACCAGTCACATCCTTCATCAGCTTGAACAGCCAAAGCCCGATTGTGATTGGTAGCTCCAGGCTGTCCCTGATTGTTATTCACTGCCACCATCCTCCGTTCACGGTTTTCTTGTTGGGCATTCACATTAGTCTGGTTTCTGAAAGGGTTGTGATTGCCGTGTTTTGTTGGTCGAGTGCACTCACGTTTAAAGTGCCCTTTCTCGCCACAGTTAAAGCACGTGACGGCATTAATATCAAACCCATACTTCGTGTTTTTCTTTCCTTCCAACGAAGTTCTTCCAGTTCGAGCCATGAAATCTTTTGCCCTTCTAACCGCACTAGCAAAAGCCCATTTAATATCCATCAACTCCATTTCTTCCTTGTCGATCTGATCATAATCTTCATTGGTCATATTGATGTTTCCAAGCTGACCAGCTACCAAACCACAGTATGCACTGACCATGGTGTTGATAATCTCCATATGTTCCTTAGCGACTTCAATGCTAAGGTGTGAAAGATTTGAGTTGTCGACTCGGATTGTGTGATGACTTTGGGGTTGAGGTTGAGGATTGCTTGTATAGTGAGCTTGCTGTTGTTGTTGTTGAGGTTGTGGTTGTGGCTGTGTTGGAACAGGAATGTAGGACCTCGGATCGAATTGAGGTTGTGGTGGAGCAGCTGTTGACTGAGGAAACGGAAAGGAACTTGAACTTGTATTGGACACAAAAGCAGTCTGCAGCTTAGGTTGCTGTTGCTGAGCTGCAGCGGATCTTGCCAAAGCATCGAATCCTGGAAGATACATTTCTGTATTCTGAGGAGCTGGGGCACGCCTTGCTTTCCTAATTTCTTCATCATTTTTATGTTCCAGCTTCTGAATGAACTCATAGATGTTAATCGTTTCTAGAGCTTTAGTATGCTTCAACAGCTCAATAAACGAACTCCATTTTGGGGGTAGGGCGTCAGCAAACCTATTCACCATGTCTTGTTGAGTAGCGACAACTCCATAAGCACACATCTCACTAATCAAATGATAGAAACGTGTGGTCATATCATTCAGAGTCTCGTTTTCCAAAAACTGAAATGATTCAAACTCTTTCTTCAACAAATCATGCCGAGATTTTCGAGCAGCTGCATTGCCTTCTCCTCTAGCAACTAAGGCATCCCACAATGCTTTCGTGGTCTTGCAATATGAAAACTGATGGTAGATGTCTTTGTTGAGTGCTTGAGTAAGTGTGGCATAGGCCTTTTTCTCCAATTCATAAGCCTTCTTGTCATTTTCAAGCATGTTGGCGTAACCTTCTGAAGTGGATGCTCTACTTTCAAGACTTTCATTGAATGCATTGACAAAACACATCCAAAGGTCGGTGCTTTGTCCTTGAACATATGTGTGAAAGCGGCCTTTCCATGACGGAAAATCGTTCATGTGGTTCAGCTTTGGTGGACGATTGCTACTGCCTGCTTCACTCTCACTAATCAGAAGGTTCTGAAGACTTTGACTTTGATTGGATACCAAAGCCCATTGACATGAACTTATTGATTGTTGTTGCTTAGGAATGGCACTCGTCATATATTCAGCCATCGACATCTGTTTCAGATCTGGTTGTGGATCCGTACTCCAATCCCAAGGGCTAGTACAACTCATTTTGATCAATTATATATATACCAAACCTACACACCACAAACTGTTAAGTGTAAAACAGATATGAACCTGTTCGAAAGATCAATACTTGTTCGAATGATCAACAAGGTTCGAAAGATCCTTGTTGAGTTTCGAACAAAGACTTCGAAGGATTGACTTCGAAAGATTGTCTATACGAAGGATCCTTATCTTTCGAAAGATGATTTCGAAAGATTCTCCTTATGTTTCGAACACAGGCCTCGAAAGATGACACTTGTTCGAAGAATCAACAGTGTTCGAAGGATCACTGTTGATGGCTCGAACAATAACCTCGAAAGATAACCTTGAAAGATTCACCCAACACGAAGGATCCTTATCTTTCGTAGTGAACAGTAACTCGAAGGATGTATCTATCGAAAAGATTCCTTGACTCGAAGGATAACACACTGACTTCGAAAGATGTTCGAAGGATGGTTATCTTTCGAATCTCCTTGATCGAAGGATGATCCTTCGAGCTCGAAAGTTATCTTTCGACGTCTGACACACTGTCAAAAGTACTGATGGGTTGGTAAGAAAAGTGACAGGTTGGTGTACCAACTTTCGGCAGAAAGGATGTTCTGCCACCAACTTTTCCACCAACTATTTGACTTTCAAAAAGTTTACCCAAAATGGCAACCTTATCCTTAACCAGTTCACCGGAATAATGACCGGAATTATGGTCGGAATTTTCAAAAGCACTTAAAAACAAGTTTTCAAGTTACCCAACCCAACCTTGAACACTCCCGAAGGTTTAGAAACCGTTTTTCAGTTTAAACAAGCAAGAAAAACCACCAAAACGGGTGCTAAACCTAGTGTCCAAACACATCAAGAACTCGAACAACCCGGTTTTAAACAAGGTAAAGAGCGAGGCTCTGATACCACTTGTAGGTCCCTTTTCTCGGAGGATCGAGAACAACCTAAACCTTGTTATACTAACCCACTAGCGAGTGCGGAATCCAAGCTAGTAGGCAAACCGGGATGAAGCAAGAACAAACACAAGAACACATAAAGTTCACCGATTAATACCACTGTATTAATACGTATGAAGGTTTACAGTTACAAGCACAATGTTTACAATCTGTTTGCAAACTCTCTAAAGTGTGTGTGTGTGTGTTTTGCAGCAGAGTTTCTCTAACTCTCTATGTGTGCATCTATCTAACACTAACACACTGCATGAGTATATATACCCATACACAGCAGGTCCTGTCCGAAGGATCCGATAGATGGTCCGAAGGATCATCTATCGATGACAACAGGCTCGAATGATCAACATGTACCTCGAAGGATCATCCTTCGAGGACTAATGGTCGAACCATATCTTTCGAGCACCTCGAAGGATCAACAGTATCCTTCGAGGCTATCCTTCGAGACAGACACTTATCTTTCTAACTGTTTGACCAAGTCAATCCGGAGGATGGTTGACTAAGTCAACTTACAGACTTAGGACATCGTTTATATACAGACCGAATACAGACAAAGTACAGACACAAGTGCACCAACACACCACATCTTCGATCAAGACGAAGTCACTTCGAGTTGAAATGAAGCCACAGATCAAGACGACGAAGACGAAGACAATGGCGGTGATGATAACATGATGTAGTTTTACACGTTTTATGCAATGTTATGATGTTAATATGTGAATTAAATGAATAACTTTTAAGTAGTTTTAGGATATTTATATAATTGTTATGTTTATGTAGTTTGTTGTGAGTGGCGAAGAAAAACTGGAAATTGGCAGGCTTTGTGTATCGTTGAAAACCGGAAATTATTGTAAATGCAAAAAAAAAAAAAGTTAAAAAAGGACTTTTAGCGGAGATTTTGTCGCTACTAATGATCAGAGTCTTTACTAACGTAGGTCTATTGTGACGACGTGTCGTCGCTAGTGGTTGTACACCTTTAGCGACGATAAGAATTTTTAGCGGCGACAAATGGATCAATACTGACGACCTTAAAAGTATTAGTGGCGAGGATTAGTACCTTTAGCTTTAGCGGCGACTATTGCCTCTTTTCTTGTAGTGTAGTGACATAATGATGGCGGCTCTACAGAATCACAGAAACATTGATTTGAGTAGTTCCACAAATGGATTGGGTTGGGAAGGATTGTCAACTTCCTATAGCTAATGAAATCCTTTTGGGATTCATCCAAATTTTCATAATTAGTAACTCAAAACCCAATGTGGTTTACACCTTGCTACAAATCCTATTCATCGAATGCACCATTGCACCGTTGGGGATAAAGTAATCTTCACAACTAGTTATATATATGATTGAAAAGGATAAAGTAATCTTCACAACTAGTTATATATATGATTGAAAAGGAATGTGTGATTTAGTTTTCTAAAGCGAATGAGGATCAAAGACGATATCACTATACATATGATGATGGAGTTGTTTAAGGAATCATTTTTCGAAAGAATCCCATAATTTTTTTTATGGGCCACAAGAGTAATATTGGTTGCAAAGATTTGAGAGTAAAATTAGTCGAGATGCATACCTGGTTCCACACTGATCGATTTATGATGGCATAATCTTTAATTGAATATACACTAATGCAATAAAACTAATAAAATCTACCTTTTATAAGATTCTGATTGTTCTACTTTCTATGGATTCAAATGGGAGGATTTGTTGGCATAAATTCAAATCATACGTTTTATTTATCATAATCTAGCATGTATTTGACATATATTTATTACAATATCCATCACTCCTTTTGTATCTTGTTCTTTTAAGGGAGTTAACAGCTTAAATCCTTGCATGTAATATTGGGGGGTGGGGGGGGGGATAGTGCACGGTCCTCCCAACCACCGGAGTGATCCCACTCGGAGAGCAGCTACCCGACCAAACTAGCTTCGCGGTGAATTCCCCTTGCCGAGTTCTTATCCTGGGCGACATATGCCACTCCAAAGACTCGAACCCGGTACCTCTGAGAAGAGGTGGGTGTCGGTGGCCAACTGGGCTACCCCAGTTGGTTTGCATGCGATATTCCACAAGGCAAGACATGAAAATTGAAAGCAAAATCATTAAGAATGTCGAAAGTGAACATAAATCACCAAAACAGATTTGATGGGATGGACTAAGATAGTTATTCGAAAGAACTTGTTTGGATATTACTATCTTCACTGCGTTTGAATTTCATTCCCCTTTTACCACATAAACCAATAATTATTTTTGACGTAGGTTATGAACATAAACAAATTTAAGAGAACTTACTTCTCTACACGAGTAACCAAAGAAGTTATCTAAATAAAAAAAACAAGTATCACTAGAGTTTTCATGCAAACTAAAACCTCATATCTTGTAAGAAACCGAGTCATGCCATTATATGTGAACGATGAGAGCTTTGGTGCGGAGACCACAAACTCATTAGGAAGTTGCAATGTGAATGTAACACGTTGAAATTTACAAAGTGGTCAGAGTCGGAAAATCCCAAGTCAAACATGGGACTTATCTTAAGCCCAAATCAATGCTCAAAAACAAGTCTTCAAGATATGAAGATCTAAACATAGATATATCAGATCCCCCACATTTTATTAGGGTATCATCCAAAATTCAATCCTTTGCTTTGGCGTCCAATGTGACATTGCATAGATTATGACCATGCATTGATAGAAATTGGTGCACATAATTGGGAAATTTAGAGCCACTTGCCTATCAAGGAGATGGACTGATCTCAAAGTTCAAATGGTGGTGAGATTTCCATTCCAGCTCATAGATAGAAGCCTACTTTGAACAACAGATCTAGTATTTTTATGAATGAACAAATTAGCTAATGTAGCAGTGCTAGACTTTCCAAATCCGGCCCCAGGGTCACCTTGGATTGACTTTTCTTTATTAGATTCTCAAGAGTTTTATGCCTTTACCAGTATCATACATTTTTTAGATAAAAATTGTTCCATTGTCTGTTCTTCTTATGCACCTCCAGGGGGATTTTTTACATATACATGATTTTGTTCTTTAAAATGATATAATGTACATTTCAATGTAAATTGTACTATGACTAAAAAAACTTTTCTAAGATTTATAGTATGCAATCTCGTCTAATTTTTCAAATCTGTAACGTGACCACGTATAAGGATAGCTTGTGTAACTTGATAAAAGAAAACGTGTCGTTTAAATTTATTGTTGGTTAATCTCTGATCTTTTTAGTTTAAGTAAACTTAGTTAGAAACTCTGTTAGTGTAGTTATTGCCTAAATTGTAATTGTGTTTAAGTTTTTGTCAAAAATGTAAGTTGGTACATTAGATTGAAGTGATGCGTTGCATCTGGTTGTTTAACGACGTGATGTTAGACGGTCATATCCTCAGTTATTTGTAATCAACAATCCAGTACACAGAGATTAATAAAGTGAAGCGTTTCATTCAATCCATTGTTGTAAATACAAATTGTTGTTTGTTTAAGCGACCTGATTATAGCCTTCAAATTGATACCAGAGCAAGGCACAAAGAACACAACTGATTCTCTATCTTTGATTTTTTGTTGGATATCAAAATACTCACACACGCATACAACCAATAAACACTTTATCAAAAATGATAGAATGGATATCGAATAATAATATCTTGGTGTCTTCCATGGTTGCAGGAAGTTACACTTATATACAAGGTTGTTAATGGCGGTTAATTGGCGGAAAACTAAAACCATTAAACGGCAGCAAGCAATTAAACTGCCAGTAACTACCAAATTAATGTTAACACTAACCTAAGACAATGCTCTATACATAAAACATACACTTATATTGCCATAAAACACAATCAAGTTTATAATACTAATAATTTTTACTAACCCAAAATTGAAACCCTAAATAACAGTAAAACCCAAGCGCAAAATCTGTCACTGGAATCAGAATCGGTTTAATGACCGTTGAATACCAAATCGAAGATTGCAAACCGGAGAAAAAGAGATAAACCTCTGCAGATTTCTTTGCTAACCTCCACGAATCAAATTCCAAATCCGTAACAGAGTTTCAATCAAAATCAAAATTTTGCGATTAACAGAGGAAACAAAGAAATGCCACACCAAAACAGGTATACATGTCCGGCACTAGCTGTTCCTCAAGAGAAGCCATAATATTTGAAGAGCGCTCAACCCTAAGACAGGATTGCCCATAGGTTTCATTAATTGAGAAATCAGAGATGTGTGACACGAAGAAGAAACACACAAGATTGTGTCTGTTTGTGAACACGTTGACCCAAAATTTTCATTCTTTTAATGATATCATACATTTTTCAGTTTATAAGCGTTTTATTGTGTGCTTCTTGCAAGGTGACTCATCCCAAAACTGGACAACTAAAAGAGATCTGTTTTACTTTTTAGTCGCATGCTAAAAGTAAAATGGCATAGAATTGTTGTTCGGGTCACAACCTTAGATGAACAAGAAATATGAGCGATTGGATTTGTGGCCAAAAAAAAAAAAAAAACAAATGGGATAAATTAGGGAGGGGTAGAATGTGATACGAACCAAATCGTTAACCAATTGATCCAAAGAAAATAGATAAGAAGCTTGTGTAGGTCCCGAAATCGGAGGATCGATTTACACAACCAAATCCTTGTTTATAACAAACAAAGTCACGTGTGCAGAATCCACGTAACTAAGCCAAATCAAACATAGAAAATAGTAACAACAATGGTTTAACCAAAGAAACACAATCGTTTGATTAAACTGGATGAGAATGCAAACTGATACAAACACAGTCTAGACAAAGTAACTTTCAGGGTATTCTCTCATCTCTAAGTTGTAAATGAGACAGACTTTGTCTATATATAGCAGCTGGGCCATAGTGATTGACGAAACACCAAGTGGGCCGACGAAACACAACTGGGCCACAACACAAGCCCATCAGACGACGAAACACATCTGTTTCGTCACTGATCATGACGAAACAGAGACAACAGACCAAGGTCTGTTTCGTCGACAAGTGTTCGACGAAACATATCTGTTTCGTCGATGGCTGCAACTTGTTAACTGTTTGCTGCAAACAGACAGCAAACAGCAGGCACATGTAAACACAAACAAATGACAGAAATACCCTTAACATGCAACATGCATTGTTCAAAGACTATTACATAACAAAGGAGACAAACAAGTCGGACACAAGCGGATAGGAGGATATCCGACTTGGTCGACGTCGAATACAGACTCGATAAACGATAAAAGACCGTACAAAATACATCGTAAATTACAAGACTAGTGACAGACACAAAAATGCATCAACAAACTCCCCCTTGTTTGTTACTCGTCTTCGGTCTTTGAATCTTCCTTCTTCAGTGTCGTTCGGACCACGAACTGCCCGAATGTATTCCCCTGTAGTAGCAGAAGCAAGCGACGCACTGAAATTTTAACGCCTGATGCGCGTCCTTGTCTTCATAGAATATGTCATGCCGGTATAGCTTGTTAATGTCGGATGCGGACATATTAACTATCCACGTTGGATCCAACATCCTGAAATTCTCTTGATCGCCATTAAAAACGATCACTGCCTCATGTGTGTCGGAATCATAACACCATAAACGCATTTCACCAAGAAAATCTTGCCTCATTGGCATCATGGGAATCTTGTCTACACTTTCGCTGGCTCATAAACAAGCTTGTATCTGCCAGTGTTGGTTGCCGGATCAAGCGTAAACTTGATTTGTTGATAGACGGGGAACTGAGGTTTGTACGACTTGTCCTTCCACCCAGACTTCTTGTTCAACTTGACCAGTCGCTCGAATAACGTTGCACCATCATATTTTGAGCGATTGATGAGCTCTATCTTTGTCAATGCGGCCACGTCATAAAAGGGCAAAGATAGAATGCTCAGCAAAGACCGAAAGTACTGGATTCCAAACTCCCGCTTAATGGCAACACAATGTATTTCCTTCACAAACATCCAACATAGGATTCTCCCACTAGGCTTCGCTTTCTCAAGCCGTAAGTAGTCAACTTGAGCAGCTTCAGGCACGGGCTTGGAAACCTTTGACAAGAACCGTTGACGCCACGCGGAGAATGCATCGGTGGCATTTTCTGATGTATCGCGGTTCTTCAGATGCTCATCAATGTCTTCTACATTGTCTTTTAACCAATCTTCATCAAACGGGGCGAACTCAGTTCCATCTTGTCGAACATACGAAGACTTCTTCACATTTCCCTCGAAGACAATCTCTTCAATGTTTTCAACATTTGTAGATTCCGACTCACTAGGCATCTTTTCAATATCATCGTCATCAATATCTCTCATTGCATTTAGGGTAATCAACTGCTGTTGTGAGAGATCTTCAACAATTTCACCTTCCTCAAGCAATTCACCAGTGAATGGATGAATAACCTGCAATGCAGGATCAGCACTGCTAGGAACATAAGATGTACCTTCAATCTGTTGTACTTCTTCAGTTGTTCCAGAGGAGGTTCCTTGAGTAGATTCAACTGCTGGTGGCTGAACAACAATAATTGCTGAAGATGTAGTGGCTGTCGGATGCTGTGACGTAGCAGAGGGATCAGGATTCCCTTGATCCTCGGGATCATCATCCCTTTTCT
Source organism: Helianthus annuus (assembly GCF_002127325.2). Lineage (NCBI taxonomy): Eukaryota > Viridiplantae > Streptophyta > Magnoliopsida > Asterales > Asteraceae > Helianthus > Helianthus annuus. Next base: position 4,997,161 of record NC_035445.2, read on the forward strand.
TCAGTATTTCTTGCTGCTTACATCTATCCTCCCACAGAGTAGCAACCCGAGTTCGAAGAAACTCGTAGCCAGCGTTTATCTTCTTAGCCCCTTCAAGTATTGTGGTATTTCGCGAGTCATACCACTCTTTCATGACATCACATCTACTTTTAAGATCTTCAGCCAGCTTTTGAAGTATAGAGCTACTTCTTTGTCTTTCTTTGTCTGCAGCTCTTAAACGGACATTTTCAGCTTTAAGTTGATCAATCTCAGCTTGTTGGCATTGTATCACAGCTTGTTGTTCGCCAACAGTGGACTTCAACTTATCTATGTCCACCTGATGAGTGATCTGATCGTTTTTCGTGATCCTGATGAAGTCCGTTTGTCTTTGAATACGATCAGCCGCTGCTTCAAGTTGAGAGAATAGGAAGTTATTCTTCTCGTCTTGAGTCATTTCCGAGAAGATCCTTTGACGCTCACCACTAGGCTGAGAAGTAGTTGCTCTAATTGCTTCAGCCATCGATCTTTGTGGAACAGCCTGAGGAGATACTGTTTGAGCTTCAGGAGCTGAAGATACCACAGGTGGTTCTTGAACTGGTGCTTGTGGAACAGATTCTCGGGCAGAGGTACTCAAGTATCTTTGAGCTTTCTTCTTTTTCTGATGTTCTGCAGATTTTTCTGCTTTCCTTTTCCTTAGACGTTCCGCTTCAGAATCAGAAGGAACGTATTCTGGATCATCTTCCTGTCGAATCTTCCTGAATCTCTTTACACCGCGTTCATCGAGATATATCTCGTATCCAGGTTCGATCAGATGATCATCATCAGAATCAGAATCAGCCTCGTCATCACCACCGGCATCACCACCGGCTGATGTATCACCCGCTGACACACCACCTGCTGAAGTACCACTAGCTGATGTGCCACCAGTAGTTCCAACACTAGATGCACCAACGACACCTGTATCACCACCATCATCACCTTCATCATCACTATCACTCTCTGAATCAACTGGATCTGGACCGAACTTTTCACTCATTCTTCTTTTCAACTCCGGCTCTTCATCATCTGATTCACTGTCATTGTGACGCCATTTGTTTTCTTCAGGAGCAACGTAGGCAGTGTTTCCTAGCGCACCGAACAACTTTCTTGGAGGATCGCTTTCTTTGTATCTTTTGTGCGCAAGATTCTTGATTATTCTTAAGGAATTGAAGTTCATCGTTTCTATCTTCAGAATATCATTGTTGGCTTTAGGAAGACCAGGATGTTGAATATTCATAATCATTTGAAGAAACCGCGGAAACATCCAGAACTTGTTCCCGGTTATTCTACTTCCAGTTCTCGTCATGTTTTCTTTCATGTTGCCGAAGATGTACCTTGAGATGCTAAACGGTTTGTTTAGCACCAACGCCACCATAAAACCAACTAGATCGTTGCCAGCCATGTCATATCCGGCACGTCTATTGCTAAGGCACTGAATGAGAACGTGTAGCAGAAACTTGTAGCATAACGGTAGATCACCCTTGTTGATTTGAGTGCTGAAGATGTCTCCGGTACATTTCATGCGTAACAAGCAGCCTCGCGTACACATAATTGGAATAGAATCTGGAGCGTCCAGATGGTCTTGTAGTTGTAGCACTTCGTTCAGAATATCCGGAGATACTATCACATCCAAATTGTTCACACGGCCTCTGATAACATCCTTTTCATCCACTTGCACAACGCTTGGGGAATCCCAGAACGCTTTGATAAGAGACTTGTAAACCGGTGTCGAGAAAGTGACAGCATAGTTTATCCGCGACTCCCTGATCCATTTCGTGATATCTTTCAATTCAGCAAGCTTTTCTTCCGGATCCAAATAGGCGATTTGATTATGGCGCTTTTCAGACATTATCTCCTCTTCCGTCTTGTTCTCCTTCTTTGTCGAGGGTTTCCGTTTGCCTTCTTTCGGTGCCATCTGAAATTGGAAATGTCCACAATAAGCAACAATCACATCACATATGCATTTAGACATGTATGGATACAAGTTCATGTATCCAATTGACAGTTAACCTATCAATCAATGTCTACTGTGAACACATAACAACCTGTGAAATTCCTAAGGCATGGACGACGAAACAGGAGGTCTTCGACGAAACAGAATCATGTTCGACGAAACAGAATTTGACAGTTGACCAGCTCTTTTTCGTTGACCATTTTGTTTCGTCGATCATGTCTTCGACGAAACGGACCCGATTTGTTTCGTTGACTAGTTACACGACGAAACAGATTCGTTTCGTTGACTTTTCCGTTTCGCCGTGGTTAGGGTTTTGAAATTTGGGCGTTTCGCCGTATGGGGTTTAAACAAGTAGCAGATCATCATTTATCAAAATTAATACTTTTTATAACCCAAACCAAGTGGGAAACATACCCAAGGACTAATGAAGATGTGAAATCTGGTCAAAAACCCGTCTAAAAGGCAAACCCACAACAATCCACAATCCCCTGTTTTAGTTACATAAACCAAAACCCAAAACACAGTATATAATCGCACAAACACCCTAAATCTATCTGTTATTGACAGAAAACAAGACAAGTTCAACATCAAATCATGAAACATCAAAGAAACAAAAAGAAAATAAGATCTCCGAGGTTTTTCTACAAAACCAACGGTTCAAAAGGTTAAACTAGGGGAACATCTTTGTACCTTTGATTTTCGTAAGATTTGACCGAAAAATGAGGGTTTTGAGGGTTTGAGTAGGTAACCAAAAGTATGGGGGTTTTTGAGTGTTTGGAGAAGATGAATAGTGGAAGTTTGAAAAAGTGAACAACTATCTGACAGTTTGGACCTTTATACACCGACTCCATATCGACGATACGGATGACTCGACGAAACGGAATTTGGGCCAGACGAAACAGAAAAGATGGGCTGAACTTGGGCCTTGAAAGTTAGCCCATGACGAAACAGACTGGGCCAATTTCGTTTCGTCGTTACCTCGACGAAACGTCCTGTGTCGTTGATGACCAGACTGGTTTGACTAATGTTGACCAGATTTGAACATTGACTTTGACCATTCTTTGTTTCCTCGATAAGGATCTGTTTCGTCGACCATACTTTGATTCGTCGACATCCTTTTCAAAAGTACCAAGGCATGAAAATTTTGTACACTGAACAGGTTTTGATTAATTCAACACTTTTTCATTTTGTTTGAGTTTTCAAATGCAAGGACGTTTTATGAAGTAGGTTTCAGGCTTCCGGCATAAACACCAAGCAACAACTTTGGCTTAATAAAAAACGAACTTACACACTACACTAAAAACAAACTTAAAGCGTGGAAAACGTAAACGGAATGCAATTGGACGAAATAAACAACTGTACAAGTGCAACTTTTTGCGAGTTTCAAGGATAAGGAATCATACCAGCTTACGGTCTTAGTCAACATGTTTTTGATTTCTGTTCAAAGTTCTTAATAAGTATACTACCTCGATTATCGGTATTATTGTCCACATAAACTCAACCTTATCAAACGTAATCACAATTAGGAGATACGATTTACGGTAAGAATTATACTTACAAGTCGATGTGAATCCACTTCACGACACATTCCCGTATCAAGGTATGCACGAGGATTCATCTTACCAGTGAGTATACCGATTATCATCTGTTTGACCGTATAAAGATGTGAGATACTCACTTATTTGTTTTGAAAACTGTCACACCCTGGCTTTGCGGAAGCGTGGTTAATTTGTGTGACTTCTTAATACCATAGCTTAATCATAACAAAGCTATATGAATTTAAAAACCATGCAAGTCATCCATTAAGTTTTTGAAAACATCATACAATACCATTGTTTTTAACGTGCAATCATAACCTTGTTCAGTAACCTTACAACTTATAACAAAACATAAACGTGATTTAGGGATTGTGTCTTGTCCAGGTAAGAGACACAACCCTAAACCCTGATGACTTCATGACCAGTGCAGCGGAAAACGTTCCATACCGTGCCAGATCCGTTTAATTTCCTGAAATACATGTGAGTTGAAAAATCAACAATAATGTTGAGCGAGTTCATGCGTAAGTGAGTATGTAAAACCTTTGTGAGTATAAGAAAAATAGTTGTGGTATGTAGCAGTGTAAGAGGACTTGTGATCATCAATGGTTTGCAAGGCCACTGACATATGTGAAGTGCAAATAGGGAGACTCAAACCTAGCAGATTTATGCCACGGCAAAGTATGTGGACAAAGTCACCCCACGGTCCGTTTCTAGTTTGGCCGGGGGCTGGGCTCGCTACACCCAGATAGATCTACCGCTCCTGTCCCTCGGTCCCTCCATGAGGACTAATGGCCCCATGTTGTTCCTATCCACTCACATGATCGTATAACACCTCCTTACGTTAAACATACCGTTGTAAAGTACTCGTAAATCATAGTAACATGTATTTCACCCCCGCAGTTAAGTAAACTGAAAACAGTTAGAGAGAAGGGGGACATGAACTCACAGTGAATGCGTATCTCTACCAAGTAATCCGAATATCCGAAGCTGTGCAACGACCTACAGGTGCTAATTCTATTAGACGGATGGCCGTGCCTTAGCTTTATAACTTATATTTTTAGGAGACGGTTAGACAACCGTTTCGTGTACATACTTGGTATTTTACTTTCCTTCCCAAGGATGGGGGATTTAAATACATGTGTATTTATAACATTAAGTCTCACTTAATATATTTTATTTCTCATTCCAAAAATATAATTATTTTTCTCAAAAATAATATATTTTCTCTTCATATAATACTTTCCAAAATAATACGTTGACAATACATGCGTTTATGAATATTTCCAAATAAAGCGTAAGTTACGTTTTGGCGATTAAGTGGTAATAGTAATTACCATTGTAACTTATATGTTTGTCGTAAAGGCGTTGGTATTATTTTTGGGTTCGACAAAGTTAGTAAATATTATTTTTACTCTAAAAATAATATTTATACATTTTCACAAAATAATCATAAACAGTGTTGCGACAAAATATATTTACCGAATATATATTTATCACGTTTAGTTTTTGTGAAAATCCCACCTCCGATTATTTAATAAATAAAGTCATGGCGAAATATATTTTGAAAACATTTCAAAAATAATTCTAACACTTGTAAATAATTCTAAGTGTTATATTTTTAGAAAATTTCGCCAGAGTTTCCCCTGTAACTGGAGGTGGCCACGCTTTCAAGCGTATCATTTTCTTTTACAAAATCATTTCAACACTTTCTTTATTTCAATCAATCAATTTCCAACATAATAAACAAATTTCAGCACTTCAACTTGTAGACTATTATGTAAAATCGCCTTATTACATGAACTTGTAGTTTTTCCAAAAACTACGGTGTAGATCTCGTTATAATCAATGGATCTATGTGTGAAGTGATTTAGTATTGTAAAAACCCAGTTTTTATAACAGTTCTTTCTTTACAACTTCCCGACAACTTTTGTAAAAATGGTTATTTTGTCGGATCTTTCGTTTCACAAGTGTTTATACACTTGTAGTTTATAAAAATCATCCTTTGTTAACATGCTATCCAACTTTTATAAAACATGATTTTCTCGACACCCGGTCCTACGAATATACCACTTGTACATACGTAGATCGGCTCGTTTTAAATACTATTTTTCATGTTAAAACACTTTTACACAAGTTCATGTTTCCCGTGTGGTGGAGTTTCACCTTTTAACCCTCGTACCGCTAGAAGCAAGTGTATGTCAAGATTCGGGATCTTAACAAAGTCGGGTTAAACGATGATAAGAGCCACCACATCATAGATCGGGCCTTAACAATCAACATATTCAAGTACTACGACATTTACACGCGACATGTTCTTTTATCCAACGATTTTCACATTTTAGTAGACTTTTTAGATTCAAGAAGTGGGTTACCGACTTTCAACCGTCAAAAATTCTTTTAACCACTTTAGATACGATTAAAAACGAGTTTTAAACAATATACCTCTAGCTCGAGGCTAGGGAAGAATCTAGTCGAAAACGGCGTGGATAAAAGCAAATGCACGAGGTCCTTTAGCTTCCGCTTGCTCCAAGCTCCGTTGTACGTGATCCCCGACACTAGTGTATGCTTGGAACGGGTGAAGCAAAACCGAAAAATGGATGGTTGGTGGGGGGTCTCTTCGGCCGAGAATGGGAGCAAGAGAGAAAGAGAGTGAAAGTTGATGAGTGTGTGTTCTTGTGTGTGAGAGAGAGAGGGGTATTTATAGAAAAATTTAGGCCTTTCGTCCAACGGATCTATGTCGTCTAGATATCTACGAAATCAAATATAATATAATAAAAGTTGTACTTGCTCGTCCTTACTAGTTGGGCCGATTCCATTAGGTGGAATGCCATCCGGTTCGATCTCGATTGTTCAGTTAGAGTTTAGTTTAGTTAAGTGGGTTAACTTTAAGGTCTAACCTCGTTAGTTCTTTAACGCGTTATAAAGCGGGTGTTAGGGTAATCAGGGACCCTAACTGGTTCAGAAAAAAAATACCAATAATATTTTTGGCAATATTTTTATGTTCCGGGTATAGTCCGGTTGTTCGGTTGGATAGTAATCCGTTAAAGTGCTTAAGATATCCTTTAAGCGTCGTAAGTAATATTTTTAGCGACACAATTTGTTCTGCAAAGTGTCAGGAATAATTCCTCATGCTTTGGCACTTTATTAATTAGCTAGAAGCTAGTATGTTGATAAAAGTGCTGTGTTTCGTGCTTAGAGTACGTTTTAGGCACATCCAATCTCTATATCTCATTCCTAGAGACGTAATCATACAACCCTTGTATCTCTACACACACTATGGGTGTAGTAAAATAATTCTGGCTCATACGGGCCTTTAGAGGCAGTGTCTGCCTATATCAGCATGTCAAACAGGTTATCCGTTCAAGTGCTACTGTGCTTTTGTGCATCATGTTTGTCACTAAAGTTTAGTAAGTAAATAATGTAGTGACGGAAATCAAAGTACGATGCAGACATGTACAAGTATCAACAATCAAGTAGCAATTTATCAAAAATCTCAGTCAAGCACAGTACTTTGGCAATAATTAATAGTTAATTAGGTCGTACGGATACCTGGTTTTGTGAGGGTTGTCACATTCTCCCCCCGTTAAATAAATTTCGTCCCGAAATTTTAAATTCTGCTTGTAGAAGCAGGGTTCTCAGGAAATAAGGAAATAAGTGAGGGTATTTCTCCTTCATTCGGTCCTCACGCTCCCAGGTGAATTCAGGACCATGTCTAGCATTCCAACGAACTTTGACGAGCTTGACACTGCTCCGGCGGGTCTTGTTTAGTTTCCAATCCGTGACCTCGATAGGTTCCTCAACAAAGTGGAGCGTGTCATCAATATGAATTTCGTCGGTAGGAATGGCAACGTTAACTTGAGTTGGACTCTTCTTCAGATTGGATACATGAAATGTATCGTGAACATTATTCAGCTCGGCAGGTAGATCCAACTTGTATGCTACGGTCCCAATTCTTTCTAAAACTTTGGAAGGACCAATGTAGCGTGGATTCAACTTCCCACGTTTCCCAAATCGTGCTACACCCTTCCAGGGTGATACCTTCAACAAAACCATATCCCCAACCTCAAACTCCTGAGGTTTCCTTTTCAGATCTGCGTAGGTCTTCTGACGGTCACGAGCCGCGCTAATGCGATCTCGGATTTGCGCGATCTTATCTGTAGTTTCCTGAACTACATTGGGACCTACCAATTGTCTATCACCTGCGTCAGACCAACAGAGCGGCGACCTGCACTTCCGTCCGTATAAAGCTTCGAATGGCGCGGCACCAATACTGGTGTGGTAGCTGTTGTTGTATGAAAACTCAACCAGGGGTAAATGCTTATCCCAGCTACCGCCTAAATCCATCACACATGCTCTCAGCATGTCCTCCAACGTCTGAATCGTCCGCTCACTTTGACCGTCGGTCTGCGGGTGAAAAGCTGTGCTCAGATTCAGCTTTGAGCCAAAAGCTTCCTGGAAGGATTGCCATATCCTCGATACGAACCTCCCATCTCTATCAGAAATAATCGAGAGAGGTACTCCATGGCGTGTAACAATCTCTCTCATGTAGATTTCAGCCAATTTTCTTGTATTATCCTTCTCGCGGATAGGTAAGAAGTGTGCTGACTTCGTTAAGCGATTCACTATCACCCAGATAGTGTCATGGCCTTTTGGCGTTCTTGGCAACTTCGTAATAAAATCCATGGAGATTTCTTCCCACTTCCACTGGGGAATTTTTGGTTGCTGCAGAAGTCCTGAAGGCTTCTGGTATTCCGCCTTAACTTTGGCGCAAGTTAGGCATTTGCTCACGTAGATAGCAACATCGCCTTTCATCCTAGGCCACCAGTAATAATCTTTAAGATCCTGGTACATCTTATCCGCTCCAGGGTGGATAGAGTACCGCGACTTGTGAGCTTCATCAAAGATAACCTCTCTTAAACCACCAAACAGAGGAACCCAAATCCTTTTCTCAAAACACAACGTTCCTTCCCTGTTTGGCACCAATATCTTCTCCATCCCACGGAGATATTCTTCCTCAAGGTTTCCTTCCTTGAGAGCTTCCTTCTGTGCTACACGAACGCGCGAGGTAAGGTCGGTTTGAATTATCATTTCCATAGCCCTAACCCTTATGGGCTTGATTCTCTCTTTACGACTTAGGGCATCAGCGACCACATTCGCCTTCCCTGGATGATACTTGATCTCGCAGCCGTAATCGTTCAACAACTCGACCCATCTTCTTTGCCTCATATTCAACTCCTTCTGGTTGAATATATGCTGGAGGCTCTTGTGATCGGTAAAGATCGTACACTTCGTACCGTAAAGGTAATGTCTCCAGATCTTCAAAGCAAAAACCACTGCGCCTAGCTCCAAATCATGCGTGGTATAGTTCTTTTCATGCACCTTCAGTTGGCGTGATGCGTAGGCGATAACCTTTTGGCGTTGCATCAACACACAACCCAATCCTTGACGCGATGCGTCGCAGTATACCACAAAATCATCAGTGCCTTCTGGTAGAGCTAAGATTGGCGCGTTACAAAGCTTATTCTTCAACACTTGAAATGCTTCATCCTGTTTGATTCCCCAATCAAACTTTTTATCCTTTTGCGTGAGGAGTGTCAATGGTTAGGCGATCTTTGAAAAGTTCTCGATGAACCTTCGATAATAGCCAGCCAAACCCAAGAATTGCCGAATCTCGGTTGGCGTTTTTGGCGTTTCCCAATCTTTGATCGCCTTGATCTTGGTGGGATCCACGTGGATTCCATCTCCATTCACCACGTGCCCAAGGAATTGCACTTCTCTTAGCCAAAACTCACACTTAGAGAATTTGGCGTACAACTGTTCCTTCTTTAGCAGCTCCAGAATGGCTCTAAGATGTTGCTCGTGCTCAGCCTTTGTCTTTGAGTAAATCAAAATATCATCTATGAATACGATCACGAACTTATCCAAGTATGGCTTACAAACTCGGTTCATCAAGTCCATGAACACTGCAGGTGCGTTTGTCAATCCAAATGGCATAACGAGAAACTCGTAGTGTCCATATCGAGTTCTGAAGGCTGTCTTTGGGATACTCTCCTCCTGTATCCGTAGCTGATGGTATCCAGATCGAAGATCGATCTTTGAATAGAAGCTTGAACCTTGAAGCTGGTCGAACAGATCATCGATTCTTGGCAGGGGATACCTATTCTTGATTGTCAGCTTGTTCAACTCTCTGTAATCGATGCACATACGGAAACTACCGTCCTTCTTCTTCACAAACAAAACTGGAGCTCCCCAAGGCGAGAAGCTTGGTCGGATAAAACCCTTGTCTAACAACTCTTGAAGTTGTGTCGACAGTTCTTGCATCTCAGACGGAGCGAGTCTGTAAGGTGCCTTAGCCACAGGCGCAGCGCCTGGAACTAAGTCGATGCGAAACTCCACTTGCCTTTGAGGTGGCAAGCCAGGCAAGTCTTCTGGAAAGAGATCTGGGTATTCCCTCACGACAGGGATGTCTTCGATCTTTGGCTCAGCAGCCTTCTTATCCACAATGTGTGCTAGAAAAGCAACACATCCTTTCTTCAAACACTTCCTTGCTTTCAGGCAGCTAATCATCCTTAACGGCGTCTCACGCTTCTCCCCATGCACAACAATGGTCTCACCATCATCGGTCGGGATACGAATAATCTTCTCGTGACAAACTATCTCCGCTTTGTTACTCGATAACCAATCCATCCCTACTACCACGTCGAAGCTTTCCAACTGGACTGGTAGTAGATCGAGAGCAAACTCACGCTCTCCCAACTCGATTACGCAACCTCAAGTCGCCTCGTTAGTTTCTACTAACTTCCCATTCGCCAATTCAATTGAGTATCTAATTTACTAGCGGTTAAACCAAGCATATTCTTAAATTCTAATGATACGAAGCTATAATCGGTACCAGTTTCACACAAGATAGATGCGAAAGTTTTGGTTGTTAAAGAACGTACCAGTAATCATGCCTGGATCCTGGCATGCTTCACAAACTCCGATGCTGGGTGTTCTTTCACAGTCTTGTTTCAACTTCGGACATTCTCTCTTAAGATGTCCAATGTCCCCACAATGGAAGCATCCTAGCACTCGGCCATTTCCTTTCCTGCTTCCACCTTGAGCGTTGTTACGATTTTCTCCTTGTTTGGGACTCTTCATCCCACAACCATCCTTGTTGTGCCTTTTCCTCCCGCACCTAGGCTTCCGACATCCACATTCATGGTGATACTTGCACCCAGCACGTCTTGCTTTAGTCTCTAAGCAAATCTTATCATCGGTCTGTCTGTTGTTAGGGCAATCTTTCTTGAAATGCCCTTTGTCTCCGCAGTCAAAACAACCTCGAATAGATCTTTGTTCATCATTATTCGTTCGGGTATCTTCGGTAAGCTTCCTTTTGTTCTTTCCAGACGACTCTACCTGAGTCTCCCTATCAGGGTTTGCAAGTTTTTCTAGTCTAATGGCTTCCGTAACGAGTGCCAAGCCCATCTTACTTGCAGCCATAGTTGTTGGTGGCGTAGATGCTGTCATCAAGCTCAAGACTTGTGGTGCCAGTTCCTAAATGAACTGTCCCAACTTCCTCATTTCTGGTTCCGCTAAGTGGGGAATAACTCGTGCCAAGTCATGAAGTCTTTGCATGTATCCCAACATTTTTGGACCTTCCATCATCAGGCTCTGGAATTCCCCTTCCAACTTCTGGGTTTCCGCTTGGGGGCAATACTTCTTATGCATCATTCCTTTCAACTTATCCCAAGTTAACGCGTATGCTGTAGTTAGGCCCATTATTCGAACTTGAAGATTCCACCATAATCGAGCTCCATCGTGAAACAACTCAGAAACGTATGGGACTTGTTGTTCTGGCGTACAACCACTCATTCGAAAGATGGATTCCAGACTTTCAATCCATTTTACAAAATCTATGGCACCCCCAGTGCCATCGAACTTCGGAGGCTTGTAATTGAGGAAGTGCCAGTAGGAACAACCGTTATTTTCTGAGGTGCCTCTGCTAGGTTCGGAGCGTAGGGCCTCGTGCTGTGATATAGCTGCAGCAATTATCTCTTGAAGTTCCGCCTCTGAGGTGGGCATGCGCATTTCGCGTCTTGGTGGCATCTTCTAAAAGATGTTTCACATAGGTTAGGTCGTAGCAGGTAAAATGTACGTATGTATTCAACAATATCAGCACATAACATCTCATGCTATCAATAAATCAGCCACATAACATCTCATGTCATAGAACATAAACCATAGATCAAACATCACAAGTGATGAGAATACTACGATTGCATTACCACAAATCGAGACCACAATGTCAAGCTGTATCATACAACAATAGTGACTTAGTAGGGGACGACCCTAGGCAAGTCGTGTGATTTCTGGACATGTTAAGGAATCTCGGGTCTCTCCATTTTCAAATTCCAGAACTCCACCTTAAGCTTCTGAATTCCAGTCCTAGAACAACATTTCTTCTCAATCATTTCCTTGAGCTCGTCCCAGCTCAGTGCATAAGTAGCATCTGTGCTAAGGGCCTGAACATGTTGGTCCTACCATGAGAGTGTGCCGTCTAGCAATGACCTCAAGGTAAAGGTATCACTCTGTTTGGGGCGAACAGTTTGTCTTTCTTAGAATGGAGTCAATCTTTTCGGACCGACGAACAATTGCAAAGGCGCTTCCTGTTTCGTCGAAGTTCAAAGGCTTGCAATTTAGGAACTGCTTATAGGTGCGGTCAGCTAGGGATTATTTCCAATAGTGCCATTGCTATGCTAAAAGCGGAGAGCTTCATGTCGTGCAATTGCCTGTGAGTTACGTTTCTGCAGCTCGGCTTCTATCCTTGGCAACATACTGGTGTTTGTGTCACGCCTGGGTGGCATTCTCTTCTGCCGAAATGGCATGAAGTGGGTTAGACAACTTCCCAATTGTCTATGAGATGCATAGCATCATAAGCCATCATGTACTCACCCAATTTTACACATAAATATACTCAATGTATGGGTGGGGAAATAAACGTTCTGAGCCCTCACATAGGCTTGCCAATTTGGCTTGTTGCTTGAAATAGAATGAACTCGAGGCTTCATCGCCTTGGTCATTCGTGTTTGAGTTATTTCCTGCTACATTGGTTGTCATTAGCTTGTCTCGCAGAGTCAACCAGGATTTCTGTGCACTACAAGCCGTTATTACGTGGGCCCCCGTAATAATAAATTGTCTTGCACAGTTACCCCACATTTTCTCTCGTCCAAGCAAATGATCAATCAAGGAGCAACAGCAGGTGCATCGGTATGAACAGGGTCATGCTCCAATGTGGTGTTAGGAGCAACGCCTGGCTCAGGGGCCACGGCTGGCTCCGGATCAACAAATTCCATCTCAAAATCAGCTGGATCAACCATCATGGAGGGTTACAGGATCCTCCAAGGGCTGGTTTAAGTGTATGAACTCAAGGTCATGGTCTGGATCAACACCAGGTGGAAGAACAAGATCACCCTCAATACTGTGATCAAACTCGAGCTGTGTGCGGGAACCGGTGCAGCTGATGATGCCGTATCAGGGTCGGCGTCGAGTGAATGGTGCTGCACTCCCTATATATGCGAAAATGCGGATGTCAGAAATTCAAATGAGTCTGGGACAGGGGAATGGGCATAAGTTTCCCCTGCAGGAGCGTCCGCAAGCAGTAGGTTAATACCAGCAGCAATAGGGCCTCGCCCTCAAATGGGTCCTCTTTCTAGTAGATCGTTATCGTCGTCAGAGGCCACGTCAGGGGGGCATATCAACAATAGGGTAAGCGGCAAGGGGCACAGGAACAGGGATCACCGCGAACGGTAAATTCCCAACAAGATGGCCATCAGTAGGCTCTACTACGACATTCAGGCGGCGCAAAAAGGGGCTGAAAGTCGTCATCGTCTATGCCGGTAGTATCTGAAATGTACACCTCGTGCTCCGCTGCAACTATGTCGTCTGATACTATGGCCATGGAATTCGTAGTGTCCATCCTTCTAGTACATGGTGAAAGCATGACGTTTGTAACACAAACACATATACGTATAATAATCAATCATATATTCATGTAAACATGTAAGTCAACAATAAACAATCAAATAATTCTCCTAGTCCCACTAGCCTCCCAGTCTCCTAGACTGACATTCCTAGTCCCACTAGCCAAATTCCTCCCAGTCTCTAAGACTGCTCTATCATCCACCTCGACCTCTTAGATCGAGCCTCGGCCTCCAAGACCGAGCCTAAAAACAACAAACATCTACCTCGATCTCTAAGATCGAGCCTCGGCCTCCAAGACCGAGCCTCAGTCTTCAGGACTGAGCCTAATAATGAATAAATGAAATGTGCTCAACATTTGTTTGTAAAAACGTTTTGGATCTGGACTTAAGTGGTATGCAGAAAAATGTTTTCGTGAGAGCCCTAGTGATCATAGTCTAGACTCAAGAAAGAATCCTAGTTCGCTATGATCAGAGCTCTGATACCAAGCTGTCACACCCTGGCTTTGCGGAAGCGTGGTTAATTTGTGTGACTTCTTAATACCATAGCTTAACCATAACAAAGCTATATGAATTTAAAAACCATGCAAGTCATCCATTAAGTTTTTGAAAACATCATACAATACCATTGTTTTTAACGTGCAATCATAACCTTGTTCAGTAACCTTACAACTTATAACAAAACATAAACGTGATTTAGGGATTGTGTCTTGTCCAGGTAAGAGACACAACCCTAAACCCTGATGACTTCATGACCAGTGCAGCGGAAAACGTTCCATACCGTGCCAGATCCGTTTAATTTCCTGAAATACATGTGAGTTGAAAAATCAACAATAATGTTGAGCGAGTTCATGCGTAAGTGAGTATGTAAAACCTTTGTGAGTATAAGAAAAATAGTTGTGGTATGTAGCAGTGTAAGAGGACTTGTGATCATCAATGGTTTGCAAGGCCACTGACATATGTGAAGTGCAAATAGGGAGACTCAAACCTAGCAGATTTATGCCACGGCAAAGTATGTGGACAAAGTCACCCCACGGTCCGTTTCTAGTTTGGCCGGGGGCTGGGCTCGCTACACCCAGATAGATCTACCGCTCCTGTCCCTCGGTCCCTCCATGAGGACTAATGGCCCCATGTTGTTCCTATCCACTCACATGATCGTATAACACCTCCTTACGTTAAACATACCGTTGTAAAGTACTCGTAAATCATAGTAACATGTATTTCACCCCCGCAGTTAAGTAAACTGAAAACAGTTAGAGAAAAGGGGGACATGAACTCACAGTGAATGCGTATCTCTACCAAGTAATCCGAATATCCGAAGCTGTGCAACGACCTACAGGTGCTAATTCTATTAGACGGATGGCCGTGCCTTAGCTTTATAACTTATATTTTTAGGAGACGGTTAGACAACCGTTTCGTGTACATACTTGGTATTTTACTTTCCTTCCCAAGGATGGGGGATTTAAATACATGTGTATTTATAACATTAAGTCTCACTTAATATATTTTATTTCTCATTCCAAAAATATAATTATTTTTCTCAAAAATAATATATTTTCTCTTCATATAATACTTTCCAAAATAATACGTTGACAATACATGCGTTTATGAATATTTCCAAATAAAGCGTAAGTTACGTTTTGGCGATTAAGTGGTAATAGTAATTACCATTGTAACTTATATGTTTGTCGTAAAGGCGTTGGTATTATTTTTGGGTTCGACAAAGTTAGTAAATATTATTTTTACTCTAAAAATAATATTTATACATTTTCACAAAATAATCATAAACAGTGTTGCGACAAAATATATTTACCGAATATATATTTATCACGTTTAGTTTTTGTGAAAATCCCACCTCCGATTATTTAATAAATAAAGTCATGGCGAAATATATTTTGAAAACATTTCAAAAATAATTCTAACACTTGTAAATAATTCTAAGTATTATATTTTTAGAAAATTTCGCCAGAGTTTCCCCTGTAACTGGAGGTGGCCACGCTTTCAAGCGTATCATTTTCTTTTACAAAATCATTTCAACACTTTCTTTATTTCAATCAATCAATTTCCAACATAATAAACAAATTTCAGCACTTCAACTTGTAGACTATTATGTAAAATCGCCTTATTACATGAACTTGTAGTTTTTCCAAAAACTACGGTGTAGATCTCGTTATAATCAATGGATCTATGTGTGAAGTGATTTAGTATTGTAAAAACCCAGTTTTTATAACAGTTCTTTCTTTACAACTTCCCGACAACTTTTGTAAAAATGGTTATTTTGTCGGATCTTTCGTTTCACAAGTGTTTATACACTTGTAGTTTATAAAAATCATCCTTTGTTAACATGCTATCCAACTTTTATAAAACATGATTTTCTCGACACCCGGTCCTACGAATATACCACTTGTACATACGTAGATCGGCTCGTTTTAAATACTATTTTTCATGTTAAAACACTTTTACACAAGTTCATGTTTCCCGTGTGGTGGAGTTTCACCTTTTAACCCTCGTACCGCTAGAAGCAAGTGTATGTCAAGATTCGTGATCTTAACAAAGTCGGGTTAAACGATGATAAGAGCCACCACATCATAGATCGGGCCTTAACAATCAACATATTCAAGTACTACGACATTTACATGCGACATGTTCTTTTATCCAACGATTTTCACATTTTAGTAGACTTTTTAGATTCAAGAAGTGGGTTACCGACTTTCAACCGTCAAAAATTCTTTTAACCACTTTAGATACGATTAAAAACGAGTTTTAAACAATATACCTCTAGCTCGAGGCTAGGGAAGAATCTAGTCGAAAACGGCGTGGATAAAAGCAAATGCACGAGGTCCTTTAGCTTCCGCTTGCTCCAAGCTCCGTTGTACGTGATCCCCGACACTAGTGTATGCTTGGAACGGGTGAAGCAAAACCGAAAAATGGATGGTTGGTGGGGGGTCTCTTCGGCCGAGAATGGGAGCAAGAGAGAAAGAGAGTGAAAGTTGATGAGTGTGTGTTCTTGTGTGTGAGAGAGAGAGGGGTATTTATAGAAAAATTTAGGCCTTTCGTCCAACGGATCTATGTCGTCTAGATATCTACGAAATCAAATATAATATAATAAAAGTTGTACTTGCTCGTCCTTACTAGTTGGGCCGATTCCATTAGGTGGAATGCCATCCGGTTCGATCTCGATTGTTCAGTTAGAGTTTAGTTTAGTTAAGTGGGTTAACTTTAAGGTCTAACCTCGTTAGTTCTTTAACGCGTTATAAAGCGGGTGTTAGGGTAATCAGGGACCCTAACTGGTTCAGAAAAAAAATACCAATAATATTTTTGGCAATATTTTTATGTTCCGGGTATAGTCCGGTTGGATAGTAATCCGTTAAAGTGCTTAAGATATCCTTTAAGCGTCGTAAGTAATATTTTTAGCGACACAATTTGTTCTGCAAAGTGTCAGGAATAATTCCTCATGCTTTGGCACTTTATTAATTAGCTAGAAGCTAGTATGTTGATAAAAGTGCTGTGTTTCGTGCTTAGAGTACGTTTTAGGCACATCCAATCTCTATATCTCATTCCTAGAGACGTAATCATACAACCCTTGTATCTCTACACACACTATGGGTGTAGTAAAATAATTCTGGCTCATACGGGCCTTTAGAGGCAGTGTCTGCCTGATGCTGGCTATATCAGCATGTCAAACAGGTTATCCGTTCAAGTGCTACTGTGCTTTTGTGCATCATGTTTGTCACTAAAGTTTAGTAAGTAAATAATGTAGTGACGGAAATCAAAGTACGATGCAGACATGTACAAGTATCAACAATCAAGTAGCAATTTATCAAAAATCTCAGTCAAGCACAGTACTTTGGCAATAATTAATAGTTAATTAGGTCGTACGGATACCTGGTTTTGTGAGGGTTGTCACAAAAACAAGCCCTATGTGATAGAATCACTTATTGATGAGGAACTTGATTTTCAATGCATGAGGGCACAGGAGCAAGTCCGTGAACAGGTCAGTACTTTCGTACAGCAGATAGACGAACTTGACTCCCGGATAAATGTGATATTTTATCACTTATTTGTTTGGACATGTGATTGTTTATCACTTATTGAGGTCGAATGCAATATGTACACGTATGTATGGTATCATGGAAGATCTAGACTTGCGTCCCCGTTATTTTTCGGTAAAAGATACAACCATGATACCCAGATGATAAGCAGCATAAAGACCGAATATCTCAGAACCTCGGCAATCTATCAAACGAAATTTCGGTACCAAGACCATATGCCAATGAATGGTTCCCACCTGACTTGAAGTCTATTAGGTTTGTATCATCCTACACATTTTAGTTTGATTGTGAGCCTACCGATACATCGTTAGTAGAGATACTTATCATTTGTTTAACATTTTTGAATATGTTGACCGACCACACCAGTGAATATCATCATCTTCCTTTTTCCAAGAAACTCATTTTTGGGTTTTCTAATTTTTTTGAATTTTTCAGATTTTTTTTTTAATTTTTTTTTAATTTTGAAATTTTCAAACGAAAATACAGAACATGAAGACATCTTTTTGGATTTTTGAGTTTTTCAAATGTTTTTGTATTTTCTTGAAATATTCTCCCCCCAAAATGCTAAAAGGTTACGAAAATGAAAATCTTTTTGTATTTTTTTTTTTTGAGTTTTGAAAGAAAATATTTACAAAAACGATTAGCCAAAGAAGTTTACTCGGGTATCACCTTAATGCCATTGACCAAAAGTAGATAATCAAAACGTGATTTATCAAAAGCTTTTGTAAACAGGTCGGCACATTGGTGATCGGTGGGGATATGAACGACATCGATTAATCTTTTGTCAAAACAATCACGTATAAAGTGATATTTAATTTCGATGTGTTTGGTCTTGGAATGCTGCACAGGATTTCTAGTGATCTGTAAGGCATTATTGTTATCAACAAAAATAGGAGTAGATAGGAATTCAAAACCATAGTCGCGCATTTGTTGTTGTATCCACAAGACTTGGGAGCAACAACTGGAGGCAGCAATGTATTCTGCTTCACAAGTTGATGTAGCAACACACGTTTGCTTCTTGCACTGCCACGTAACCAGGCGATTTCCTAAGAATTGACATCCTGTTGTTGTTGATTTGCCATCAATTTTGCAACCACCGAAATCAGAATCACTGTATGCAGTCAAGTCAAAGCTATCATCCCTAGGGTACCAAAGACCGGTGTCTGGGCATCCCTTCAAATAGCGAAAAATCCTTTTAACAGCTGACAGATGAGAGGCCTTCGGGTTGGCTTGATATCTTGCAAGCAGGCACGTTGGATACATGATGTCAGGCCTCGAAGCAGTGAGATACATGAGAGATCCGATCAGAGCGCGATAATATGAAGAGTTGATGCTTTCACCCTTCAAATCCGGAGTAATCCCGTGATTCTGCGGAAGTGGGGTACCAATGGGCGTTGCATCTGACATCTGGAACCGGCTCAAGATGTCACCAACATATTTAGTCTGATGGATGAATATCCCAGACTCGGTTTGTTGAACTTGTAGGCCCAAAAAGAAAGTCATCTCTCCCATAGTGCTCATCTCGAACTTTTCCTGCATAATACGTTCGAATTGCCTGCACAAAGAATCATTAGTAGAACCAAATATGATATCATCAACGTATACCTGTACCAACAGAAGATCTCCATCTTGTTCCTTGATAAAGAGAGTGCAATCAATAAGACCTCATCGAAATCCATTCTCTAGAAGATAGTTGGATAAGGTTGCGTACCAAGCTCTAGGTGCTTGATGTAAACCATAAAGAGCTTTGTTGAGCAACCAGACCCGATCGGGGTGAATAGGATCTTCAAAGCCTGGAGGTTGTTCGACGTACACCTCTTCTTGAACTATCCCATGAAGAAAAGCACTTTTGACATCCATCTGGTAGAATTTGAATCCTTTAAAAGAAGCATAAGCAAGAAAGATCCGAATAGCTTCCAGACGAGCAACAGGTGCATAAACTTCATTGTAGTCAATGCCTTCAATCTGACAACAACCTTGAACAACCAGTCTCGCCTTGTTACGAATAACTACTCCACGATCGTCCTTCTTGCATTTAAAAACCCAGCGAGTGCCAATTTTCTTGTAATTTTCCAGCCTTTCAACAAGCTTCCAAACACCAAGCTTTTGAAATTGCTGCAGTTCGTCCTGCATGGCTTCAACCCAAGCATTATCCTTTAAGGCTTCTTTCCAAGATTTCGGTTCTTCTTGTGAAACGTAACACGCAAAGGACCAATCATTTTGAAGACCAGATTCTCTAATGGCTGAATATAAACCAGCATACTGGTTATTTCTCAGCTGATTACGCGTCTGCACACCGCGATGGACATCTCCTATAATATTCTGTTGAGGATGGGTATCGTGAATACTCATTTCAGGATTTTCAGGAATACGAGTATTGATACCCAAATTGTTAAGATTTAGATCAACAACCAATTCCACACCTGGAATATGCATAGAAGTGGATGCATTCCCTTCAGCAGTATCTACATTCTGCACATGAGGAGTTTCCAATGAAGCACCTTGAACAGGAGCAACTGGAGCTGAAGATCCTTCTACCACATCATGATATTCATCATCTTCCGATGACTCATTGTAATCAGTAGCATCTTCAAATACCTCATTTTGTACCGTATTGTTAACCGAAGAAGAACCTTGAGGATTAACGATAACAGGTCTAACCAATGGCGTGTCAGCAGCGTTGTCACTGTCAAATAACATTCTAGTAGCTGTAGATTCTTCGTCAAAGGTTGGCAGATTAAATGAATCAAACAGTCCATTGTAATCGAACATCCAAGGATCACCCGTAGCTCTAACAGAACTTGTGTACCTTTGAACCCTTACTTCACTCCATAGTTCAATCTTTTTGGTTGCCAGATTCCATACACGAAAATTTGGAGTTGCATATCCAAGGAAGAAACCATCGATAGCTTTCGCGCCAAACTTTCCATCCGGCTCAATCATAGTACATGGAGCGCCAAACGGTTCTAAGTAAGAAAGATCCGGTTTCCTTTTCTGTAGAAGTTAGAAACAAGTTTTGCCATGTCTCTTAACTGTAAGAACTCGGTTTAATGTGTAGCAAGCAGTCGACACAGCCTCCCCCCAGAATTGAACAGGGAGTTCCGACTCCACCAACATTGTTCTTGCAGTTTCAATTATCGTCCGATTCTTCCTCTCAGCGACACCGTTTTGTTGTGGAGTGTAGCGAGAACTGTATTCATGCAGAATGCCCTTAGAAGTACAGAACTCATCCATCACATGATTCTTGAACTCTGTTCCATTGTCGCTTCTGATCCTCTTAACTTTCATCGTGTAGAGATTCTCCAACATTGTAAGAAGATCTTTGAGGATGCCAGGAGTATCACTCTTGTGTGCCATAAAAGATACCCAAGAAAATCTAGAATAATCGTCAGTAACCACCAGACAGTAAGCATCCCTGAAAGTTGTCTTGTGTTTCATAGGTCCAAAAAGGTCCATATGAAGACGTTCTAGAGGCATGCTAACAGTGTTGATTTTCTTGAAAGGGTGTGACTTCTTTGTTTGCTTCCCTTTCTGGCATGAAACACAGATATCTTGTAAATGAAAACTTCTCACAGGCACACCATTCACAAGATTGTTTTTCACCAAATGGTTCATCTTCCTTAAGTGAATGTGCCCCATTCTTCTGTGCCAAGATATAGACTCCTTTCCTGTGGCTTTCGAGACAAAACAAGTGACTTGTGCAGATGTTGTAATCGCTTGGCTCATATAAAGAATATAGAGATCATTAACTCTTGGAGCCGATAAGAGAATCCATTCTTTAGGAATCTTGAAACCAGGTTTAAGCACATAACAACCGGCATCATCAAAATGCACAGTGAACTTTTTATCGCAGATTTGCAACACACTGAGAAGATTATGATCAATTTTACGAACATAATTGATCTTATCGAAACACACAATACCATTGGAGATGTTTCCCTCTCCAGTGATGTATCCGCCTTTGTCTCCCGCAAATGCGACATAGCCTCCTCTAATATTTCTCACATCATATAGAAGCCGTAAGTCGCCTGTCATGTGCCTGGATGCTCCACTATCAACAATCCAATGACTATTAATAATTCCTCCTGGAACATCCTGCACATATCATTCAAGGATCAGTTGAGGATGGGGACCCAAGCCTTAGTGGTCTTGGGTCGTCCCTGAGCATCACGAAAAGTGATCTCAATTTCTTGATGATTTTCAAAAACAGCAGCTCCCCCTAAACTATCACCCGTCTTAGGTTTCCAAGTTTGTTTTTGTTTACCAGATTGAATGTTGTAAACAGATTTTGAAGATTTTGGTTTTAATGGTTGTGAAACACTTGGTTCCCTTTTTACTGTTTTGACTTCAGATTTTAAAGCCTTTAACAACTTTGATGTTCTTACATTGTTGTTTCGTTTCTTGTTCTTTAACAGTTCGTTTATCAAGTTTTAGTGAAACTGGACGACGTTGAGGGTGAACCTTTTCAGGTGGTGCTTTCTCAACAAATTTATCTTTTGGAGTGTTTGCGCAATTCTTAATGATATGCCCAAACTCCCCACATTTAAAACATGTTCTCCTTTCCACAAACTTAGGAGACTTTGATTGACCAACAGATGTCGAACCCGTAGAGCCTGAGGTACTTGCTTTCTCGTCACACCCGTTTGTATGTTGAGTGTAATTGTTTTCACTGTTACGTTTTAAAATCGTGACTTGTTGTACAAAATCGGTGTTTGATTTGTTTTCAAAAGTCTTAAATTTATCCGTACCCTTTGATGCTACAAATTTGACATCTTTTGCTTTCTTTTGATAACGAGCTCCTTTTGTTTCTAATTTTGAATGAGAAACGTTAGGCTTTTGAGCTCGCCTTTCTGGTTGTTTACCCTTAGAAGCAACATGTTGTTGCTTTGTTGGTGGCTTTTGATTTCCAAATTGTTTTCTAATCTTAGCCTTAGGAACTGGATCACATTGAGTTACAACGACTCCTGGAAATGTTTTTCCCAAAAACTTGTTTGTATTATCTTCAAAAACTTTATCAATCGAAGATGGATTGACATTTTTAATTGGAAAATCATGATCTGAATTGATTCTAGAATCACCAACCAAAGTGTACAACACATTACTGCTCTTAATGGTAGACACAGATGTCTTGTCATTCTTGACAGGATCTATCACTTGTTTGACAACAGGTTGAGCAGCAGGAGTATCAGGATTACAAAGAATATGATTTTCAAGTGGAATTTCTACTCCTTTCATCTTGTTAAGTGATTTATCCTGATCACTAATATTTGATTCAGATTCATCATCAGACGACTCATAGTCCTCAATGATTGGAGGACTCTGTTTCGTAGATGTTGAGGTTTCTGGTTGCTCAGATGATGTGTTTGAAGAACTGTCCGGTTTGAACCCTAGGCCAGTATAAAATTCCTCATAATCAAGAGGCACACTGGGTTCATACCGTGGCATATCCTCTTCATCAGGCATATGAGTATACTTATGTCTTAAAGGGGGCGGACATTTCTCATTCCCTACGCCTTTCTTGTTTCCTTTCAGTTGGTTGTTGAACATCAATGATGTGATCAAGCACAAATCGGGAGTTAGAATAACTCTCCAATTTTTGCTTGATAGCATCATGCTCGCATTTGGCAATGGCTAGTTCCTTTTTGGTTTCCTCAACAATGTTAATGTAATCATTTATGCTAACTTGTTTATGATAAACCACTTTGTTAACTTCGGAAACGCTTTTCTTTAGGGTTTCAATTACAGTTTTAATTTCCTTTTCGTTTCGAACTAAAGCCATATTTGCCTCTTTGCACTTAGACTGTTCAATAACCAAACTTTGATTATGACTATGAAGCTTTTCTGATTCAAGCTTCATATCTGCACAAGATTTACAAACACTAGGAGCAGGAGTTTCAGAATTTACCTGACTCGTAAAGGCTGAGACATTTGCCATAAAGGCAGTATGAAAAGAAAAAGATCCATCTTCAGAGAAGAACTTCTCCATTTCCTTAGATGCTACAGCAGCCTTCTTGATCAGAACTGATTTCTGACATTTCAACTCTTCAGCTTCATTTAATAAGTCTTCAACATCAGAACTTGCTTCTTCCTTCAAATCAGAATCAGAGTGATCATCTCCCGAAACAGAACTTTCTTCATCAGAACTCCCGGTATAACCCGAACTGTCGTCACTTTCAGAAAATTCCTCCTTATGAACATGCTTGATGTGATTGATGATCTTTGCATAACATGTTGTTCCTCCTCCTTGATCACCTTCCCCAAATTGTACAGACTAGTCACACCCTTCGTCAGCTTGAACGGTCAATTCTCGATTGGGATTAGATGGTCCAGACTGGTTCTGATTGTTATTCACGGCTACAATCCTCCTTTCACGATTCTCTTGATGGGCATTGACATTTGAAGTACTCGTCTGGTTTCTGAATGGGTTATGATTGCCTTGTTTGGTTGGTCGGGTGCACTCACGTTTGAAGTGCCCTTTCTCGCCACAATTGAAACATGTGACTGCATTTATATCAAACCCGTACTTCGTATCCTTTTTGCCTTCCAACGAAGTTCTTCCCGTTCGAGCCATGAAGTCCTTTGCCCTTCTAACTGCACTTGCAAATGCCCATTTGATATCCATTATCTCCATTTCATCCCTGTCGATCTGTTGATAATCTTCATTGGTCATATTGATGTTTCCAATTTGACCTGCGACCAACCCGCAGTAAGCACTGACCATTGTATTAATAAGTTCCATATGCTCCTTTGCTACTTCAATGCTAACTTGGGAGAGGTTTGAAGTATCGACTCTGACCGTGTTAGGGTTTAGGGGTGGAGGATTGTTGGTATAATGAGCTTGTTGTTGTTGTGGTTGGGCTTGAGGTGTGGGTATTGATTGTGAAAGATAGGCACTTTGATCGAACTGTGGTTGAGTAGTGGTAACTTGAGGTGGAGGAATGGATTGTGAAAGATAAGCACTTTGATCCCACTGTGGTTGGGCTTGATTGCACTGTGGAAACGGAGAAGAGTTTGTATTGGAAAAAAACGCCGTTTGAAGCTTCGGTTGCTGAACGGAACTAGAACTAGCTGAAGGACCAAAACCAGGCAAATACATTTCTGTATTTTGAGGAGGTGCAGCTGCAATTCTTTTAGCCTTCCGAATTTCCTCTTCGTTCTTGTGCTCCAACTTCTAAATGAATTCATAGAGACTGGCATTGGCTGCATCCAGTGCACTCGTATATTTCAGAAGCTCAATGAATGGACTCCACTTAGGAGGTAGAGCATCAGCAAACCGAGCAATCATTTCCTAATGGGTTGCATTAACATTGTAAGAACTCATTTCACTAATCAAATGATAGAAACGAGAAGTCATATCATTTAGGGTTTCATTTTCCAAGAACTGAAATGATTCAAACTCTTTCTTTAACAAATCATGGCATGTCTTCCTAGAAGCTGCATTTCCTTCTCCTCTCGCTACCAATGCATCCCATAAGCTTTTCGTGGTCTTACAATATCCAAATTGATGATAGATTTCCTTGTGAAGCGCTTGTGTAATAATAGCAAACGCCTTTTTCTCCAAGACATAGGCTTTCTTATCATCTTCAAGCATATTAGCATAACCTGCTGAAGTTGATGCTGCTACTTCGAGGGCAGGGTTGGCTGCATTAATGAAACACGTCCAAAGTTCGGTGCTTTGCCCTTGAACATAGGTATGGAAACGTCCCTTCCATGATGGATAGTCATTCATGTGATTTAACTTTGGCGGGCGATTGTTGCTACCCGTCTCACTCTCGCTCAGCAAGAGATTTTGAATGCTTTGGTTTTGATTTGATACCAAGGCCCATTGACTTGCACTTATGGAAGGTTGTTGTTGAGGTATGGAGTTTTCTAAGTATGAGGCCATAGATGTCTGATTTGAACTTTGACCTGGTCGTGGGTCCGTACTCCAGTCCCACGGACTTGTGCAACTCATCTTCAATGTATACAAGAAGAATACCTGACCAAACAGTTGAAAACACAATGTTATGACAACTTTGCAAACCTTCTGTTGGAAAAGGACAACACCCACGACGAAACACTTTCCCACGAAACAGAATCTATTTCGTCGAAATCACTTATGACGAAACAGAGTGTGTTTCGTCAAAGAAGTATGGCGAAACAGAATAAGTTTCGTCGCAAATAGTTATCGGCGAAACGCTTTTGTTTCGTCGATTGTTTGATTCGTCGATGGTCTGTTTCGTTGAAAAAGGTAACCAGAGAGTTGGTGAGGTAGGTGAAACCTTATCCTCAAACAGACAAAGCACACGTCTTCGTCAACTCAAACCATGCTTAGACTACCAACCTAAAGTATGGCTGACCAATATTTTAATTGTTTTAATTCTTTTCTGCTTTTACCCTTTTAATTTTAAATTATAAAAACAAAGAATATTCAAGAACACTTGAATGTTTCTTGAATATTTGAAGAACAACACCCAGAAATATGAAGTTTCCGGTCACCAAACAACTCTCCGAACGACAAGTTTTGCACAATCTTTCACCAATAACCCCGGTTTAACGCGTGAACAATTAATAACAAGGTTTTTAACAAAACTTTTAGCAAAACAAGCAAGATCTACAGATTTTTCAAAGAATTTTTCCAGAAAACTTGAATGTTTGAAGATGACAATTTCAGAAAACACTTGATAAAAACCGAAATATGTTTGATTTTAAACAAGGATAAGAGCCAAAGCTCTGATGCCACTTGTAGGTCCCAAAATCGGAGGATCGATTTACACAACCAAATCCTTGTTTATAACAAACAAAGTCACGTGTGCGGAATCCACGTAACTAAGCCAAATCAAACATAGAAAATAGTAACAACAATGGTTTAACCAAAGAAACACAATCGTTTGATTAAACTAGATGAGAATGTAAACTGATACAAACACAGTCTAGACAAAGTAACTTTCAGGGTATTCTCTCATCTCTAAGTTGTAAATGAGACAGACTGTGCCTATATATAGCAGCTGGGCCATAAGGATCGACGAAACACCAAGTGGGCCGACGAAACACAACTGGGCCACAACACAAGCCCATCAGACGACGAAACACATCTGTTTCGTTGCTGATCATGACGAAACAGAGACAACAGACCAAGGTCTGTTTCGTCGATGGCTGCAACTTGTTAACTGTTTGCTGCAAACAGACAGCAAACAGCAGGCACATGTAAACACAAACAAATGACAGAAATACCCTTAACATGCAACATGCATTGTTCAAAGAATACAGACTCGATAAACGATAAAAGACCGTACAAAATACATCGTAAATTACAAGACTAGTGACAGACACAAAAATGCATCAACAACTTGAAAGAACTTGAAGATTTTTAGAAGAGATCAATTCATATTTTTCATTCATATCTTAAACAATAACAATACTTGCCCTTTTATAGGTTTAACCATGAAAAGGAATACATAACCCACTACTCTAAATTACTTAAACTAACTAATGAACATGATGAAAAATAAGCAGGTAGTGACCCACGTGCAGCATATCATGAGTCTTGTGCATGGGCGACGTGGGTATGGGAACCAAAGGTGATGCGGCACACATCATTCCCGTGCCCTTGAAAACGTCCTTGTCCTCGAGGACGACAAGATCTCCCCATGGTGGTCGCCATTCTACCCTCCAACCTGCATTTGGGGCGGTCTCACCTACCTGCCACGGTGGTCGCCAATCAAGCCATCTGTTGACATCGTCCACAGGTTTGTTGGTATGCAACTTCGTGGGCTTGTGAAAGTGGTGAAGGCATGACAGTGATGCAAAAAAGTTGCATGCTATCGGTTTCAAGTAATAAAATATTCTTGAGAGATTAGGCATGGCTGTAGAAAGGAATGGCATGGTTGACGGAGTGATTAATGGTATGATAACAGCGGTTGATGGTGGTGAGGTAGCAGCGGTTAGCGGTTGACGGGGTGGGTGGCGTTGCGGCGGAAACCGGTGGTGGCGGATCGGCAACGGTTGTTAGTGGTGTTGTTGTAGCGGAAACGTTGGCAGGAGCTTGGAACCGGGGTCGATTTTTGAGAATATCGATCATCCGAGCAATACATGACTCGATTTGATAGGAGAACTCGTGTTTGGATAGAGTTTGAGCGTCCATTGATGTGGATCAAGACCGCTCTGATACCAATTGATACGAACCAAATTGGATTGTGATAGATAATCCGTTGAGTGGATCAAACTCAAAAGAAATTAGGAAGAAACCAGACTTGAGATAACTCTCTAATATTTTTCATTCATACTCCTAATGAGAGTACTTGTTGCAAAATATATAAACATGCAAAGCAAAGACACGTAAAGGAATAAACTGAAATTAACTACTACCACTAACCCACTACATGATAATTAAACAATATAAAACTAGAAATGCATGCTAGTAAATGGAAAACGTGTGCATGGTTGCCGGAAATCGTGCACACATCAGAATGAAAGAAGAAAGTGAGACTTTTGGCTAGGTTTCTTCGACTCTAGAATTAAGTTTAATTCCCCTTAGGGCAAGATTTGTCAGAACGGGATTCAATTCAATTTGCAGTAGTTTCCTGTAAAACACAAAAGCTTTCTTGGCTCCCACTTGAACACCGCTCATTGGTCAGATAACCTGGATTTGCACAACACCATTCGTCAGATGAGCTGGAATTGCATTGCTTTATTTTCAATAATTGATGGCACCAGACTTCCGGATCTTTCAAAATCAGTGAGTGTTGTTTGATTTTAAATTCTTATCCATCAATTTTCTTTCATCTTGTTTGGAGTATGTATAGTTGTGATCAGACAAATCAGTCTTGGTTTTATTGTAGTCACTGGATTTTGTCAGACAAATCAGTGATTCGAAATGGTTACAATATAAAGATCAGATCCACGGTGGGGGGAAACAGAGAGAAAGGTAGGGGTGGGTGGGGTTGGGGTGGGGTGGGTTGTTTTGTTTTTATAGACCGAAGAAGATGAAGGGTAATTTTGTCATTTCACATACACTTAACGGAGAAAACTAACGGATATCTACTCTAGGGACTATCCGAGTAACAAACTGTCAAACCACAGGGAGCACCGGTGTAATTTCCAAAAGATGGGGACTATAGGTGTTATTTTGCAAAACCACATAGATTATCGGTGTATTTTACTCTAAAATTCTAAGTGTTTGTAGGGTAAATGATTATAAAACCCTATGTTTTTGTCAGGTTATATTCAACCTACGGCCGCGAAGAAGTCAAACAACCTGATGGGCGCCGCTTTATGGTCTGTGTTTGATGAAATCAGGGCTCCCAATATTGTAATATCATCGGTGAGTGGTATTTGATTTTATATTGTATTCATCAATTTTCGTTTTATTTTGTTCAGAGTAAGTATGGTTGTGATCAGAAACTGGTCGTGGTTTTGTTCAGTCTTTCGATTAAAATTTTCAGGATCATGACGTGCTAACATAGAATCGGTATTATCATGCAGGCTATTGAAGAACCATTGTTGACTGTTTATGGAATTTCGGAAGACAATCTCAGGTAAATATTAAGATCAATTGCAAGTGTCGTTTTTTTTTTATGTAGATATTCAGCCGATTTTGTTGTTTTACGTTGTTGACTGTTTGCGGCGGGTGTCCGGCTGATATCATATTCAATATGATGTCTATTACAAAATATCGTTTTAGGTAAGGGTCTAGTGTGTCCGATGTTCCTATTGAGGTGTCATCCTTTTTGGCTAGAAATTATCACAGTAAAGTGAATTGTGTTATCAAAAACACTTGTTATGTATTGACCCGCATAAAAAAAAACATGTTTTAATGACCCATTTCTGAAATCTTTGAGTCAGGATTCTTGTTAAACAGTTGTGAGCAAATAAGTTTACTCTACGAATTAGAGCCGTACACCAAAGAAACACTTGTTCCTGTTCGAATGGTTCTTTCTATATCCATTTATATGTTCATTTATTAAATTGATTCTAAAGGGAATGAACACACAACAAAGGATGAAGAGGCAAATTTAAGGATGAAGAGGCAAATTTAGAATTACAAAACATCCAAATTATGAAAATTATTCTAAAACCTTAACTTTAAACAACTTCCAAACGATAATCAAAGTAATTAGTTCACTATTATAGAATTAGAGGTATTAACCAAAACAAACAAATTATCTGACATTCTGAACATAAACGAAGGAAATGTTCATATTCTCTCATGTTCTGTTGGTATTCATTCCTTTATTATGTACACGAGCATCCTGCATTCCTGCTTGCGGTTTCTTTGCCACCTACTGAAAATGGTATCTAACCTGAATTGAAAAAGAGAACCTGTAACGTACATCAATATATAACTCGTATATCTGGTCTTCTATTTCAGGTTTACAAAATATATTATTACCTTGTATAATATCGACCTGATCAGTGCTAACTACGCATATATAAGCATGCAAAATTATGGATCTTTCTGAATGTGCAGGTGCTATTTTACATCCAGTAAGGAAGTGTTCTTGGGAAAGATTCTTAGACAGCAAACATGGGATAATTGATCCCAGTGATACAATCTCCAGAATGCCAGAAACTGTTAAGAAAATGGAGACGACTAAATGCACAAAACCAGCGAATTCGTTCCTTCCATATTCAGATAAACATGTTAACATTTTGTAAAGAAAATGGAGATGACTAAATGCACAAAACCAAAATAGGCTCTCGCTAACTAGCCGCAGATTAAGTGAGCTGGAACTGTCAAAGATTATGAATGATGATTTTCATTCAGCTGAATTCCTTACTCTAACAAAATGTTCAGGGATTAAAAATTTGAAACTCGAGAATTTCAAATTAAAAACTATCACCTTGAATTACATTGTAAGCTTAAAGACTTTAGACCTCAACACACCATTGTGATGTTTCTCTCATAACAACCGGCTATCAATGTGTCACTAACAAGGGAATTCAGTGGCTCGGTAGGCCTCAAAATGTTCCTCAAAAAGTTTGCCTTGTCATGACTCGTTGATGTGATAAGTGTACTTTTGGGGACTTTGTTGATGCACTTTTGTGTGGATGTGGCTCGGTTTTTGTTAATGCACTTTTGGTGATAAGTGCAAGTCTTCCAAAATTTAGGGTCTTTATTGTACATGTGCTCAAAGTTAGTCCCAAGATGTTCCTAGGGACAACTTGTCCAAGTTTTAGGAGGATTTCCTTAGTCAGAGTTTTGTGTATAGACTAAGGTCAGAGTTTTGTTATGTGTAGCTTTTGTCTGAGTTTTGTGGCAAAAGCTCTGAGCTTTGTGCTAGATGTTTTGTCCGGGCTTTCTAGTTAGTCTTGAAAGTCCGGGTTTCACCTTGTATATATATCTTTATATGGAATAGACAAGGTAACGATTCTGTGTGAATTTCTGTGCACCTAACCCTAATCATTGTCTTTTGTCTGGCGGCTGCTTTGTGTGAGTGACGTCATTCATCTTCATCAAGAATACTCAGTGTATTCTTGATTTCTCTCTCAAATCCTTGCATTCTAGTGTTTCATCTGCAGTGGTTGATCATCAGGTGGATTCCGCACACCTGTTGGTTGCTTTAGCTGAGTGAGATCTTGGATTCGGAGGCCTTACAAGTGGTATCAGAGCAGTGTGCTCATACTACTGTAGGTGTTTCTTAGTTTGAAGGTTTTGGTGAGAAAAGTTCATATTTTGATTGGGTTTAGTGAGAGTTTAGTGAGTTTTTGTGTTTTATTCATGATTCTTCATTCATATCTAGTGATTTGATGATGGATTTTGAGTAGTTTAGTGAGTTTTTAGTGTTTTCTTCATCTGGGTTTTACAGGGGTTTTGTTCTTGTTCATACAGAGGTTGGAAGGTGAAAAAGATTCTGAGTTTGATCCTTGGAAAGCTTGGTCCGTGGTTTACACTTTGTGTTTGTGTCTCCGGGGTATTGTTGAACCAGTGTGTAGTCACATTGGGGAGATAGTCCGAAGATTGGTTCCTTCTGAGTTTTGAGACTTGTCTGAGTTTCAAATCATTTAGTCCGACCTTGTTCTGTGTCCGAATTTTCCTTTTAGAGTTATTAAGTCTGAGTTTCTTGCTTTCAATTTGTGTCCGAGTTTATTAAGTTGTCTTAGGTCCGAATTTTTATTAAAAGTCTAGTAGAGTCCGAACTTTTAACTATAGTTATAGTGTCCGAATTTTTAAATTAGCTTTCTTTTAATATAAGGTCCGACTTTTATTATAGATATACATAGAGTCCGAGTTTTTTTTGATATAGTATATAGAGTCCAAAAATTTTCATCTAGTCCGACCTTTATGGTTGTTAGTTGAGTCCGAGTATTATATTATTAGTTTAATAGAGTCCTAGTTTAATTGATTTGTTTTTGTCTGAGGTTAGTCCTTGAAGTCCGAGTTTTGTTTTTAATTGTCTTGTTTTGTCTCATCTTCATTGTCATGTCCGAGTTTTAATGTTAGTGGATAGTCAGAGCTTTATTTGACTTTTAGTTTAAAGTAGTTGTTTTCTTTTAATGTCCGACTTTTCTTTTGTTTTTCTTTAAAGTCCGAATTTCTTTAAAGGTTAAAGTCCGAGTTTTATATATAGTTTCATTAGTCCGAGCCTTGTCTTTTGGAGTATATTATAGTCCGAATTTTTTTTTAGTTTATTATTAGTCCGACTTTTGTTGGTTTTATTTAGGTCCGTATTTTAGATTTTTTTTTCTTTGTAGTCCGAGTTTTTTTTTTTTTTTGGTATATTAAAGTCCGATTTCCTTTTATATATTATTGTCCGATTTTCTTTTTAATTTGTAAGTGTCCGACCTTTGGTTGTTGGTTATATAGAGTCCGAAGTTTTAGAGTGAATTTTTAGTTTTATTATCTTGTGTCCGAGCTTTATTGCATAGATTGTGTTAGTTAAGTCCGACTTTTGGGTTCAAAGTTCACTGTGTCCGAATTTTAACCTTAGTAGTCTGAGTTTAAATTCCTAACAGTCTAGTCCGAGTTTCTCTGTTGTTTGTGTTTTATCTCAGGTTTGTGTGATCCGGGTTTCGCAACTCTGTTAAAGCTCAGACATTTCACTCCACTGCACTCCGTGTTTTCACTCCGAGTTTGATCTTAGAAAAGCTCTTCTGTGACACAGTTCTTGCTTGGAAACCTAGTGTTGTTTTCTGAAATGGCAAACAACAATCTGACTGCAATGGTGCAAAACCACAAGCACAATGCTGAGGTAGGGAGTAACGACAAACCTCCTTTGTTGATCAACGAGCTTGATTTTCCTGAGTGGAAGGAGCGTTTCGAAAGATATGTTCGAGCAAAAGACATTAAGATTTGGCTGTGTATTGTGAAAGGATGTGGAGCTACTCCAGTACGTACGTTGACGATTGATACGTATTTGGGGCTTACTGACGAACAGAAGAGATTCTTTGACTGTGAAGAGAAAGCTATGTCGATGATAACAATGGCAATGCCACAATCGATACTTCATACGTTCCGTAAGAGAAATAGTTCGAAAGAGTTGTGGGATAGCATGATCGAGCGATATGAAGGAAATGCAATCTACAAGAAACGACGACTCGAGAAGTTGAAGACTCAATTCGTTGTGTTTAAAGCGTTAAAGAATGAGTCATTTGATGACACTGTGAATCGATTTTATCATCTGTTGAGCGAACTTGATAGAAGTCAGGAGGGTATCCACACTGAATTTGAGAAGGTCGAGAAGTTTCTGAATTGTCTTCCTAGAGAATGGAATATGTACACCGCATTGATTAGAGAGGGTGTTCTCTATGAGGAGCTCTCCTTGGAAGAAGTTGTTCAAAAGCTGAAGGGTTATGCCTGGAATATGGAAGATCAAGCATCTGATTTCGAGAAGCTCCAGGATCCTCAGTTATATAAGGCTTCGAAACAAATAGAGAAGGGTAGTAACAATGGAGTTGGTGTTGCTTTGTATTCGGATAATGAAGGTTCTGCAAGTGAACACGCATTTATAAGCAACAGTTTAAGTTCAAGTGGAACAACCAATTCAAATCAAGGGATGTACTCTTCTAGTGGAGCTCAGAAATCTCAAGGAACAAGTGTGAACATTCCTAAGATAGATGCAAGCGGTTTGAAGTTGATTGAAGAAAATATGGGTCTGTTGGTGTCCTTCATGACTGCATACGAGAACTTCTGTCTTGGGAAACTCGTTGAACCGTCAAGTCTCGATGAAGACTTTGATCAGATAGATCAAGACGAGATGGAAGAACTTGATCTACAACTCAATATGGCATTGTTAGTCCGTAGAGCGAAGAAGTTTCTGCTAAAGACGGGTAGGAAGTTCATAGGAGGTCAGACAAAGACTCGAATGGGAGTTGACATGTCAAAGGTAAAGTGTTACAACTGCGGTATCTACGGGCATTTCGCACGTGATTGTAGAAAGCCGAAGATGGAAAGATCTGATAGAGACAACAACTCCCGAGGAAACAATTCAAGACCTCAAAACAATGTATCAAATGCTGCCTCCAACTCAAGTGCTCGTTCAAGTGGGTCTGAAAATCTTACACTTTCGACAAACAATGCTATGGTGGCTCAACCTTTACAGAGTGTGACTGAGCCTTATGACTGGGGTTGTGCTTTGGAAGACATCTCAGGGGCAATTGTGTCACAAGCATTTATAGCAGAAATTGTGAATGAAGAGGTGTATGAAGAGGTTGTAGAAGAGACTAGCATTAAGGAGCTTGCAGTTGTAGCTGAAGTTTTGGGGGAAGAGTTGGATTCGGGAAATGTTGCTGAAAATGAAAGTCCTTCGATCGAAGAGACTGTTGAGAAGTCTAGCAAGACAGAAGATGGAGAAAAGGGAGAACGCTTTGAATTCAACATCTCCACAGCTGAAATGCAGCAATTTGCGGATGCAGAAGCTAAAAGGTTGGAAGAAAACTCCGTAGAAAACGAGACTTGTGCATTCATGGCTGGCATTGAGGAGCAGCTGAAGAGGGCTATCTATATTTGGTATATCGATAGTGGCTGTTCCAGACACATGACAGGAAATAAAGAATTATTGAACAATTTTAAACAATTTCGTGGTGGTTATGTGAATTTTGCCGGTGAAAAGGGTGGTTACATCACCGGTGAAGGCTCTGTGCCAAATGGAAAAATCACGCTGCATAAAGTGAACTACGTTGAAGAACTGAAGCATAACTTGATGTCGGTTTCTCAAATCTGTGATAACAAGTACACGATGCTTTTCACTGATAAAGCTTGCTTCGTTTTGCGTCCGGGATTTGTTGTTCCTGAAGATTGGATCGTCATGAGGGCTCCAAGGGTGAATAACACATATGTCATGGACATGCGCCCGTTGGTTAACTCATCTGCTCCAGTGAATTGTCTACTTTCAAAGGCGACTGAAGATCAATCGTATCTCTGGCATAGGAGAATGGGCCACGTGCATCTGCGAAAAATGAACCACTTAGTGAAAAACAACTTGGTGTTGGGGGTTCCTTTACGTAGTTTCAATATGCACAACAAATGTGAATCATGTGAAAAAGGAAAAATCAAACGA
This sequence comes from Helianthus annuus, assembly GCF_002127325.2. NCBI lineage: Eukaryota > Viridiplantae > Streptophyta > Magnoliopsida > Asterales > Asteraceae > Helianthus > Helianthus annuus. Next base: position 5,032,159 of record NC_035445.2, read on the forward strand.
AAGCCTCATAAACCGAAAACAGTTAACTCAATCCAAAAACCACTTGAATTGCTTCACATGGATCTCTTCGGCCCGATCCATGTTGCTAGCATTGGTGGGATGTCTTATTGCTTAGTTGTCACTGACAATTTCTCACGTTACTCATGGGTATTTTTCTTAAAAACAAAGGATCAAACCGCTGGTATTTTAAGAGATTTATTCAAACAACTTGAGAAAAATTATTCACTTCCTATTAAGAAAATCCGAAGTGACAACGGCACTGAGTTTAAAAATCAGTATATGGATGAGTTATGTCGGGAAATGGGAATAATTCATCAGTTCAGCGCTCCATATGTTCCTCAACAGAACGGAGTTGCAGAACGGAAGAATCGTACCCTGATTGAGGCGGCCCGCAGTATGCTTTCTGAATCAAAATTGCCAATTTTCTTCTGGGCCGAGGCGGTAAACACTGCATGTTATGTGTTAAATCATGTGCTTACTGTCAAAAGAGAAGATAAAACATGTTATGAATTGCTTGAAAACAGGAAACCGAACCTATCTGGTTTTCAGCCTTTTGGGATTAAGTGTGTTATCAAACGCACCAAAGATACTCCGAAAATGGGGGAAGTTGGTGAAATTGGGTTCTTTTTGGGTTATGCCAATGGAACTCCAAACAAACGCGTTTATAACATCAAGAAGCGAATAGTGGAGATCGTGTTTGACATAACTCCTTTGAGTTTTGATCCTCCACCGTCCGAATTCGGTCCCAAAAGCGGTTATGATTATGATAAATTATTCGATTCGTTTGATCTTCCTGATGTTTCAGAAGAAGATTCGGAGGTTGTATACACACATCTTGTGAACAAAGATGAAGTGGATGCGAGCTGGAGAGCAAGTATTCCTACTAATGTGTCTTCGAATGTTCCAGTCGCTGATTCTTCGACCGTAAATGATGTTGTTGCTGAGCAGATCCCCAATGCAGCCGCTCAAACTACAAGTGGAGATCTATACGTTGACTTTTCAGCATATCCAAATGTTGATGCGTCTTCTGGTAATGGTGAAGCTTCTAGTAGTAATGCAAATGCTGAGGGGGAGATTCAATCGAATTTGGGAAACAATCTTCAAGCTCCGGCAATCCCAGTTCCAAGAACAAATATTCATCATCCTGTTGATAATATTATTATGAATCCAAATGCGGGAGTGCAAACGCGAAGGAGTATTTCAGAGATGCAATGTCTGTTCTCTGCTATCAAGAAAGAAGAAATCTACAATCTTAGCCTGCATGAATGTTTTATCTCTCAGATAGAGCCGAAGAACTATCAGATGGCTCTGAAGGATAATTCTTGGTGTGAGGCGATGCAAGAAGAGTTAGCTCAGTTCGACAAGTTAAAGGTGTGGAATTTGGTCGATCTTCCAACAGACCAGCATGCAATCAACACGAAATGGGTTTTCAAGTGCAAGAAAGACGATAAGGGTGTCGTTGTCAGAAACAAAGCACGGTTGGTTGTTCAAGGCTTCAATCAGGAGGAAGGGATTGATTATACTGAAGTTTATGCACCGGTGGCAAGACTGGAAGCTATTCGTTTGTTTCTAGCTTTTGCTGCACACATGCGTATTAAAGTCTATCAGTTGGATGTGAAAAGCGCTTTCCTTTACGGGAAATTGCATGAAACTGTGTATGTGTCCCAACCACCGGGTTTCGAAGCTCTAGGGCTAGACAACAAGGTCTATTTGTTGGACAAGGCTCTCTACGGTCTCCATCAGGCCCCTCGAGCTTGGTACGAGACGTTGTCAAAGCATCTTTTGGAGCATGGGTTCTCGCGTGGTGCGATTGACTCCACACTGTTCATTTTGAAGAAAGGGGGAGATTTTCGGATTGTGCAAATTTACGTTGATGACATAATTTTTGGTTCTTCAAATGAAGAATTGTGTCGTGAGTTCGAAGCGGTGATGAAGTCAAAGTTTGAAATGAGTGCGATGGGCGAGTTATCCTTCTTTTTAGGTCTTCAAGTGAGTCAAGAAAAAACCGGGACGTACGTGCATCAGACAAAGTATGTCCATGAGATTCTCAAAAGATTTGGATTCGAAGATAGCTTACCCTATGACACGCCTCTACCTACAAATCTCAAGCTTTCACCCGATGATGAGAAAGATCCTGAAGTGGATCCAACTCTATATCGAGCAATGATAGGTTCATTGATGTATCTTACTGCCTCACGACCAGATATTATGTTCTCTGTTTGTTTGTGTGCTAGGTACCAATCAACTCCGAAGGAGTCGCACTTGAAAGCTGTCAAGCGTATTTTCAGATATCTGAAAGGAACGCCTAAGCTTGGATTGTGGTATCCAGCTGAAGGTGGTCTGGATTTGATGGCGTATGCTGACGCAGATTTCGGAGGGTGCCGGATGAACAGAAAGTCAACCTCTGGCGGCGCACAACTTCTTGGGAATCGTCTTGTCTCTTGGCAATGCAAAAAGCAGGTTGCCGTTTCTCTATCCACGTGCGAGGCCGAGTACATTGCTGCTTCAAGCTGTTGTGCTCAGGTTTTGTGGATTCAGCAGCAAATGAGGGCCTACGGTTTGAATTTTACTCGAACTCCTATCCTTGTCGATAACAACTCTGCCATTTCCATAACAAATAATCCAGTTAATCACTCACGCACTAAGCACATAGATGTTAGGCATCATTTTATTCGCGACTGTGCTGAGAAGGGTTTAATAGAAGTGGTTAGGGTAGACACCTTGGATAATCTTGCCGACCTGTTTACGAAAACATTCGATGGGGCTAGATTTGAAAATCTGGTCCGAATGATTGGCATGATCAACCCAGAGTAAAATGCTTTCAAAACTCGCATAGAAACTTTATTTTATTTTTCTGTACAGTTCTTACCGCTTTCGAAAAATCGAAAAACTCTAAAAATATTTTACTTAGTTGTAGGATAAATTTCAGAAAAATACAAAAACATTTGAAAATTTTAAAATGAAGTCGTGTTGAGATATAAGGGAAATGATAGTACATCGGTTAGTCGTATCTGGTGCAGGACTATGGTTATATGCATAAAATTGACCGTTAACTGTGACAGCTTCATTATATGTTGCTTCGGTAGGTTTTACGCGTAAATAAGAACCTGTTTTTGGAATATAAACATAATGAACTGCGTAACTCGTGTGGTGCATCTCTCGGATATATGGTCTTGGTACCGTAATTTCGTTTGATAGATTGCCGAGGTTCTGAGATACGTGGTCTTTATGCTGTTTATCATCTGGGTATCATGGTTGTTTCTTTTACCGGAAATCAACGGGGACGCAAGTCTAGATCTTCAATGATACCATACATACGTGTAAATATCTTCAATACATGATGCATTCGACCCAAATAAGTGATAAACAATCACATGTCCCACAATATTATGCGGGAGTCAAGTTTATCCTCAATAAGTGATTCTATCACAAAGGACTTGCTCCTGTGCCCTTCGCATCTGAAATTCAAGTTCCTCCTCAATAAGTGATTTTATCACAAAGGACTTGTTTTCAATTCCAAATAAGTGAGTATCTCACATTAGCTTATACGTCAAAAACAGATGATAAATGGTATACTCACCAGTAAGATGATCTCTCGCGCATACCTTGATACGGGAGTATATTCTGAGGTGGGTAAACATAGTTACTGTCAGCCTTTAAGACACTTAATTCCATATCTCGAAAACAGTGTTCGAAAGCGTGCTAAAAGTTAAGTGGACCACAATACAGTTGAACGTCTTGAACTGTCAATATCATTCTAAAAGATTAAATCTAAATGGTATGGTTCTTGTGTTGGGTACTGACAGTAAAACCGATATGATTCCTTTGCTCCGACTTCACAAAAAGATAATTAATGTAAATATGTTCGTAGGTTTAATTTCCATTTCTGTCAAAAATTGAAAAACCTTAAAAAGATTTTGCTTTCTTGATTCTTTGTGCGAGGTATCTTATTAAGAATACTCTAGGGTTGTGAAAATTGTTTAAGTATGTTATTAAATGTTGGATTGTTTAATATTTCAATTGTTTATTCTGGGGTATTGGAATTTATTTTTGGGTTCCAGGTTTGGGCCGATGTCTCCGGGGTCAAGTTTCTTAATCCGGGGTTAAGTGTTTCAGGTCTGGATCGTTCATCTCAAGATGGAAGATTTGGAGAAGCTGTGTGCATCTGGATCGTTCATGACAAGATGGAAGATTTGGAGAAGCTGTGTGCGTCTGGATCGTGCATCTCAAGACTGAGGACGCAGTGATTTCTGAAAGGAAAGTGACTGTTGAGATTGCTAAGATACTGGATCCGATTTGGCTTGCAAACCTAAGGGAATCACACTTGAAGAAGCTTCAGCGCCTGCCCCTAAAATACAATGAAGAAGATCGTGTTCTTGCGGACCAGTTCATCAAGGTGGTTCAGTTCTGTGTGAAGAACAAGGTCTGGGCAGGAAGCAACTTTTCAAAGAGGGTTTGAAGATCTCAAGTTCAATGAAGACCATGCACTGATCAAGGGGGAGTTTGTTAATGCACTTTTGGTGATAAGTGCAAGTCTTCCAAAATTTAGGGTCTTTATTGTACATGTGCTCAAAGTTAGTCCCAAGATGTTCCTAGGGACAACTTGTCCAAGTTTTAGGAGGATTTCCTTAGTCAGAGTTTTGTGTATAGACTAAGGTCAGAGTTTTGTTATGTGTAGCTTTTGTCTGAGTTTTGTGGCAAAAGCTCTGAGCTTTGTGCTAGATGTTTTGTCCGGGCTTTCTAGTTAGTCTTGAAAGTCCGGGTTTCACCTTGTATATATCTCTTTATATGGAATAGACAAGGTAACGATTCTGTGTGAATTTCTGTGCACCTAACCCTAATCATTGTCTTTTGTCTGGCGGCTGCTTTGTGTGAGTGACGTCATTCATCTTCATCAAGAATACTCAGTGTATTCTTGATTTCTCTCTCAAATCCATGCATTCTAGTGTTTCATCTGCAGTGGTTGATCATCAGGTGGATTCCGCACACCTGTTGGTTGCTTTAGCTGAGTGAGATCTTGGATTCGGAGGCCTTACAGTTTTGTTCAAGACCCACGTCACGCCATTCCTCCCGGAGTACGACATACGAATGACGAAGACACCAGAACGAAACTGTTGAAAATTCATGACATCATGATGACATCACAACATCATATATGGATTATGTATATGATCCTATATGGATTTTCTATATATTTCAAAATAAATGGTTATATATATATATATATATATGGATTTTCTATATATTTCAATATAAATGGTTATATATCGATATAGGCTTTATCATCATCATCATACTCAATAAATCTCACCAATAGCAAAGCTATGGTAGGGTCTAAGGTGGGAAAGATGTAGACAACCTTACCTCTACTCCATAGGAATAGAGAGGCTGCTTCCGGTGAGACCTCCGGCTCGATCGATATAGGCTTTATCAAGATAGCCTATATCGATGTGTGATATATATATTTCGATATAGGCCTTATAATACATTCTATGTCGATAAAGGTTCTGTATTGATGCATGATCATGTATGTTTAGATGTGTTTCGATCATGTATATTTGTATGTCGATGTAACTCTGCTGTATGGGCTATAAATACCAGCAAAGCTCTGTTTCATTATGATATAGTTTCAATGAGCTAGAGAGAGAGAGAGAGAGAGAGAGAGAGAGTTGTTGGAAAGCTTTGTAATAGTCGAATCTTGTACCGAGACCCTGTTGAATCGAATACATGAAACCGTTTAATGTTGAATGTTCACGTATTATACATTCTCTTGCTCGGTTTGTGTCGTAACGAGGATTCCGCACTCGTTTAGGCATCCGAAACAAGAAATTATCGTAGTCCGACGTATCGGGACCTACAAGTGGTATCAGAGCGTACGGCTCGATTTCTTGTTGAAAAACCGAGTTTCGGATGCAATTTTTGAGTTTCTATTGAACAAAAAATCAGAAACCCAGTTTTTGTTTCATGAAAATATGATTTAAAACTCGAAAATCGGTTATTATTTGAAGTTGTTTTTGTTTAAGACTTGTTAAAACTGCCAGAGATAATTAAAATCGCAAGATTTGTTGAGTTTTTGAGGTTAAAACGCAAAACATCATTGTTTCTGGTGAGGTCGTCGGAATAGTACACCGTAATTAGTCATCCGAAAAGTACAAGTTGTTTTGAAATCTTATTGGTTGACCTGCAATTTTGTTTATGGAACAGACTCTCATTCTTTTATCTCCTGTGGTAGCTTTTCTCTCTTTGTGCAAAATTATCAAGCAAAAGTTCACAGTCATCTCAATTTCAAACAGAAATTATACAATTTGATGGTATAATACACTCTATTGTTTGGCCTCTAAATGAAAGCCCAACTGAATTCCAAGGGACAGCCCCGGTCCAGTTTATATCATCTAAAAAAAAAACCAAAGCCGGTTTTTGTTAGCAGTCCAAATTAATGTTGATTCGAATCCAAAGAGAAGTCCACTCATTTGAGAAGACCAGTCACATTGCTTAAAAGAATTTCATATCTTTATGATTAGCTAAGCCCACATTGCTCATTAAGTCGTATGGTTTGAAAATCAACAAAAGCTCTACTTCGTTTGAATCACCAGCCCATACCAAAACAAGCCCTCCTTGTAAAAAAAAAGGAACCATTTCACACATTATTTTGCAAGCCCATATATGGTTTGGATTTTTAAAGTGAAGCCCAACACCAATATCTTTTATGCAGTGTAGGTCCCTATTTCGCGGAGGATTACGAACCTAAACCTTGTTATACAAACCTACTAGCGAGTGCGGAATCCAAGCTAGTAAGCAAACCGAGTTAGTAGCAAGTAGAGAAACAAACACACAAGTTCACCGATTAAGACAACTTGTATTAATGCAATGAGGGTTCGGTTACAAGCTCAATGTTTACAGAAATGTTCTATAAACTCTCTAAGTGTGTGTGTGTGAGTTCTGGACAGAATGCTCTCAAGGCTCTCTATCTCTCGGAAGTGCAAATGGCAGAACTAACTCACACTCAACACATGCGTGGGTATATATACCCAGCTCAGCAGGTCTGCTCGAAGGATTCGAAAGATGGTCCGAAGGATCATCTTTCGGAAACAATGCTTTCGAAGGATAAGCAGGGACCTCGAAGGATGATCCTTCGAGGTCTACCATTCGAAGCATATCTTTCGATGAGATCGAAGGATCCAAATCATCCTTCGATCTCTACATCATCCTTCGATCAGAACATCTTTCAATATGCCAATTGTTGTCCAAGTCAAACCGGAGGATGGTTGACTTGGTCAACTTACAACACAAATCAGGACATCGTTTATATCAGACCGAATACAGACAAAGTACAGACACAAGTGCACCAACAAACTCCCCCTTGGCTGTAGCTTTGTCTTTGTCTTCCAATAAAAGTAGACTCGTCTTGAACTTCGACGGTCTTTGGGTCTTCGAGTTCTCAAAACTCTGATGTCCTTTCAAGTCTTCAATGTCGGAGGATCTTCAAAGTCTTCATGTCTTGAAAGCAGAGAGTGTATCAACAAACTACCCGTATCATGTAGAAAGTGTGTTGACCAAACTCCCCCTTAACATAAGCTCCCCCTTGAGTTATGCTCGTGAAAAGACTTTATCTTTATGAAGTGAGATCCCTGTGGTGTTGATGATGGCCAGCGGCAACTCAATCATCTTCATCTTTTGAGCGCCTTCTCGTCGTGTCTTCATTCCAAAGCTTGTCATCGACCATGTTCTCCTAGCCTTTAGAATCTGCACATGCAAGAAATCTAAACGCGTAATGAGAACAACTGCCTGGAATCGTATAAACAAATGACACACGAATGACCATGTCATAATCAAACACCGTCCGACAGTTTGAAAGTTTTAATAAATTTATCAATTTTAAATTCTAACTTTCAAAATCTGCAAATTTTTGACCGTTTATGAAGATTTAGTCAGTTCGGTTTTCAGCCAGGTTTTAGGTAACGAAGACTTGAGCTCCAACATCGTACGATCGAAAATAAAGCAGAAATAAAATCTTTTTGGCTTTTATAAAGTTTATATTAAAACACTCCTAAAATCTTTTTGGTATTTTTGAAATTAAAAGACAACAATTTAAAATCCTTTAAGTGTTATCAAACGACATCACCGCTAATGTCGTGCTGATATGCACCAAACGACGAAACTGTTTAAAGAAATAATAAAAGTTAAGCAGTAAATAAATAAATATATACACACATTCTTTTTGCGAGTTTCGAGGGTAAGAGAATCATATCAGTGTACGGTCATGCCAAAACACTCTTGTTGTTCAGTTAGTTAACATTGAGATAAGCATCCTATAACAATTATCGGTATTGTTGTCCACTTAAGCTCAACTTATCAGATGTAATCATGTTTAGAGGATACATTAAGGTATGATTTATACTTACCGACCGGTGTTCATCCACATCACGACACATTCCCGTATCAAGGTATGCACGAGGGTTCATCTTACCGGTGAGTATACCGATTATCATCTGTTTGACCGTATAAATTGTGAGATACTCACTTATTTTGATTTGAAAACAAGCCCTATGTGATATAATCACTTATTGATGAGGAACTTGATTTTCGTATGCATGAGGGCACAGGTGCAAGTCCGTGAACAGGTCAGTACTTCCGTACAGCAGAGAGACGAACTTGACACCCGGATAAATGTGATATTTTATCACTTATTTGATTTGGACATGTGATTGTTTATCACTTATTGAGGTCGAATGCAGTATGTAATATGTACACGTATGTATAGTATCATGGAAGATCTAGACTTGCGTCCCCGTTATTTTTCGGTAAAAGATACAACCATGATACCCAGATGATAAGCAGCATAAAGACCGAATATCTCAGAACCTCGGCAATCTATCAAACGAAATTTCGGTACTAAGACCATATGCCAATGAATGGTTCCCACCTGATCTTCAGTCGATTAAGATTTATATCACCCTGCACACTTTAAAATGATTGTGAGCCTACCGATACATCTTATATAGAGCTGCTTATCGTTTTGCATTTAAGGTTTAAAGAGGTTAGAATAGACCACTGATGTACTATCATTTTCTCTTTTGCTCTCCAGGAAACTCATTTTTGTTTTTCTATTGTTTTTGTGTTTTTGAAATTTTTCGATGTTTTTGGATTTTCAGATTTTTGGATTTACTCCCCCTAAAATCAACAAACTAAGATAAATTTAAAAAAAAAAAAAACACACAAAGATATTTACAAAAATGATTTTCCGATGTTGGTTTACTCTTGCTTGACCTTAATGCCATTTACCAATAATAAGAAGTCAAATCTAGATTTGTCAAAAGCTTTGGTAAATAGGTCGGCACGTTGGTCATCGGTGTGGACCTTAACAACATCGATTAGCCTTTTCTCAAAGCAATCACGTATGAAGTGATATTTGATTTCGATGTGTTTGGTCTTTGAATGCTGCACAGGATTTCTAGTGATATCTAAAGCAGCAGAATTATCAACGTAAATAGGAGTAGTTAGGAATTCAAAACCGTAGTCCCGCATTTGTTGTTGGATCCAAAGAACTTGGGAGCAACAACTTGAGGCAGCAATGTATTCAGCTTCGCATGTTGATGTAGCTACACACGTCTGCTTCTTGCACTGCCATGTAACTAGGCGATTTCCTAAAAACTGACATCCAGCCGTTGTGGATTTACCGTCGATTTTACATCCGCCAAAATCAGAATCACTGAAAGCTACCAGTTCAAAGTTATTATCCCTAGGGTACCACAGACCGGTGTCAGGGTACGCCTTCAAATAACGAAAAATCCTTTTGACAGCAGCAAGATGTGAGGCCTTCGGATTAACTTGATATCTGGCAAGCAGGCACGTCGGGTACATTATATCTGGCCTTGATGCTGTGAGGTACATAAGAGATCCGATCATAGCGCGATAGATTGAAGGGCTAACAGCTTCTCCCTTCAAGTCTGGAGTAATTCCGTGATTAGTTGGCAATGGGGTACCAATGGGCGTTGCATCAGACATCTGGAACCGGCTCAAGATGTCACCAACATATTTAGTCTGATGGATGAATATCCCAGACTCCGTTTGTTGTACTTGTAGACCCAAGAAGAAAGTCATTTCCCCCATAGCACTCATCTCGAATTTATCCTGCATGATGCGCTCGAATTCCCTACACAAGACATCATTAGTAGAACCAAAAATAATGTCATCAACGTATACCTGTACCAGAAGAAGATCTCCATCTTTTTCTTTGATGAAAAGAGTACAGTCGATAAGACCTCTTCGAAAACCGTTCTCCAGCAGATAGTGTGATAAGGTTGCATACCAAGCTCGTGGTGCTTGATGAAGACCATAAAGAGCTTTGTTGAGCAACCAAACCCGATCGGGATGGATAGGATCTTCAAAACCTGGAGGCTGTTCGACGTACACCTCTTCTTCAACCACACCGTGTAGAAATGCACTTTTCACGTCCATTTGATAAACCTTGAATCCTTTGAAGGACGCATAGGCTAGAAAGATTCGAATTGCTTCGAGACGTGCCACTGGTGCATAGACTTCGTTGTAGTCGATCCCTTCAATCTGACGAAAACCTTGAACGACTAAACGAGCTTTGTTTCGGATAACAACTCCGCGGTCATCCTTTTTGCATTTGAAAACCCAACGGGTACCAATCTTCTTATATCCAGCAGGTTTCTCTACTAGTTTCCAGACACCCAGCTTCTGGAATTGTTGCAGTTCTTCCTGCATTGCTTCAACCCAAGCATTATCTTTCAAGGCTTCTTTCCACGTTCTTGGTTCTTCTTGTGAGACATAACACGCGAAGGACCAGTCGTTTTGTTGTCCGGATTCTCGAATAGCTGCATACAAGCCTGCATTGTTGTTGTTTCGCAACATGTTTCTTGTTTGTACGCCACTTTGCACATTTCCAATGATGTTTTGCTGAGGATGGGTATTATGAATCCTTGTTTCTGGATTATCTGGAACTGGAACATTTATACCCAGGTTGTTAAGATTAAGATCAACAACCAATTCAAGACCCGGAATTGACGAAGAGGATGATGCAGTAGTCTCAGCTGTTCTATGTATATCAACTGGAGGAGTACCCTCTGAAGTACCATGAACTGCTGTTGTAGGAGCTTCTTGATCTGCATCTAGAAATTCATCATCCTCTGAAGATTCGTTCAATTCGTTTGCATCATGAAAATCCTCATTGTTGAGAGTATTATTGTTCACCGAAGAAGATGGTTCTTGATTCACAAGAATCGGACGAACCACCGGTGAAACTGTTGCATTGTCACTCTCGAAAAACATCCTAGCCGCAGCATTTTCTTCAACGGCTTCAACATTGATCGAATTGAAAAAGTCATCGTACTCAAACATCCAAGGTTGACCCGGATTTTTGACTGGCAAGGTGTGCCTTTGTACTCTGACCTCAGACCATTCCTCAACCCTTTTAGTCTCTAGATTCCAGACTCGTAAGTTAGGGGTGGCATACCCAAGAAAGTATCCATCAATAGCTCTTGCCCCAAACTTTCCATTAGGATCGATGATTGTGCATGGAGCTCCAAACGGTTCTAGATAAGACAAATCTGGTTTCCGTTTTTGAAGAAGCTCAAAGCAGGTCTTGTTGTGTCTTTTGACTGTAAGGACTCTGTTCAATGTGTAACATGCAGAGGCCACAGCTTCAGTCCAGAATGGAATGGGCAACTGTGACTCTACCAACATTGTCCTAGCAGTCTCGATCAATGTGCGGTTCTTACGTTCAGCGACACCATTCTGTTGAGGAGTATAGGCTGCACTAAACTCGTGAAGAATACCCTTTGAAGTGAAGAACTCCGTCATGGAATGATTTTTAAATTCAGTGCCATTGTCGCTACGTATCCGTCTAACCTTCAACTTATACAAATTCTCAATCTGAATGATCAAGTTTTTGATAATGCCAAAGGTTTCACTCTTGTGTGCCATGAACGCAACCCAAGAAAATCTTGAATAATCATCAGTAACCACGAGGCAGTATTGATCACCCCGAATACTCTTGTGCTTGACAGGACCGAACAAATCCATGTGCAAACGTTCAAGAGGAACTGCCACTGTGTTGATCTTCTTTATAGGGTGCTTCTTCTTTGTTTGCTTTCCTTTCTGGCACGAAACACAGACGTCTTGAAGATGGAAATTTTTGAGGGGAACACCATTCACCAATTCATTTGAAACCAAATGATTCATTTTGCGTAAGTGAATGTGACCCATTCGTCTGTGCCAAGAGATAGTGTCTTTTTCTGTGGCTTTAGAAACGAAACAAGTTGCTTGTGCAGACGTAGTAATAGCCTGGCTCATGTCAAGGACGTACAAATCATTTATCCTTGGAGCCGACAAGAGAATCCATTCTTTTGGAATTTTGAAGCCGGGTTTCAGCACATAACATCCATTAGCATCAAAGTGTACTGAAAATTTCTTGTCACAAATTTGAGAAACACTAAGAAGATTGTGATCAAGTTGTTGCACAAAATTGATCTTGTCAAAGCTGACAATCCCGTTAGATATCATTCCTTCACCCGTAATGTATCCACCTTTATCTCCAGCAAAAGCAACATAACCTCCTCTAATAGATTTAACATCGTAGAGAAGCTTCATGTCGCCCGTCATGTGCCTGGATGCCCCACTATCAACAATCCAATGACTACTGATAGTTCCTCCTGAAGCACCCTGCACATGAACTCAAATGAATTAGTTGGAGATGGGGACCCAAGCCATTGTGGTCTTGGGTCTTCCATTTTCATCAATGACAATCACTTCTTGTCTTTGATGGTTGGTGAATTGTGATGGTCCCCCTGATTCAGTAACCGATTTAGGTTTCCAAGTCTGTTTTGTTTTACCAGAATCTTTCTTTAAAATTTTAACTTCTTGATTGTTTGAAATTGTAGAAGTTTCTGGTTTTACAGCAACAGATTGTTTTTGAACCACATCAGTTTTAATTGCTTTTTCAACTTTCTTGACCTGTTGCCTTTTCTGTTTCTTTTCCCTTTCTTTTACAAGTCGGGGATCTTGTTTTGTGGAAACTGTTGGCTTACGGTCAGTTTTGCCACGGGGATCATCAACCTTTTCTTTCTGCTTATGAAGATATGGGCAGTTTCTAATAATGTGCCCAATGGTTCCACACTCAAAACATGATCTTCGTTCTACAAACCCCGAAGAATCATGTGATCGTCTAGCCGATGATGTTGAACTTTGTGAACCCGAGGTACTGGGTTTTGAACTACTGGGTTCATTTCTTTTCTCGACAAAAGCTTTCTTGACAAAATCTAAGTTAGATTGATTTTCAAACTTTTCAATTTTGTCCGTTCCCGTCGATTTTACAAAGTTAACATTCTTCTTCTTCTTTTGGTTCGGCTTCTTTTGCACTGGAGCCGGTGCTTTACCTTTGGGTTTAGTGTGATTTTGCTGTGTTGGCACTGTTGGCAATTTCTTGTTGCCAAATTGCTTTCGAACTTCAGCCTTTGGGATTGGAGGACACTGTGTGACTGTAACTTTAGGTCCTGCCTTTCCCAAGAACTTACTTGTCGAATTCTCAAAGACTTTGCAGATTAAGGATTGATTAACATTCTTAATGGGAAAATCTTTGTCTGAGTAAACTTTATCATCACCAACTAGAGTGTACAGCAAATTCACACTCTCCGACTCTTCTGCAGATGAGGACTCAGTTACAACAGTCTTAGCGGGTTGAACAGGGGGATCACATAGAATGTGATTCTCAAGAGGTATGTCCTCATTTTTGGCTACCGCATCAGACTTTGCTGGGACAGTATCATCAGATTCATCATCAGACGAATCAGCATCCTCAATCACAACTGGAGGATCTTGATTCTGTTCAGCACTCACAAATGTATCTGCTGACACATCTGAATCTGAGGATACTTCCTTTTGGTATCCGAGTCCTGCAGCAAACTCCTTAACATCTAGAGGCACAGTAGGTTCAAAGAATACCCTGTCCTCTTCATCAGGCATGGCGTCATAATTATGTCTCACTGGTGGTGGACACTTCTTGTAGCCTATGCATGTGACATCTCTCTTTTCCTTCTGAACATCAATGATGTGATCTAACACATAGCTAGAGCTCAAATAACTGTCTAGCTTGAGTTTGATCGCATCACTTTCAGTTTTCACACAAGCCATCTCTTTTTGCATTGTTTCAAGACGAGAGATATACAAATTAATGTCCGTCTGTTTTCTTGAAACCATTTTTGTCAATTCAGTTTTATCTTTCTTTAATGTTTCAATCATTGACTTAAATTCTTTTTCATGGTTTTCATGAAACATGTTGGCTTCTGTGCATTTTGAGAGATCCACAGTCAATTTTTGATTGTGGAGAAAGGTCACATCATATTTTTCTTGCAAAGCGTCATGCTTACTTTGCAAGTCACTCAAATTCTCATTCACAGTAGTATGTTTGTCTTGCAAGTCAAACAAACTAGCTTGTAAGGCATCATGTTTGCCTTGCAACTCAGACATACTTTTCTCCATTTCATCACATCTAGCATGCAACCTAGCACATTCATCACAATTAACAGCAGTGGGTTCATCGACACATACCTGACTTGATGAACCGTCGACATTAGCCATAAAGGCTGAATGGAGAGAGGACGAAGTATAAGCAGTTTGATCCACCAAAATAGATCTTCTTTGAGTTTCTGCTGCAGCTTCCTCCAAGAGTTCATCAATATCTGCATTGACTGCTGCATTCGATGTCTCACCCACATAATCATCACCAGAATTGGATGATTCTTCATCAGCACTTCCACTGTAACCAGACGAATCTTCATCTTCAGATGATTCACTACCACTGGCAGAAGATTCTCCACCACTGGTGTGAACTAGCTTCTTTACAACCTGAGCAAAACATGCTGTTTCATCAGGAGCATCAGCACCCAACTGGATTGACCAGTCACAACCTTCATCCACCTGAACTGCAAGTGCTCGGTTGGTTTGGCTATTTGCAGGCACCAATGAACGCTCAGTGTTTCTGTTCTGATTCTGCTGGTTGCCTCGGTTTCTGAAGGGATTTTGATTCCCGTGCTGTGCTGGCTTTGTACATTCCCTTTTAAAATGGCCCCGTTCACCACAGTTGAAGCACTTCACCGCCTGTTTATCGAACCCATACTTGGTGTCTCGCTTACTTTCCAAGCTGGTTCTGCCAGTACTTTCCATCCAATCCTTTGCTCTTCTCACAGCACTCGCAAAGGCCCACTTGATATCCATCAAGTCCATCTCTTCCTTATCAATCTGCCTGTAATCTTCTTGTGTCAGATTAATGTTACCAATCTGACCTTCTATCAATCCACAGTACGCGCTTACTACAGTGTTAAGCAGCTCCATGTGTTCCTTAGCTACTTCCACACTGATTTTAGAAAAACTTGAAGTGTCAAGCTGTACTGGATTTGACTTTGATTGTTGACCTGCAGCAGATGATGTTCCTCCATAACACGCATATTGTGGTTGTTGAGCAGGAGGAGGAGGAGGTGGTTGTATTGGATTTCCATACAGATCTGTGGTTGGAGGCGGCTTTACAGGAACTTGCACTGGATTGCCATACATATCCGTGCTTGTGACAAACGCCGTTTGAAGTGGAGCATGTGAACCAGCTTTTGCAGATGAAGTAGTGGAGGTGCCATAATACATCTCTGGATTCTGTGGCACTGCAACTCTCTTTGCCTTCAACGTTTCTTCCTGATCCTTGTTCTCCAGAAGCTGCACGAAATCGTTGATATTTGTAGTTTTCAACGTTCCGTTGTACTTCAAGATTTCCAGGAAGTTATTCCATTGAGGAGGCAATGCATCAGCAAACTTCTTTACCACCTCTGTTGGAGTCGTTGTGACTTCAAAGTTTGTCAGCTCAGTAAGCAGGTGATAGAAACGGCTTGTCATATCTCCCAAGGACTCCTTATCCATACATGTGAAGCCATCGAATTCTTTCTTCAGTAGATCTCGTCGTAGTTGACGTGTGGCTTCATTACCTACTCCTCTTGTCTTCAATGCATCCCACAGCTTCTTCGTAGTCTTGAAACTGACGAACTGATGATAAATATCCTTGCTCAGTGCTTGAGTAAGAATAGCGTATGCTTTCTTTTCTAAGTCATACGTCTTCTTTTGATCCTCAGGAAGATCGGCAAATGTAGCTGTCGAAGAAGCAGCAACCTCGATAGTTTGATCGAATTCCGTAGTGAACCGCAACCATAACTCTGTATTTTGACCAAGAATATATGTATGGAACCGATCAACCCATCCCGGATATTCATTAAGATGCATCAACTTAGGAGGCCTGTTCAAACTTCCGGTTTCACTTTCGCTTAGAAGAAGACTTTGAATACTCGGAGTTTGATTTGAAACAAACGCCCATTGACCAGCTTGAGTGGCATTTGTTTGTGAGGATGTAGATACCGGAGATTCGGCCCATGATGGAGATTGACTGGTATTCATGTATTTTCCACTGTCTGGAGCCGGACTTCCCCACCAACTCGGATTCATGATTGATGAGCAAAATAAATGCTAAGTAAGAATGATCCGAAAGATAACACAACCGAAAGATCCTGGTCGAAAGATCTGAAATCACAGAAACTTGTTAACAATAAAATGACCACAATCGAAAGATATAACCTTGTTCGAAGGATCAACAGTACTCGAAAGATTACTGTTGACTCTCGAACAATGATCTCGAAAGACTCAAGAACACGAAGGATTCCCTTTTGAAAGATCCTTATCTTTCGTGTTAAATCCTTATCTTTCGAACAACAGATCTCGAAAGATTCACCAATACGAAGGATCCTTATCTTTCGGACACTTGTCTTTCGATTAGATTCCTTTCTTGAAGGATATGACTCAGACTTCGAAGGATGGGTCGAAGGATAACAATCTTTCGAGCCTTCCTTGATCGACAAATGTCGAAGGATAGTCTTTCGATGTCGAAAGATATCTTTCGATGTCGAAGGATATCTTTCGAATGAGCACTGACACACTGACACAGATATGATGGGTTGGTGAAAAGGTGATTGGTTGGTAAGTCAACTTTCGGCAAAAGGGTATGGCAGGCTGACAACAATCTTACCAACCAAGATTTGAAATAAACTATGCCAAAAATGGATAAGCTTATCTTCAAACCAGTCACCGGAAGTTTAACCGGAGCTTTCGCCGGAAAACACAAAGTTACTCAAAAACAAGTTTTCAAGTTACCCAACCCACTTTAAAACACTCCCGGTTAGTTTAAACACGTTTTTACTCAAAGAAAATGCAAGAAACTTAGTAAAAACAGGTGCAAAACCAAGTGTTTCAACACACCAAAACTTGTAAAAACCCGGTTTTAAACAAGGTTAAGAGCCTTAGCTCTGATACCACTTGTAGGTCCCTATTTCGCGGAGGATTACGAACCTAAACCTTGTTATACAAACCTACTAGCGAGTGCGGAATCCAAGCTAGTAAGCAAACCGAGTTAGTAGCAAGTAGAGAAACAAACACACAAGTTCACCGATTAACACAACTTGTATTAATGCAATGAGGGTTCGGTTACAAGCTCAATGTTTACAGAAATGTTCTATAAACTCTCTAAGTGTGTGTGTGTGAGTTCTGGACAGAATGCTCTCAAGGCTCTCTATCTCTCGGAAGTGCAAATGGCAGAACTAACTCACACTCAACACATGCATGGGTATATATACCCAGCTCAGCAGGTCTGCTCGAAGGATTCGAAAGATGGTCCGAAGGATCATCTTTCGGAAACAATGCTTTCGAAGGATAAGCAGGGACCTCGAAGGATGATCCTTCGAGGTCTACCATTCGAAGCATATCTTTCGATGAGATCGAAGGATCCAAATCATCCTTCGATCTCTACATCATCCTTCGATCAGAACATCTTTCAATATGCCAATTGTTGTCCAAGTCAAACCGGAGGATGGTTGACTTGGTCAACTTACAACACAAATCAGGACATCGTTTATATCAGACCGAATACAGACAAAGTACAGACACAAGTGCACCAACATGCAGTCCATTGCTAATAATGCTAATAACTTGTGGGGTATTCTAAACAAAAACATTCAAAGCTCAAGCAAGTTTCACAATCATGCAATTCTTCGGCATGTGCTCAAAAGTGTTTAGGACTTCCATTCTCATATAATCCTCCTCCACAAAACTCAGAGATGTATTTTGGAAAATGTGGTGGCATCAGTAGTACACCACAAAGTAAACATAAAATGGCAACTAATCTGTATGGTTGGATTCCAGATTCTCGAATGCGGACAATACTTATATGCAAAAGGGTTTAGCACCATCTTGGTTTCACTCTCCTATACCGTCAAATAACCTTCCACCACCAAAAATAAATCATTGGGCTACACCTTCTGTCGGTTGTGATCAGACTGTAACATTGAAGAATGATAGTCAAACAAGAACTACGTTCTATGTAGAAATTGTCATGAACGTCATTGATGGTGAGTCCTCGGGTGAAAAGATGATAGTTCCGGACACAGCGGTATTTCGGATGAAGATTAGTGGCGAGGATCAGTACCTTTAGCTTTAGCGGCGACTATTGCCTCTTTTCTTGTAGTGTAGTATCATAATGATGGCGACTCTCCAAAATTTCAGAAACATTGATTTGAGTAGCTCCACAAATGGATTGGGTTGGGAAGGATTGTCAACTTCCTATAGCTAATGAAATCCTTTTGGGATTCATCCAAATTTACATAATTAGTAACTAAAAACCCAATGTGGTTTACACCTTGCTACAAATCCTATTCGTCGAATGCACCATTGCACCGTTGGGGATAAAGTAATCTTCACAATTAGTTTTATATATGGTAAAAAAAAGATTGTGTGAGTTAGTCTTCTAAAGCGAATGGGGATCAAAGACGATATCACTATACATATGATGATGGAGTTGTTTATGTAAGATTAAATATATTATGTATTAATATTTAATCTATAGCCATCATAATCATTTACATTATACAGATCAAAATAAATTAGAACCTATTAAATAATTAGTTGGTAATTGTTGATGGACCATATTACCCTTATTAACTAATTAGGTTTCCTCCTGGGTGCTTATATAAGGAGAATCATGTGGAGGTTAAGGGGTTACTCAGTTACACAATTACACACACCCCATTAGCCATAACATCATAATACGGCCTCCTCTCCTAACCGATATCCCTTTTCGGTTTTCTAAGTCCCCATCATTAGTCAGCACCCTAAGGAGGAACCAGATCACGATGACAAGCATGTCGAACTCCATTACTGGATTCTCCAACGCACTGTCTGCTATCACAGGTATGTTTTTTATGTTTTCCTTCATGTATAAACAGAACTGAACCAACATGTGGTATCAGAGCATATGTTGATTAGTCAGTTCTGTTTTCGTATCCATAATTCTGGGATTGAAACTTGGAAAACGGAATTTTTTGAAACCTTATGAATCATAACAGCCGGTTTCGAGTCGGTCATGTCCACTCGAGATCATTGTTTTCGAAAAAAAGGTTAATCATATGTTCACCGAATTTCAACTGGATTACGTTTTAGCCGAAATCTGTTTAGAAAAACTATTAATATTCAGGTTTCGGGTTGCAGAATTTATGTTTTATGTTTTTAGGGTTCATCATGTTCTTAGGAAAATTCAAAAATTCTATTATGTTTTGGAATATGATTCGGATTATTAAGTGTTTTTCCTGTTTTGATCTGATTTTGTCCTCTAAAAATTTTAGAAAACTGTTAAAAGATAAACAGTTACAATTTTTCGAAATATGTTGATAAAATTAGATCATCTTAAAACAGGAAATAATATCTCATAATCCCTTAGATTTCGAATTTTCAGTTACGTTATTACAATTAACAGCTGTTGGCAGGAAGCTTCGAGATCATCAGATTACGACATTACGACTCGAGACCATCAGTCTCGACTCGAGACCATCAGTCTCGACTCGAGACCATCAGTCTCGACTCGAGACCATCAGTCTCGACTCGAGACCATAGGGTCTTGACTCGAAATCATAAGGGCTCAAAGGTCTCGACTCGAGACCATAACGTCATAACTCGAGACAAAGGTTGCGACTCGAGACCATAACGTCATAACTCGAGACCGTGGTTGCGACACGAGACCTCATCATGACTCGAGATCTCATAACTCAGTCGAGACCTGACTCGAAACCTCATCATGACTCGAAACCTCACCGCGGAGTTTGTTCCGCGCTAACGGGTCCTTAAACCTTCACAACTCGAGACCAGCAGATCTCGACTCGAGACCATAAGGTCTCGACTCGAAATCATAAGGGCTCAAAGGTCTCGACTCGAGACCATAACGTCATAACTCGAGACAAAGGTTGCGACTCGAGACGATAACGTCATAACTCGAGACCGTGGTTGCGACACGAGACCTCATCATGACTCGAGATCTCATAACTCAGTCGAGACATGACTCGAAACCTCACCGCGGAGTTCGATCCATGCTAACGGGTAGTTTGCTATTAAATAATTGGTTTTGTAATTTTTAGTTAATTAATCAGAATCAGATAATGTTTTGCAAAACCAAAATAGCTTAACTTGAATGAGCTCCTAATGTATCATTTCTGGCCAAAGCTGACTTGATACATCTAGTTATCATTCAAGTATTACGAAAGCTATGTTAAGTGTGCATCTTAAGCATGAATGTTTTAATATCTGGCCAAAGCTGATTTAATTCTTTCATAGATGGCATACTTAACAAGTGCATAACTAAAGTGATTGTTTCAATTTCTGGCCAAAGCTGATTTGTTACAACCATTTTGCACATATGCTTAAATGATTACACTTCTGGCCAAAGCTGTTTTGTCTTCGTTTAAGTAGAATTTTAACTAAGTCTATTATATTGATGTTAGTAATAGACAATATCACAGCTTCATAATGTAAAATGGTCATTATTTATGCCTGCCTTAGTTTAACGTGCCCTTAGATCACATTAGGACTTCTTCCTTAGTATCATAACTTGCTCATCTTATTTCCACTATCAGCACCAAATCAGGGGATTCCATCTTTGACTGGTGATAACTTTGCTGCATGGAAGGATGCTCTCATGCTTACGCTTGGGCTGCTGGATTTTGATTACGCTCTTAGGGAGAATAAGCCAGCGGACCTTACCACTCAGAGTACTGCTGCTGAGCAGATACTTCATGAAAAGTGGACTAGGTGTAACCGCATGTGTCTCATGTTTATGAAGCAGTCCATAAGCAATGCTATCAGGGGAGCTATTCCTGATTCTGAAGATGCTAAAACCTACTTGGCTTCTGTGGAGGCGCAGTTCAAGGGGACGTCTAAAGCACACGCTAGTACCCTTATTCTCAAGCTGGTGACAACTAAGTATGATGGGAGGAGCGGCATTCGCGAGCACATCATGATGATGAATGACATGGCCAATAAGCTGAAGGGGCTGGAAATGGAAATCAGTGATGGTTTCCTTGTTCATTTCATCATTACTTTGCTTCCTTCGTCCTTTGAAGCATTCAAGATCAATTACAACACTCAGAAGGACAAATGGACAATGAGTAAATCGGTCGCTATGTGCGTATAGGAGGAAGAGCGTATGAGGATGGATCGCCATACTGATGTTGCAAACTTCACTACCTCCAATTCTAAGAAAAGGAAGAACAATTATCAGAGGAAGGATGCTTCAAAAGTCCAAAGGCCTAATCCTAATTCTAATACAAGTGCACCTTCCAGCTCTAAGAACTCCTTAGGCAGTATCCGCTGCAAGTTCTGTAAAAAGACAGGACACATGCAGAAGGAATGCCCTGACTTTAAGGAGTGGCTGGCTAAGAAAGGTAACGATTATTTCATGATGCTTGAGTCCTATAATTTAAGTGTTCCTGCTAATTCTTGGTGGTTTGATTCTGGTTCTATGGTTCATGTTACCAATTCTACTCAGGGATTCCTTTCAATCCGGAAGCTGGAAAGAAACCAAAGAACGCTTAAGGTTGGGGATGATCGAGAATTAGAAGTGAAGGCCATTGGAACATTACAATTAGTTATGAAAACTGGTTTATGTATTAAACTTTATGATACCTCATATGTTCCTGAGGTAACTCGGAACCTTGTATCAGGACCAAAGTTAGACATGGACGGTTTTATTGTTTCCCATGGTCATCGCAAACTCTCTATCCTCTATGATTCTGTTCTTTATGGTACTGGTGTTCTGGATGGTGGTCTCTATAGATTAGAACTAGAAGATAACTTTTCCAAATCTTTGTTGTCATATAACATTAATGAATCACTCACAAAGATGGAAGAGAAACGAGACTTAGAGACTTCATCCATGTTGTGGCATCAGCGTTTAGGCCACATTTCAAAAGAACGATTAAATCGTCTCATAAAGGATGAAGTCTTACCTCCTCTCGATTTCTCTGATTTTGGAAATTGTGTCAAATGTCTTAAAGGTAAAATGACATTAGCGAATAAGAAAGGTGCCACTAGAAGTTCTAATTTATTAGAAATCATTCACACTGACATTAGTGGTCCCTACCAAATCGCTGGCATAACAGTACATACTTCATTTATCACTTTCATTGACGATTATTCTCGTTACATGTACTTGTATCTTATTAAGGAGAAATCTGAATCTCTTACGACTTTTAAAGATTATAAGGCTGAAGTTGAAAAGCAATTAGATCGTCAGATTAAAGTTGTGAGATCAGATAGAGGCGGTGAATATTATGGAAGACATACTGATGTGGGTCAAGCTCCTGGTCCATTTTATGAGTTTTGTAAGGGCCAGGGGATTGTGAACCAATACACCATGCCTGGTACACCTCAGCAGAACGGTGTCGCTGAAAGAAGAAACCGTACCCTTGTGAACATGGTGCGCAGTATGTTAGCCAACACTAATTTACCATTATTCCTCTGGACTGAAGCGTTAAAAGCAGCTGTTTATATACTCAATAGAGTTCCTTCTAAGTCTGTCCCTAAAACTCCTTATGAACTTTGGACAGGAAGGAAACCGAGTCATAAATATATGAAAGTATGGGGCTGCATTGCTGAAGCAAAACTTTACAATCCTTTCCTAAGGAAACTTGACCCTAAAACAGTTACCTGTTTCTTTATCGGGTATCCTGAGAACTCTAAGGGTTATCGTTTCTATTGTCCTTCCCATGTCACCCGTATTGTTGAAACCAAGCGTGCCGCGTTCCTGGAGGATTTCAAGGTCAGTTGGAGCAGTACCAACCCTTACCAAGAATTGCAAGAAGTACAAGACGGGGGGGGGGGGAGACTCGTCGCTTACCATTACTCCGATTACTCCTCTTGTACCCAATGCAACTACTGCACCTGAAGCTACTGCACCAACTCTAAATTCACCTCTACAATCAGAACCCATTATACCTCATGACGAAGGCACATCAAACGCTCATAACCAAGAAAACGCTGTACCCGAAAATCCACTCAGGAGGTCATCTAGGCAAAGAAGGCCTACTAATTGGGATGATTATGTTACCTACCTGACTGAAATGGATCCCGAAAAGCTCAATGATCCTATCTCTTACAATGAAGCCATTAGCAGTGATCAGTCTTCTCAATGGAATAAAGCGATGATTGATGAGCTTGAATCCATGAAGAAAAATGACGTTTGGGATTTGGTAGAATTACCCAACGGAGTCAAACCCGTAGGATGCAAATGGGTGTTCAAAACAAAACTGGATCCGAATGGGAACGTTGAACGCTACAAAGCGAGATTGGTTGCAAAAGGCTACACTCAGAAAGAGAGAATTAATTATCAAGAGACGTTTTCACCTGTCTCTCGTAAAGATTCATTAAGGATCGTCATGGCCCTAGTAGCTCATTTCGATTTGGAGTTACATTATATGGACGTTAAAACCGCTTTCCTTAACGGAGATTTGGACGAAGATGTTTACATGAAACAACCTGAAGGCTTTAAACCTGAAGGTCAGGAGCATCTAGTCTATAAGTTGAAGAAATCCATTTACGGGTTAAAACAAACATCACGTCAGTGGTACCTCAAGTTTGATGAAGTCATGAAGAGGCAAGGTTTTATAAAGAATCAAGTGGATCAATGCACCTACCTCAAGATGAGTGGGAGTAACTTTACTATACTTGTCCTTTATGTAGATGATATTCTATTGGCAAGTAATAGTTTAGACATGTTGCATGAGTCGAAGCGGTTACTTTCGCATAACTTCGACATGAAGGATCTCGGAGATGCTTCTTACGTCATTGGCATCGAAATTCACCGAGATAGAAACAAAGGGATCTTAGGATTGTCCCAAAGGGCTTACATAGATCGTGTCCTCACACGTTACAACATGCAACAGTGCAAACCCTCCGTCGCTCCAGTAGTTAAGGGAGATGTTTTCGGTTCATTCCAGTGTCCGACAACAGAGGTTGAGAAGGAGCAAATGAGCCAGATACCTTACGCGTCAGTAGTCGGGAGCTTGATGTATGCTCAAGTCTGTACTCGCCCAGATATCGCTTATATTGCTGGAATGCTAGGCCGTTATCAGACTAATCCTGGATTAGATCACTGGAAAGCAGCTAAGAAGGTACTTCGATATCTGCAAGGGACGAAAGACTATAAACTGACTTATAGAAGAAGTGATCATTTAGAAGTGGTGGGCTATTCTGATTCTGACTTTGCCAAATGCAAAGATGACAAGAAATCCACTTCGGGCTATATCTTTATGTTAGCAGGCGGCCCTATCTCATGGAAGAGTCATAAACAACAGTTGACCACAACTTCCACAATGATGGCAGAGTACATTGCTGTTTATAACGCAACCTGTCATGGAATGTTGCTTAGAAATCTGATCATTGGACTCAAAATCGTTAATTCCATTTCTAGACCATTGAAGATTTACTGTGATAATTCAGCTGCCGTTAGTTTCTCGAACAGTAACAGTTCGACTGGAGCTGGTTTATATCTCGATACAAAATATCTATTTGTACGTGAACGAGTTGAGGAAAATAATCTATGTATGGAGTATATTAGTACTAAGGATATGCTTGCGGATCCGATGACTAAAGTTCTCCCTCCTAAGGTTTACGAAGAACATGTTCGGAATATGGGATTTAGTAAAGACCTTATTTAAGCATATTGTACTAGCTTATGTTTATGATTAATGAAATTTCCTCAGTTTGATTTTGTATGTCTGTTAGAATATGTTCAACCGGTATAATGGCATATAGACAAAGAAAGTTACAAGTCAAACAAAGGGCTTAGGCGTATTTTGATCATGACGATTAGGTTTTAAATTAAGGCTATAGTATGATTAATGGGGGTCCTGAGTCGCATAATGATTCAACGGCTGTATTTTTCTGCTATAGTACTTGTTTAAGGCTAAAATGAGTGTTAACTCCTGATCAGGCTTATCTAATACTCATAGTAAATGACTACTTTGCTAAGTGGGAGAATGTAAGATTAAATATATTATGTATTAATATTTAATCTATAGCCATCATAATCATTTACATTATAGAGATCAAAATATATTAGAACCTATTAAATAATTAGTTGGTAATTGTTGATGGACCATATTACCCTTATTAACTAATTAGGTTTCCTCCTGGGTGCTTATATAAGGAGAATCATGTGGAGGTTAAGGGGTTACTCAGTTACACAATTACACACACCCCATTAGCCATAACATCATAATACGACCTCCTCTCCTAACCGATATCTCTTTTCAGTTTTCTAAGTCCCCATCATTAGTCAGCACCCTAAGGAGGAACCAGATCACGATGACAAGCATGTCGAACTCCATTACTGGATTCTCCAACGCACTGTCTGCTATCACAGGTATGTTTTTTATGTTTTCCTTCATGTATAAACAGAACTGAACCAACAGTTTAGTGAATCATTTTTCGAAAGAATCCCATAATTTTTTTTAATGGGCCACAAGAGTATATTGGTTGCAAAGATTTGAGAGTCAAACTAATCGAGATTGCATACTTGGTTCCACATTGATCGATTTATGATGGCATAATCTTTAATTGAATATACACTTATGCAATAAAACTAATAAAACCTACCTCTTATAAGATTCTGATTGTTCTACTTTCTATGGATTCAAACGGGAGGATTTGTTGGCATAAATTCAAATCATACGTTTTCTTTATCATAATCTATGCATGTATTTGACATATATTTATTACATTGTCTGTCACTCCTTTTGTATCTTGTTCATTTATGGGAGTTGACAGCTTAAATCCTTGCATGTAATATTCCACAAGGAAAGACATGAAAATTAAAAGCATAATCATTAAGAAAGTAGAAAGTGAACATAAATCACCAAAACAGATTTGATGGGATGGACTAAGATAGTTATTCAAAAGAACTTGTTTACTGCATTTGAATTTCCTTCCCCCTTTACCACATAAACCAATATTTATTTTTTGATGTAGGTTTTAAACACAAACAAATTTAAGAAACTTACTTTTCTACATGAGTAAACAAAGAAGTTATCTAAATAAAAAAAATAAGTATCACTAGAGTTTTCATGCAAACTAAAACCTCATATCTTGTGAGAAATCATGGAACCCTTTTTGTTCATGGATGTTGTTCTTGAGCCTTTGCAATAGTGAGAGTTTTGTCTAGGTTTCTTTGACAGTGATAGCAACTTCAAAAACAATACTTCTTATCCTTGGCTTGTTCACCTTTACAAAAACACTTAGGTTAATAGATAAGAGGATATAAACTTACTTTATTATGTATGGACAACTAGATTAGTAGGAATAAAAAAAGGGACGAGGCATAATGAAAATAAATGGAGTTGAAATTGTAAATCATTTTGACCTGTATTGGGTTAAGTTTACGTGCCAATTTTGATATTTGTATAGCGGATTTTATATATATGATATTGACTTTCTTGTTTTATGTGTACTAAAGTGTTTAATGTAGTACCAATTGATATGCATTTTATGTTATTATAGAAATGGCCCTGAAAAGAGCCAATAATATGCCTGTGACCGATATAGCACAGATGATTGCTCAACAACTCCAGACAGTAATTCCTACCGTCACCCACCTCCATCGCCGCCGTCCATCACTCACTGCTGACACCACCACCGCCGCCACCACGACTACCGTCGCCATGACCCACATCTGCCCCCGCCATCACCCGCCACCGCCGTCACCCGCTTCCGCCCCTACCGTAAGCCGCAACCATCACCATCTATGCCACCAACCTCTGCCCCACCACCATCCACCACTGCCGCCACCTCCGACCACCGCTACCACTAACACCTATCACCTCCGACCACCGCTACCTATCACCACCGACCACCGCCCCTCACCACCGATTTTATTACTTTGTCTTTTATTGGCTACCAAACAACACAAAGTAATGATTTTTTCATTCTGACATGGTACCCAAACAAGATAGAGAATGATAATGATCCATTCCTTTACCTCGTCCATTCCGTTGTCCATCCATTCTATTACGCCATACCAAACAGACCCTAAGAATGTAATCCCATATAACAAGGCATGCCCATTGGTAGTCAGGAGGGTGCAAAGCACCCGACGCCGAGCACAGGACCGGGACAAAGGACGTCAATAACACATTTATTTTGAACGAACAATGACTTAGCCGAAGTTGACTTTTATGAAACAACCACCCATGTATGTTAACTCTCGCCTACCTAGGTTTGTTCACCTACAAAATGATAGCTAGGTGAGAAAAAATATTAGGATGTAAAATTACAACTTGAAGATATGAACGATTACACTTACAGAAATAAACGGAGGGGGTAGAATGAAAATTAAAAAATGGGCAAAAACTGTAAATTTTTGTTGGGTGACCTAATTATAAAAGCCTACTATCGTTGTTATTCTTTTGTGAGGTTTTATTCTGCCGGCAGACAATTAGCTAGATGGCCGCAGTATCGTCGTTGTTTGATGAAATCTAGCCCACTGATATCGCAAAATCATCTGTGAGTGGTATCGTCCGTCATCAGTTTTTGCCTTTCGATTTTTTCATGACTGAGAATTGATCTCATTGTGCAGGGTGTTGAAGAAACATCGTTGACTGCTTATAGGATTTCGGAGGACGATCTCATCTCAGGTAACTTCGTCTTAAATCTGTTGCAAATTTAGCACTTTTCTATGAAAATTTTGAGCGGATTTTGTGGATCGATCTACGTTTTCTTTGATTTGAGTTTTTTTTTTTTTCATGTGAATTGCGTATCTTAGACCTAGCGATAATTTTTTTAAACACAGTTAAGTTTGTATATAATAGAATCTAAAATTAAAAGTCATTGTTAGGGATTGATTGAGTCAACAAGATGTCAAAATATTTATACTGAATCTGGTTTGGTATCTCTGTATAATATTTTGGTAGAATCAATCATGATTTATAATTGCCCTCTATTTTGCATATCAGTCTTATGGAGTTGCTGGAAGGTGTTGATCGTCAATTCAAAAAACTTTGGTGGCTTCTTAAGAGATCTATGATGGATTGTTTGAAAATTTACACTCTTTTGTGAAAAGATATATGGCAGGTAACGAAACTGAGTCATGCCATTATATGTGAACGATCAGAGCTTTGAGACAAAAGTCAATAATAAACAAAGTACTGTAGTCAAACTAGCTTTACACTCATCGGTCACATTAGAAAGCAATTGAGACAAAAGCTCTTGCAGCCTCCACCCTCTGAAAATCTTTTTTCCAGGAAGAGACTTTTTGATTCTTTTTTTGGATACATTGACCAGTTTTGGTGTTCACCGCTTCTATAGAACTTCCCATAGTAATACCATATAACATTTGGCATATCTTTATCCCCCATGAACTTGTTCACAACGCGAAGATTCTTGCCAAATATATATAAACCAATAATAAAACTATCATGTTCAATCGCGCTCCAACATTCTTCACTTGATGAACACGGAACTGAAACCAAACCATTGTTTGTTTCACAACCTACATTACAAAACTCACCCTTTCTCACCCTTTCTCCCCATTTCCCACCAAACCCTTCACCTTTCTCACGGATTCTCCCCCAAATCGGTTCATTCTCATCAATTTCACCAAATTCTCCTATAAATCGGTAAGTAATGTTTGTTTTAAGTTGAATTTCTTCTTTATTTTGTAACATATTTTGTTAATTTCTTGATTTTTTTTTGTATATATGTGTGTATGCTAGATAAATCCGCCCACCCACCACATCTTCGATCAAGACGAAGTCACTTCGAGTTGAAATGAAGCCACAGATCAAGACGACGGACACGAAGACAATGGCGGTGATGATAACATGATGTAGTTTTACACGTTTTATGCAATGTTATGATGTTAATATGTGAATTAAATGAATAACTTTTAAGTAGGTTTAGGATGTTTATATAATTATTATGTTTATGTAGTTTGTTTGTGAGTTGAGAAGAAAAAACTGGAAATTGGCAGGTTTTGTGTATCGTTGAAAACCGGAAATTATTTTAAATGCAAAAAAAAAAAAAGTAAAAGATAAAAAAGGACTTTTAGCGGAGATTTTGTGGCTACTAAGTATCAGAGTCTTTACCGACGTAGGTCTATTGTGACGACGTGTCGTCGCAAATGGTTGTACACCTTTAGCGACGATAAGAATTTTTAGCGGCAACAAATGGATCAATACTGACGACCTTAAAAGTATTAGTGGCGAGGATTAGTACCTTTAGCTTTAGCGGCGACTATTGCCTCTTTTCTTGTAGTGTAGTGACATAATAATGGCGGCTCTCCAGAATCACAGAAACATTGATTTGAGTAGTTCCACAAATGGATTGGGTTGGGAAGGATTGTCAACTTCCTGTAGCTAATGAAATCCTTTTGGGATTCATCCAAATTTTCATAATTAGTAACTCAAAACCCTATGTGGTTTACACCTTGCTACAAATCCTATTCATCGAATGCACCATTGCACCGTTGGGGATAAAGTAATCTTCACAACTAGTTGTATATTTGATTGAAAAGGAATGTGTGATTTAGTTTTCTAAAGAGAATGAGGATCAAAGACGATATCACTATACATATGATATTGGAGTTGTTTAAGGAATCATTTTTCGAAAGAATCCCATAAATTTTTTATATGGGCCACAAGAGTAATATTGGTTGCAAAGATTTGAGAATCAAATTAGTCGAGATGCATATCTGGTTCCACACTGATCGATTTATGATGGCATAATCTTTAATTGAATATACACTTATGCAATAAAACTAATAAAATCTACCTTTTATAAGATTCTGATTGTTCTACTTTCTATGGATTCAAATGGGAGGATTTGTTGGCATAAATTCAAATCATACGTTTTATTTATGATAATCTAGCATGTATTTGACATATATTTATTACAATGTCCATCACTCCTTTTGTATCTTGTTCTTTTAAGGGAGTTAACAGCTTAAATCTTGCATGTAATATTGGGGGGGGGGGGGTGGATAGTGCACGGTCCTCCCAACCACCGGAGTGATCCCACTCCGGGAGCCGCAAACCGACCAAGCTAGCTTGGCGGTCAATTCCCCTTGCCGAGTTCTTATCCTTGGCGACATATGCCACTCCCAAGACTAGAACCCGGTACCTCTACCTCTGAGAAGAGGTGGGCTACCCCGGTTGGTTTGCATGTAATATTCCACAAGGCAAGACATGAAAATTGAAAGCAAAATCATTAAGAACGTAGAAAGTTAACATAAATCACCAAAACAGATTTGATGGGATGGACTAAGATAGTTATTCGAAATAACTTGTTTGGATATTACTATCTTCACTGCGTTTGAAAATGTTAGACTCTGGCGGTGATGATAACATGATGTAGTTTTACACGTTTTATGCAATGTTGTTAATGCACTTTAGGTGATAAGTGCATGACTCCCATGTTACCAATGAAAGTTTGAAGATCTCAAGTTCAATGAAGACCATGCACTGATCAAGGGGGAGTTTGTTAATGCACTTTTGGTGATAAGTGCAAGTCTTCCAATTTATTAGGGTCTTTATTGTACATATGCTCAAAATTAGTCCCAAGATGTTCCTAGGGACAATTTGTCCAAGTTTTGGGAGGATTTCCTTAGTCAGAGTTTTGTGTATAGGACTAAGGTCAGAGTTTTGTATGTGTAGCTTTTGTCTGAGTTTTGTCTAGGCAAAAAGGTCTGAGCTTTGTGCTATATGTTTTGTCCGGGCTTTCTAGTTAGTCTTGAAAGTCCGGGTTTCACCTTGTATATATAACTTTATATGGAATAGACAAGGCAACGATTTCTGTGTGAATTTCTGTGCCCTAATCATTGTCTTTTGTCTGGCGGCTGCTTTGTGTGAGTGACGTCATTCATCTTCATCAAGAATACTCAGTGTATTCTTGATTTCTCTCTCAAATCCTTGCATTCTAGTGTTTCATCTGCAGTGGTTGATCATCAGGTGGATTCCGCACACCTGTTGGTTGCTTTAGCTGAGTGAGATCTTGGATTAGGAGGCCTTACAAGTGGTATCCGAGCAGTGTGCTCATACTACAGTAGGTGTTTCTTAGTTTGAAGGTTTTGGTGAGAAAAGTTCATAATTTGATTGGGTTTAGTGAGATTTTAGTGAGTTTTTGTGTTTTATTCATGATTCTTCCTTCATCTCTAGTGATTTGATGATGGATTTTGAGTAGTTTAGTGAGTTTTTAGTGTTTTCTTCATCTGGGTTTTACAGGGGTTTTTGTTCTTGTTCATACAGAGCTTTGAAGGTGAAAAAGATTCTGAGTTTTGATCTTTGGAAGCTTGGTCCGTGGTTTATACTTTGTGTTTGTGTCTTCGGGTATTGTTGAACCAGTGTGTAGTCACATTGGGGAGATACTCCGAAGATTGGTTTCTTCTGAGTT
This sequence comes from Helianthus annuus, assembly GCF_002127325.2. Taxonomy (NCBI): domain Eukaryota; kingdom Viridiplantae; phylum Streptophyta; class Magnoliopsida; order Asterales; family Asteraceae; genus Helianthus; species Helianthus annuus. The sequence continues at coordinate 5,063,968 of NC_035445.2, forward strand.
TTGAGACTTGTCTGAGTTTTCAAATTCAGTCTGAGCTTTTGTCCTTCTCTGAGTTTTCCTTTTAAAGTTGTTAGAGTCTGAGTTTTCACTTTAGTCTTGTCCGAATTTTCCCTTTTAGGTTAAGTTTAGTCCGAGTTTTTTAGCCCCTTGTTAGGTCCGAACTTTATTATATATTCTAGTCCGAGTTCTTTAACATATTTTAGTCTTAGTTTCCTTTTCTTGATAGATATAAAGAGTCCGACTTTTTTAATATAGTTCCTTTAGTCCGAGATTTTTCTTATAGATATTAAGGTCTGAGTTTCCATTAGTTTGGCCCGAGTTTCTTGAGTCTTTTATATAAAGAGTCCGATCTTTTGATATAGATATTTAGTCCGACTTTTATTATATATTTTTAGTCCGAGTTTCTTATTATTCTAGGTCCGAATTTTTTTTTATTATTTTGTAGTTATAGTGTCCGAGTTTAATACTCTGAGTCTTTGGTCCGAGTTTAGTAGAGAGTGTTCCATAGTGAGTCCGAATTTTTATAGAGTCCGAGTTTTTTGGATTAGTCCGAGTTTTAAGTCTTAGATTAGTCCGAGTTCTTTTAATATTCATAGAGTCCGAGTTTGATTTAGTACATTAAAGTCCGATTTTCATTTTTTTATATTATAGTCCGAGTTTTTAATTTTGGTGTCCGATTTTTTTTTTGTTTTAAGAGTAAGTCCGAATTTTAAGGGTGTCTGAGTTTAAAGTTCTAACAGTGCAGTCCGAGCTTTGTTTGTGTTTTATTTCAGGTTCTCTGATCCGGGTTTCACACTCTGATTAAAGCTTAGACATTTCACTTTGAACTTGGAAAAAGTCTTCTGTGACACAGTTTTTGCTTGGAAGTTCTCTGTTGTTTTTCTGAAATGGCAAACAACAATCTCACTGCAATGGTACAAAACCTCAAGCACAATGCTGAGGTAGGAAGTAGCGACAAACCTCCGTTGTTGATAAACGAGCTTGATTTTCCTGAGTGGAAGGAGCGTTTTGAAAGATATGTGCGAGCAAAAGACATCAAAATCTGGTTGTGTATCATTAAAGGATGTGGAGCTACTCCAGTACGTACGTTGACGATTGATACGTATCTGGCTCTCACGGACGATCAGAAGAAATTTTATGACTGTGAAGAGAAAGCTATGTCAATGATAACGATGGCAATGACACAATCTATACTTCATACGTTCCGTAAGAGAAATAGCTCAAAGGAATTATGGGATAGTATGATCCAGCGATATGAAGGAAATGAAATGTACAAGAAACGACGTCTCGAACGTTTGAAGACTCAATTCGTTGTGTTCAAGGCTTTGAAGAATGAATCATTTGATGACACAGTGAATCGATTTTATCATCTGCTGAGCGAACTTGATAGAAGTCAAGAGGGTATCTACACTGAATTCGAGAAGGTTGAGAAGTTTCTGAATTGTCTTTCGAGAGAGTGGAATATGTACACCGCTTTGATCAGAGAGGGTGTTCTCTACGAAGAGCTTTCATTGGAAGAAGCTGTTCAGAAACTGAGGGGTTACGCTTGGAATATGGAAGATCAAGCATCTGATTTTGAGAAGATCCAAGATCCTCAGTTGTATAAAGCTTCGAAACCAACGGATAAGGGTAGTAATGGTGGAGTCGGTGTTGCTTTGTATTCGGAGAATGAAGGTCCTGCAAGTGAACACGCCTTCATAAGCAACAATGACAGTTCAGGTGGAACAACCAATACGAATCAAGGGATGTACTCCTCTAGTGGAGCTCAGAAATCTCAAGGAACAAGCCTGAACATTCCTAAGATAGATGCAAGCTGTTTAAAGATGATTGAAGAAAACATGAGTCTGTTGGCATCCTTCATGACTGCCTACGAGAACTTCTGTCTTGGAAAGCTTGTTGAACCATCAAGTCTCGATGAGGACTTTGATCAGATAGATCAAGATGAAATGGAAGAACTTGATCTACAACTCAATATGGCACTGTTAGTCCGAAGAGCGAAGAAGTTTCTGTTGAAGACGGGTAGGAAGTTCATAGGAGGTCAGACAAAGACTCGAATGGGAGTCGACATGTCCAAAGTAAAATGTTACAACTGTGGTATTTACGGGCATTTCGCACGTGATTGTCGAAAGCCGAAAATGGAAAGATCTGACAACAATTCCCGAGGAAATAATTCAAGACCTCACAACAATTCATCAGCTGGTACCTCTAACTCAAGTGCTCGTTCAAGTGGGTCTGAAAATCTTACACCTTCGACAAACAATGCTATGGTGGCTCAACCTCTACAGAGTGTGACTGAGCCTTATGATTGGGGTTGTGCCTTGGAAGACATTTCGGGAGCTATTGTGTCACAAGCATTTATAGCTGAAATTGTGAACGAAGAAGTGTGTGAAGAAGTTGTCGAAGAGACTAGCATTGAGGAGCTTGCAGTTGTAGCTGAGGTTATTGTGGAAGAATTGGATTCGGGGAATTTTGCTGAGAATGAAAATCCATCGATTGAAGAGTCTGTTGAGAAGTCTGGCAAGACAGAAGATGGAGAAAAGGGAGAACGCTTTGAATTCAACATCTCCACAGCCGAAATGCAGCAATTTGCGGATGCAGAAGCTAAAAGGTTGGAAGAAAACTCCATAGAAAACGAGGCTTGTGCATTCATGGCTGGCATTGAGGTAAAATCATCTTCTGTAGATAAGCGATGTGCTAGATGTGTTGAGTTTGTGACTAAGATTGATAGATATGCACTTCATAACACAAACTTAATTGCAGATTTAGAAAAATCCAGAGAACTCATTGCTGTTTTGTCTAATTCGGATAAAGAACACCGAATTAAGATAAAAGCACTGAAAATGATATCTCTGAATTTGAGAGACTTGTGGCTGTGGGTAATCTTAGAAATCAGGAATTAAAATCTGAACTAGAAATGAATCAAAATTGTGTTTTGGAAAAGAACAAAATCATTTTGGAAAAAGATAATCTGATTTTAGATTTGCAACGAAAGATTGAAAAATTCAGGGATTCATCCGAAGTGATGAATTTCTGTATTAATAGCCAACGTCTCAAAGAATCTGAGGAAGAAATGTTCGGTGTTGGTTATAATAAGGTGCCTCCACCGGTAAACCATAATTATACATCAATGCCAAGCATCGATCCTGAATTGGCAAACTTTGTGCCAACGACCTCTGACAGTTGAACCACAAAGTGAGTTAGAATCTGAGCCAGATGAAGTTACAGACTCAGATCAGTCGAAGAAGAGTGGAATTTCAAAGAAAAATGAGGTGAACCTTGAAAACATTGAAAATTTGATAAGCAACAAGATTTTGGAAATTTTCAATCAAGTTCAAAATGAAAAATCAAAACCAAAGTCACGTGGGAAAAATAAAAAGGCTTTGAAAAATGTCCCTAAAACTGAGTTTGTTAAAGGGGAGGATTTTATCAAAGAAGAAGTAAAAACTGAAACAGGTTCCAACTCTCAGTTTGTGAACTAAATTTTGAAAAATCCCACCAATGCCTCTTCATCTTCGACCGATCATGAGGAACGTCCGAAGAACGCTGCGAAAATTCGCAAATGCTACAAGTGTCGTGGGAAAGGACACTTAGCAGCAGACTGTCCAGATGACAGGGGTAAATCACTTGTTGATCCTGATCAAAAGAAACCTTTTGTTGACAAACCACAAAATGAATCAGTTAATGTTGAAAAGAAAAATGGTAAAAATCAAAAGGTTGAGAAAAACAAAGTGATTAAACAAGAAGTAAAACCAGTTGTTAAACCAAATGTTAAATCACAACAAAATCAGGATCAAGAGGAGAAACCCGCTGTTATTAACCGTGGGGACAGATCAGAAAATGTGCCTCAAAGACATGATACTCGTGAGAAAACCCCTCACAGACGACAAAATCATGTCACCTTTCAAGGAGTTGAGAATGACAAACGTTCTGGAGGTTCGAACAACAACTATGCTAGACCTCATGCACAGAACAGATTCGTGAATGATCGAAATGCGTCACCCCCCCCCCCCCCCCCGATTTCCAAATCAAAGACCGCATTCGGATAATCATCCACGATCATTCTCAAGACACGAAGATGCTCCTAGATTTGGTAGGAATTTTGAGGCACCCAGGAATCAAAATTACAATTACCAAAACTATGGAAGCCGAGGGTATGGAAACTCTGGTTATACCAACAGATCGTCAACTCCGTACAATCCACGATTTGCGGGGACTCATTCCAACAATTTCTGAAATGGAAATGGTGGACACAGAGGCGATGATGGTTATTTCAAAGAGTTTTCTTATGTTGACGAATCAGGACGACCCAAGACCATCATGGCTTGGGTCCCACACTCTAACTAAATTTTTGTTGGGGAGTGTAGGAGCAGCTGAAGAGGGCTATCTATATTTGGTATATAGATAGTGGCTGTTCCAGACACATGACAGGAAATAAAGAATTATTGAACAATTTTAAACAATTTCGTGGTGGATATGTGAATTTTGCCGGTGAAAAGGGTGGTTACATCACCGGTGAAGGCTCTGTGTCAAATGGAAAAATCACGCTGCATAAAGTGAACTACGTTGAAGAACTGAAGCATAACTTGATGTCGGTTTCTCAAATCTGCGATAACAAGTACACAATGTTGTTCACTGATAAAGCTTGCTTCGTTTTGCGTCCGGGATTTGTTGTTCCTGAAGATTGGATCGTCATGAGGGCTCCAAGGGTGAATAACACATATGTCATGGACATGCGCCCGTTGGTTAACTCGTCTGCTCCAGTGACTTGTCTACTTTCAAAGGCGACTGAAGATCAATCGTATCTCTGGCATAGGAGAATGGGCCACGTGCATCTGCGAAAAATGAACCACTTAGTGAAAAACAACTTAGTGTTGGGGGTTCCTTTACGTACTTTCAATATGCACAATAAATGTGAATCATGTGAAAAAGGAAAAATCAAACGAAAGCCTCATAAACCGAAAACAGTTAACTCAATCCAAAAACCACTTGAATTGCTTCACATGGATCTTTTCGGCCCGATCCATGTTGCTAGCATTGGTGGAATGTCTTATTGCTTAGTTGTCACTGACGATTTCTCACGTTACTCATGGGTATTTTTCTTAAAAACAAAGGATCAAACCGCTGGTATTTTAAGAGACTTATTCAAACAACTTGAGAAAAATTATTCACTTCCTATTAAGAAAATCCGAAGTGACAACAGCGCTGAGTTTAAAAATCAGTATATGGATGAGTTATGTCGGGAAATGGGAATAATTCATCAGTTCAGCGCTCCATATGTTCCTCAACAGAACGGAGTTGCAGAACGGAAGAATCGTACCCTGATTGAGGCAGCCCGCACTATGCTTTCTGAATCAAAATTGCCAATTTTCTTCTGGGCCGTGGCGGTGAACACTGCATGTTATGTGTTAAATCATGTGCTTACTGTCAAAAGAGAAGATAAAACTTGTTATGAATTGCTTGAAAACAGGAAACCGAACTTATCCAGTTTTCAACCTTTTGGGATTAAGTGTGTTATCAAACGCACCAAAGATACTCCGAAAATGGGGGAAGTTGGTGAAATTGGGTTCTTTTTGGGTTATGCCAATGGAACTCCAAACAAACGCGTTTATAACATCAAGAAGCGAACAGTGGAGATCGTGTTTGATATAACTCCTTTGAGTTTCGATCCTCCACCGTCCGAATTCGGTCCCAAAAGCGGTTATGATTATGATAAATTATTTGATTCGTTTGATCTTCCTGATGTTTCAGAAGAAGATTCGGAGGTTGTATACACACATCTTGTGAACAAAGATGAAGTGGATGCGAGCTGGAGAGCAAGTATTCCTACAAATGTGTCTTCGAATCTTCCAGTCGCTGATTCTTCGACCGTAAATGATGCTGTTGCTGAGCAGATCCCCAATGCAGCTGCTCAAACTACAAGTGGAGATCTATACGTTGACTTTTCAGCATATCCAAATGTTGATGCGTCTTCTGGTAATGGTGGAGCTTCTAGTAGTAATGCAAATGCTGAGGGGGAGATTCAATCGAATTTGGGAAACAATCTTCAAGCTCCGGCAATCCCTGTTCCAAGAACAAATATTCATCATCCTGTTGATAATATTATTGGGAATCCAAATGCGGGAGTGCAAACGCGAAGGAGTATTTCAGAGATGCAATGTCTGTTCTCTGCTATCAAGAAAAAAGAAATCTACAATCTTAGCCTGCACGAATGTTTTATCTCTCAGATAGAGCCGAAGAACTATCAAATGGCTCTGAAGGATAATTCTTGGTGTGAGGCGATGCAAGAAGAGTTAGCTCAGTTCGACAAGTTAAAGGTGTGGAATTTGGTCAATCTTCCAAAGGGCCAACATGCAATCAACACGAAATGGGTTTTCAAGTGCAAGAAAGACGATAAGGGTGTCGTTGTCAGAAACAAAGCACGGTTGGTTGTTCAAGGCTTCAATCAGGAGGAAGGGATTGATTATACCGAAGTTTATGCACCGGTGGCAAGACTGGAAGCTATTCGTTTGTTTCTATCCTTTGCTGCACATATGCGTATCAAAGTCTATCAGTTGGATGTGGAAAGCGCCTTCCTTTACGGGAAACTGCATGAAACTGTGTATGTGTCCCAACCACCGGGTTTCGAAGCTCCAGGGTTAGACAACAAGGTCTATTTGTTGGATAAGGCTCTCTATGGTCTCCATCAGGCTCCTCGAGCATGGTACGAGACGTTATCAAAGCATCTTTTGGAGCATGGGTTCTCGCGTGGTGCGATTGACTCCACACTGTTCATTTTGAAGAAAGGGGGAGATTTTCTGATTGTGCAAATTTACGTTGATGACATAATTTTTGGTTCTTCAAATGAAGAATTGTCTCGTGAGTTTGAGGCGGTGATGAAGTCAAAATTTGAAATGAGCGCGATGGGGGAGTTATCATTCTTTTTAGGTCTTCAAGTGAGTAAAGAAAAAACCGGGACGTACGTGCATCAGACAAAGTATGTCCACGAGATTCTCAAAAGATTTGGATTGGAAGATAGCTTACCCTATGACACGCCTCTACCGACAAATCTCAAGCTTTCACCCGATGATGAGAAAGATCCTGAAGTGGATCCGACTCTATATCGAGCAATGATAGGTTCATTGATGTATCTTACTGCTTCACGACCAGATATTATGTTCTCTGTTTGTTTGTGTGCTAGGTACCAATCAACTCCGAAGGAGTCGCACTTGAAAGCTGTCAAGCGTATTTTCAGATATCTGAAAGGGACGCCTAAGCTTGGATTGTGGTATCCAGCTGAAGGTGGTCTGGATTTGATGGCGTATGCTGACGCAGATTTCGGAGGGTGCCGGATGAACAGAAAGTCAACCTCTGGCGGCGCACAACTTCTTGGGAATCGTCTTGTCTCTTGGCAATGCAAAAAGCAAGTTGCCGTTTCTCTATCCACGTGCGAGGCTGAGTACATTGCTGCTTCAAGCTGTTGTGCTCAGGTTTTGTGGATTCAGCAGCAAATGAGGGACTACGGTTTGAATTTTACTCGAACTCCTATCCTTGTCGATAACAACTCTGCCATTTCCATAACAAATAATCCAGTTAATCACTCACGCACTAAGCACATAGATGTTAGGCATCATTTTATTCGCGACTGTGCTGAGAAGGGTTTAATAGAAGTGGTTAGGGTAGACACCTTGGATAATCTTGCCGACCTGTTTACGAAAACATTCGATCGGGCTAGATTTGAAAATCTGGTCCGAATGATAGGCATGATCAACCCAGAGTAAAATGCTTTCAAAACTCGCATAGAAACTTTATTTTATCTTTTCTGTATAGTTCTTACCGCTTTCGAAAAATTGAAAAACTCCAAAAATATTTTACTTAGTTGTAGGATAAAATTTCAGAAAAATACAAAAACATTGAAAAACTCAAAATGAAGTCGTGTTGAGATATAAGGGAAATGATAGTACATCGGTTAGTCGTATCTTGTGCAGGACTATGGTTATATGCATAAAATTAACCGTTAACTGTGACAGCTTCATTATACGTTGCTTCGGTAGGTTTTACGCGTAAATAAGAACCTGTCTTTGGTATATAAACATAATGAACTGCGTAACTTGTGTGGCGCATCTCTCGGATATATGGTCTTGGTAGCGTAATTTCGTTTGATAGATTGCCGAGGTTCTGAGATACGTGGTCTTTATGCTGTTTATCATCTGGGTATCATGGTTGTTTCTTTTACCAGAAATAACGGGGACGCAAGTCTAGATCTTCCTTGATACCTTACATACGTGTAAATATCTTAAATACATGATGCATCCGACCCAAATAAGTGATAAACAATCACATGTCCCACAAAATCTTGCGGGAGTCAAGTTTATCCTCAATAAGTGATCCTATCACAAATGACTTGCTCCTGTGCCCTTGCATCTGAAATCCAAATAAGTGAGTATCTCACATTAGCTTATACGTCAAAACAGATGATAAATGGTATACTCACCAGTAAGATGATCTCTCGTGCATACCTTGATACGGGAGTATATTCTGAGGTGGGTAAACATAGTTACTGTCAGCTATTAATACACTTAATTCCATATCTCGAAAACAGTGTTCGAAAGCGTGCTAAAACTTAAGTGGACCACAATACCATTGAACGTCTTGAACTGTCAACATCATTCTAAAAGATTAAAGCTAAATGCGATGGTTCTTGTGTTGGGTACTGACAGTAAAACCGATATGATTCCTTTGCTCCGATTTCACAAAAAAGATAATTAGTGTAAATATGTTCTTAGGTTTAACGTCTTTAATTTAGTTCAAATTGAAAAACCACAAAAAGATTTTGTTTTTTCTTGTTTCTATGTGCGAGTTATCTTATTAAGAATACTCTAGGGTTGTGAAAATTGTTTAAATAAGTTATTAAATGTTGGTTGTTTAATATTTCAATTGTTTATTCTGGGGTATTGGAATTTATTTTCGGGATCCAGGTTTGGGCCGATATCTTCGGGGTCAAGTTTCTTAATCCTGGGTTAAGTGTTTCAGGTCTGGATCGTTCATCTCAAGATGGAATATTTGGAGAAGCTGTGTGCATCTGGATCGTTCATCTCAAGATGGAAATTCATCTCAAGATGGAAGATTTGGAAAGGCTGTGTGCATCTGGATCGTTCATCTCAAGATGGAATATTTGGAGAAGCTGTGTGCATCTGGATCGTTCATCTCAAGATGGAATATTTGGAGAAGCTGTGTGCATCTGGATCGTGCATCTCAAGACTGGGGAAGCAGTGATTTCTAAAAAGAAAGTGACAGAGGAGATTGCTAAGGTGCTGGATCTGATTTGGCTTGCAAACTTAAAGGAAGCACATCTGAAGAAGCTTCGGTGCCTGCCTCTAAAATACAATGAAGAAGATCGTGTTCTAGCTGACCAGTTCATCAAGGTGGTTCAGTTCTGTGTGAAGAACAAGGTCTGGGCAGGAAGCAGCTCTCGAAGAAAGGATGAAGATCTCAAGACCAATGAAGACCATGCACTGATCAAGGGGGAGTTTGTTAATGCACTTTAGGTGATAAGTGCATGACTCCCATGTTACCAATGAAAGTTTGAAGATCTCAAGTTCAATGAAGACCATGCACTGATCAAGGGGGAGTTTGTTAATGCAATTTTGGTGATAAGTGCAAGTCTTCCAATTTATTAGGGTCTTTATTGTACATATGCTCAAAATTAGTCCCAAGATGTTCCTAGGGACAATTTGTCCAAGTTTTGGGAGGATTTCCTTAGTCAGAGTTTTGTGTATAGGACTAAGGTCAGAGTTTTGTATGTGTAGCTTTTGTCTGAGTTTTGTCTAGGCAAAAGGTCTGAGCTTTGTGCTATATGTTTTGTCCGGGCTTTCTAGTTAGTCTTGAAAGTCCGGGTTTCACCTTGTATATATAACTTTATATGGAATAGACAAGGCAACGATTTCTGTGTGAATTTCTATGCCCTAATCATTGTCTTTTGTCTGGCGGCTGCTTTGTGTGAGTGACGTCATTCATCTTCATCAAGAATACTCAGTGTATTCTTGATTTCTCTCTCAAATCCTTGCATTCTAGTGTTTCATCTGCAGTGGTTGATCATCAGGTGGATTCCGCACACCTGTTGGTTGCTTTAGCTGAGTGAGATCTTGGATTAGGAGGCCTTACAAATGTTATGATGTTAATATGTGAATTAAATGAATAACTTTTAAGTAGTTTTAGGATGTTTATATAATTATTATGTTTATGTAGTTTGTTGTGAGTGGTGAAGAAAAACTGGAAACTGGCAGGCTTTGTGTATGGTTGAAAACTGGAAATTATTGTAAATGCAAAAAAAAAAAGTTAAAAAAGGAATTTTATCGGAGATTTTGTCGCTACTAATGATCAGAGTCTTTACCGACGTCGGTCTATTGTGACGACGTGTCGTCGCTAGTGGTTGTACACCTTTAGTGACCATAAGAATTTTTAGCGGTGACAAATGGATCAATACTGACGACCTTAAAAGTATTAGTGGCGAGTGTAGGTCCGGCTAGGAGGATCTAGTCGCCTAATCCTTGTGTACAAACCAACCCGGTTGTGTGGAATCCAACTGGAAAGGCAAACCGAGATAGAACACGCAAATACACGACACACAATATTCACCGATTAACACCTCTGTATTAATGCGTATGAATGGTTCAGTTACAAGCTCAATGTTTACAGATGTATTCTATAAACTCTCAAAGTGTGTGTGTTTTGTGCTCTCAACAATGTGCTCTCTCCAGAGTCTAACATTTTCAGTCTAACTACTGTCTATTTATAGCACCAGACACAACGAAACAGACTAAGACTCGGCGAATCACACTTGGCGAAACAGAAGCTTGGCGAAACAAGGAAATGCTCGACGAAAATGGATCATGTCGACGAAACATGGCTGTTTCGTCGAGATCCTTTGTGATTCGTCCATAATGGGCTTTAACCCAAATGTGTTTCTCCAAATCGTTATAGGCCCAAGCATTGTTTTCTGATTGCCCCAAAGACATGAAACATGCACGTCCATCTTCTCTGTATTCATCAAATTGTAAGATTAGCCAACTTTGTGACATCATCATGACATCATCCTGATGATGTCATGATGATGTGTAAACGGGAATTGGTTGCGGCTCTCCGTGCTTCGAGTGTCAAACTCTGGGGCGCACGACGGACGAATGTCGTGACGTCGGGCTTGATCTGAACCTAACCGTGTCAAAACCAAGTTGAACCGAACCGAGTCGCGACCACATAATATGTATCAACAAACTCCCCCTTGGACGCTACTCGTGAGGTTCATCTTCCATGTCTTCCATGTCGGAGGATCTTCAAAGTCTTCACGTCTTGAAAGCAAAGAGTGTATCAACCAACTCCCCGTTTCATGTAGGAAGTGTGTTGACAAACTCCCCCTTAACATAAGCTCCCCCTTGAGTTATGCTCGTGAAATACTTGATCTTCAGTACTTGAGATCCTTGTGGTGTTGATGATGGTCAGCGGCAACTCGATCATCTTCATCATTTGAGTGCCTTCACGTCGTGTCTTCATTCCGAAGCTTGTCATCGACTATGTTCTCCTTGCCTTTAGTATCTGCACATGCAAGAAATCTAAACGCGTAATGAGAACAATTGCTTGGAATATAGTTAGTATAAACAATTGACACACGTATGACCATGTTTCAAACAAACACCGTCCGACAGTTTGAAAGTTTAATAAATTTATCAATTTTAGATTTTAACTTTCAAAACATGCAGATTTCGACCGTTTATGAAGATTTAGTCGATTCGGTTTTCGTTCAGGTTTCAGGTAACGAGGACTCGAGATCCTACATCGTACGATCGAAAAATAAGATAGAAATAAAATCTTTTTGGATTTTATAAAGTTTATATTAAAACACACCTAAAATCTTTTTGGAATTTTTGAATATTTGAAATGTAAAGACTGAAAGCAGTAAATAAATATTTACAGGCATTTTTTTGCGAGTTTCGAGGGTAAGAGAATCATATCAGTGTACGGTCACGCCAAAACGCTCTTGTTGTTCAATTAGATAACATTAAGATAAGCATCCTATAACAATTATCGGTATTGTTGTCCACATAAGCTCAACTTATCAGATGTAATCATCGCGAGGGGATACGTTAAGGTATGATTTATACTCACCGACCGGTGTTCATCCACATCACGACACATTCCCGTATCAAGGTATGCACGAGGGTTCATCTTACCGGTGAGTATACCGATTATCATCTGTTTGACCGTATATGATGTGAGATACTCACTTATTTTGATTTGAAAACAAGCCCTATGTGATAGAATCACTTATTGATGAGGAACTTGATTTTCAGATGCATGAGGGGCATAGGAGCAAGTCCGTGAACAGGTCAGTACTTTCGTACAGCAGAGAGACGAACTTGACTCCCAGATAAATGTGATATTTTATCACTTATTTGTTTGGACATGTGATTGTTGATCACTTATTGAGGTCGTATGCAGTATGTACACGTATGTATAGTATCATGGAAGATCTAGACTTGCGTCCCAGTTATTTTTCGGTAGAAGATACAACCATGATACCTAGATGATAAGCAGCATAAAGACCGAATATCTCAGAACCTCGGCAATCTATCAAACAAAATTTCGGTACTAAGACCATATGCCAATGAGTGGTTCCCACCTGGTCTTCAGTCGATTTAAGATTTATATCACCCTGCACACTTTAAAATGATTGTGAGCCTACCGATACATCTTATATAGAGCTGCTTATCGTTTTTCATTTAAGGTTTAAAGAGGTTTGGATAGACCACTGATGTACTATCATTTTCTCTTTTGCTCGCCAGGAAACTCATTTTTTTTAATTTTTTATTGTTTTTGTGTTTTTGAAATTTTTCGATGTTTTTGGATTTTCAAGTTTGGATTTACTCCCCCTAAAATCAATAAACTAAGACAAATTTAAAACACAAAGGTATTTACAAAAATGATTTTCCGATGTTGGTTTTACTCTTGCTTGACCTTAATGCCGTTTACCAATAATAAAAAGTCAAATCTTGATTTGTCAAATGCTTTGGTAAAAAGGTCGGCACGTTGGTCATCAGTGTGGACCTTAACAACATCGATTAGCCTTTTATCAAAGCAATCACGTATGAAGTGATATTTGATTTCGATGTGTTTGGTCTATGAATGCTGCACAGGATTTCTAAAAACTGACATCCAGCCGTTGTGGATTTGCCGTCGATTTTGCATCCGCCAAAATCAGAATCACTAAAAGCGATCAATTCAAAGTTATTATCCCTAGGGTACCATAGACCGGTGTCAGGGCAACCCTTCAAATAACGAAAAATCCTGAAAGCGATCAGAATCACTGAAAGCGATCAATTCAAAGTTATTATCCCTAGGGTACCATAGACCGGTGTCAGGGCAACCCTTCAAATAACGAAAAATCCTTTTGACAGCCGCAAGATGTGAGGCCTTCGGGTTGACTTGATATCTGGCAAGAAGGCACGTTGGGTACATTATATCTGGTCTTGATGCTGTGAGGTACATAAGAGATCCGATCATTGCGCGGTAGTATGAGGGGCTAACAGCTTCACCCTTCAAGTCTGGAGTAATTCCGTGATTTTGTGGCAATGGGGTACCGATGGGCGTTGCATCAGACATCTGGAACCGGCTCAAGATGTCACCAAAATATTTAGTCTGATGGATGAATATCCCAGACTCATTTTTTTTCACTTGTAGGCCCAAGAAGAAGGTCATTTCCCCCATTGCACTCATCTCGAATTTATCCTGCATAATGCGCTCGAAATTCCTACACAAGACATCATTAGTAGAACTAAAAATAATATCATCAACGTATACCTGTACCAGTAGAAGATCTCCATCTTGTTCTTTGATGAAGAGAGTACAATCGATTAGACCTCTGCGAAAACCATTCTCCAGCAGATAATTAGATAAGGTTGCGTACCAAGCTCGCGGTGCTTGATGTAGACCATAGAGAGCTTTGTTGAGCAACCAAACCCGATCGGGATGGATAGGATTTTCAAAACCTGGAGGCTGTTCGACGTACACCTCTTCTTCAACCACACCATGTAAGAATGCACTTTTGACGTCCATCTGGTAAACTTTGAATCCTTTGAATGAGGCATAAGCCAGAAAGATCCGAATTGCTTCTAGACGTGCAACAGGTGCATAAACTTCGTTGTAGTCGATCCCTTCAATCTGACGAAAACCTTGAACGACTAAACGTGCTTTGTTTCGGATAACAACTCCACGGTCATCCTTTTTGCATTTGAACACCCAATGGGTACCAATCTTCTTGTAGCCAGCAGGTTTCTCTACGAGTTTCCAGACACCAAGCTTCTGGAATTGTTGCAGTTCTTCCTGCATTGCTTCAACCCATGAGTTATCTTTCATAGCTTCTTTCCAAGTTCTTGGTTCTTCCTGTGAAACATAACACGCGAAAGACCAATCATTTTGTTGACCAGATTCTCGAATAGCTGCATACAACCCTGCATTGTTGTTGTTCCGCAACATGTTTCTTGTTTGAATGCCACTTTGCACATTTCCGATGATGTTTTTTTGAGGATGGGTATTATGAATCCTTGTTTCAGGATTATCTCGAACTAGAATGTTTGTACCCAGGTTGTTGAGATTGAGATCAACAACCAATTCAATGCCCGGAATTGACGAAGAGGATGATGCAGTAGCTTCAGCTGTTCTAGGGGCATCTACTGGAGGAGTACCCTCTGAAGTACTATGAACTGCTGTTGTTGGAGCTTCTTGATCTGCATCGAGAAATTCATCATCCTCTGAAGATTCGTTCAATTTGGTAGCATCGTGAAAGTCCTCATTGTCGAGAGCATTGTTGTTCACTGAAGACGGTTCTTGATTTACAAGAATTGGACGAACCACCGGTGAAACTGTTGCGTTGTCACTCTCGAAAAACATCCTTGCCGCAGCATTTTCTTCAACGGCTTCAACATTGATCGAATTGAAAAAGTTATCGTACTCAAACATCCAAGGCTGACCAGGACATTTGACTGGCAATGTGTGCCTTTGTACTCTGACCTCAGACCATTCCTCGACCCTTTTAGTCTCTAGATTCCAGACTCTTAAGTTCGGGGTGGCATACCCAAGAAAGTATCCTTCAATTGCTTTTGCCCCAAACTTTCCATTAGGATCGATTATTGTGCAAGGAGCTCCAAACGGTTCAAGATATGATAAATCTGGTTTCCGTTTGTGAAGAAGCTCAAAGGAGGTCTTGTTGTGCCTTTTGACTGTGAGGACTCGGTTCAATGTATAACATGCAGAGGCCACAGCTTCACTCCAGAATGGAAAGAATGGAATGGGCAACTGCGACTCCACCAACATAGTCCTAGCAGTCTCGATCAATGTGCGGTTCTTACGTTCAGCGACGCCATTCTGTTGAGGAGTATAAGCTGCACTAAATTCGTGAAGAATACCTTTTGAAGTGCAAAACTCTGCCATGGCATGATTTTTAAATTCTGTACCATTGTCGCTACGTATCCGCCTAACCTTCAACTTGTACAAATTCTCAATCTGAATGATTAAGTTTTTGATAATGCCAAAGGTTTCACTTTTGTGTGCCATGAACGCCACCCAAGAAAATCTTGAATAATCATCAGTTATCACGAGGCAATATTGATCATTCCTAATACTTTTGTGTTTGACAGGAGCGAACAAATCCATGTGCAAACGTTCAAGAGGAACTACCACCGTGTTGATCTTCTTAGTAGGGTGTGGCTTCTTCGTTTGTTTTCCTTTTTGGCACGAAACACAGACGTCTTGAAGATGGAAGTTTTTAAGAGGAACACCATTCATCAATTCATTTGCCACCAAATGATTCCTTTTGCGTAAGTGAATGTGACCCATTCGCCTGTGCCAAGAAATTGAGTCTTTTTCTGTGGCTTTGGAAACGAAACATGTTGCTTGTGCAGACGTTGTGATAGCTTGGCTCATATCAAGGACATACAAGTCATTGATCCTTGGAGCAGATAAAAGAATCCATTCTTTTGGAATTTTGAAGCCGGGCTTCAGCACATAACATCCATTAGCATCAAAGTGTACTGAGAACTGCTTGTCACAAATTTGAGAAACACTAAGAAGATTGTGATCAAGTTGTTGCACGAAGTTGATCTTATCAAAACTGACAATCCCGTTGGATATCATTCCTTCACCCGTAATATATCCGCCCTTATCTCCAGCAAAAGCAACAAAACCTCTTCTAATAGATTTGACGTCATAGAGAAGCTTCATGTCGCCTGTCATGTGCCTGGATGCCTCACTATCAACAATCCAATGACTACTGATAGTTCCTCCTGGAACACCCTGCACATGAACTCAATTGATTAGTTGGAGATGGGGACCCAAGCCATTGTGGTCTTGGGTCTTTCATTTTCATCAACAACAATAACTTCTTTTCTTTGATGATTTGTAAATTGTGATGGTCCCCCTGATTCAGTAACCGTTTTTGGTTTCCAGGTCTGTTTTGTTTTACCAGTGTTGTTCTTTAAAATTTTAACTTCATGGTTGTCAGAAGTTTTTGAATTTTCTGGTTTGACAGAAACAGATGTTTTGTTAACCACATCGGTTTTAATCGCTTTTTCAATTTTCTTGACCTGTTGGCGTTTCTGTTTCTTTTCCCTTTCTCTTACAAGGCGGGGATCTTGTTTTACAGAAATAGATCGCTTGCGGTCAGTTTTGTCACGGGGATCATCAACTTTGCCTTTTTGTTTATGAAGGTATGGACAATTTCGAATTACATGTCCAATTGTTCCACACTCAAAACATGATCTTCGTTCAACAAACCCCGAAGTATCATGTGATCGTCTTGCCGGTAATGATGAACTTTGTGAACCCGAGGTACTAGGTTTTGAACTGCTTGGTTCATTTCTTTTTAACACAGTTGCTTTCTTAACAAAATCTAAGTTAGATTTGTTTTCAAACGTTTCAATTTTGTCCGTTCCCTTAGATTTCACAAAGTTCACATTCTTGTTCTTCTTTTGATTCAGCTTCTTTTGAGCTTGAGTCGTTGATTTTCCTTTTGGCTTGGTGTGATTTTGCTGTTTTTGCACTGTTGGTAATTTCTTATTGCCAAATTGTTTTCGTACTTCGGCCTTTGGGATAGGAGGACATTGTGTTACTGTAACATGTGATCCTGTCTTTCCCAAAAACTTACTTGTCGAATTTTCAAAGACTTTACTGATTAAAGATTGGTTAACATTTTTAATGGGAAAATCTTTGTCTGAATAAATTTTATCATCACCAACTAGAGTGTATAGCAAATTCACACTCTCCGACTCTTTTGCAGACGAAGACTCGATTGCAACAGTCTTAGCGGGTTTTGCTGGAGGATCACATAAAATGTAATTCTCAAGAGGTATGTCCTCGTCCTTGATTACCGCATCAGACTTTGCTTTTGCTGGAATAGCATCATCGGATTCATCATCAGAAGAATCAACATCCTCAATAATGACTGGAGGATCCTGATTCTGTTATGCAGAAGACACACATGTATCTGCTGATACGTCTGAATCGGATGATACTTCTTTCTTGTATCCGAGTCCTGTTGCAAATTCCTTAACATCTAGAGGAACAGATGGTTCAAAGAAAGTTCTATCTTCCTCGTCAGGCATTGCATCATAATTGTGTCTCACATGTGGTGGACATTTCTTGTAACCTATGCATGTGACATCCCGTTTTTCTTTCTGAACGTCAATGATGTGATCCAACACATAGCTAGAGCTCAAATAACTGTCTAGCTTAAGCTCGATCACCTCACTTTTATTTTTCACACAAGCCATTTCCTTTTGCATAATCTCAAGGCTAGTTATGTACAAATTAATGTCAATTTGTTTTCTGGAAACCATTTTAGTTAATTCGGTTTTATCTTTCTTTAATTTCTCAATTACCGATTTAAACTCCTTTTCATGGTTTTCATAAAACATATTGGCTTCAGTGCACTTCGAAAGATCCACGGTCAACTTCTGGTTGTGGATAAACGTCACATCATATTTCTCTTGCAAAGCCTCGTGTTTGCTTTGCAATTCACACCACTTGGCATTCAATGTAACATGTTTGTCTTGCAAGTCAAACAAACTAGCTTGTAAAGCATCATGTTTACCTTGCAACTCAGACATGTTTGCCTCTAAATCAGCACAATTAACACTCATCCTAACACAATTATCACATACAACAGCAGTGGGTTCATCGACACATACCTGACTTGATGAACTGTCGACATTAGCCATAAAGGCTGAATGGAGAGAAGACGAAGAATAAGCAGCTTGATCCACCAGAATAGATCTCCTATGAGTTCCTGATGCTGCTTCCTCCAGAAGCTCATCAATATCTGCATCAACTGACTCACTTGATGTCTCACCCACATGATCATCGCCTGAACTCGAGGATTCTTCATCTGAACTCCTACTATAACCAGAAGAGTCCTCATCCTCAGAGGTTTCACCACCACTGGCGGAAGATTCTCCACCACTGGCGTGATTTAAAGCCTTCACAACTTCAGCAAAACATGCTGTTCCATCTGGAGCATCACCACTCAACTGAATTGACCAGTCACAACCTTCATCTACTTGAACCACAAGTGCCTGGTTGGCATTTGATGGTCCTGCTTGGCTTTGGTTGTTGACAGGTATCAACGTACGCTCAGTGTTCCTATTCTGATTCTGCTGGTTGCCTTGGTTTCTGAAAGGATTCTGGTTCCTATGCTGTGCTGGCTTTGTGCATTCCCTTTTGAAGTGACCCCGTTCACCACAGTTGAAGCACTTCACTGCCTGTTTATCGAACCCATACTTGGTGTCTTTCTTGCTTTCCAAGCTGGTTCTGCCAGTTCTTTCCATGAAATCCTTTGCCCTCCTCACAGCACTTGCAAAGGCCCACTTAATGTCCATTAAATCCATCTCTTCCTTGTCGATCTGCTGATAGTCTTCTTGTGTCAGATTAATGTTGCCAATCTGACCTTCCACTAACCCACAATATGCGCTCACCAAAGTGTTAAGTAGCTCCATGTGTTCCTTTGCTACTTCCACACTTACCTTTGAAAAACTTGATGTGTCAAGCCGTACTGTATTTGGCTTCGATTGCTGACTAGCAGATGATGTGCTTCCATAACACGCTTGTTGTTGAGCAGGAAGTGGATTCCCATAGAAATCAGTTGCTACAGTAGATGGCCGATAGGCTTGCTGTTGAGGAACTGGCTGTAGAGGATTCCCATACAGATCTGTTGTTGGAGCTGGCTTGACAGGAACCTGTATCGGATTGCCATATAGATTTGTGCTTGTGAGGAATGCCGTCTGAAGAGGAGCATGAGACACTGGTCTTGCAGAAGAGGTGCTAGAGGTTCCATAATACATCTCTGGATTCTGTGGAACTGGAACCTTCTTTGCCTTTAGAGTTTCTTCTTGATCCTTATTCTCCAAAAGCTGCACGAAGTCGTTGATGTTTGTTATAGCCAAAACCCTGTTGTATTTCAGAATCTCCAAGAAACTATTCCACTGGGGTGGCAACGCATCAGCAAACTTCTTTACTACCTCAACTGGAGTTGTCATAACCCCAAAATTACCCAACTCTGTAAGCAAGTGATAGAACCGATTTGTCATGTCTCCCAACGATTCCTTATCCATACACGTGAAGCCATCGAATTCTTTCTTGAGTAGATCGTGTCGCAATTGACGTGTTGCTTCACTACCTACCCCTCTGGTCTTCAACGCATCCCACAATTTCTTCGTTGTCTTGAAACTGACAAATTGATGGTAGATATCTTTGCTTAATGCCTGAGTGAGAATGGCATATGCTTTCTTCTCCAGATCATACGTCTTTTTCTGATCTTCTGGAAGATCGGCAAACGTAGCAGCAGATGAAGCGGCAACCTCTATTGTTTGATCGAAATCTGTGGTGAAACGTAACCACAACTCTGTATTTTGCCCCAGCACGTAAGTGTAGAACCTATCAACCCATCCTGGATATTCATTTAAGTGCATCAACTTAGGAGGCCGATTCAAACTTCCGGTTTCGCTTTCGCTCAATAAAATGCTTTGAATACTGGGCGTCTGATTTGATACGAAAGCCCATTGACCGGTTGGTATAGCATTTGCTTGCGAAGAAGTGGATACGGGTGATTCGGCCCATGAGGGAGATAAACTCGTATTCCTGTATTTTCCCTCATCCGGAGCCGGAGTTCCCCACCAACTTGGATTCATCGTTGATGTTTATGAATGAACACCTGAGAAACACACTCAAATCAAACAGTTAAATAATAATTGCAACCTTCTGTTAAAAGTAGACAAGTGTTTCGACGAAACAAGTTTCCAACTCTTATGAGTGACGAAACAGGCCAAAGATTATCAAAGGCCCAAGTGATCAGCGAAACAAAGAGGGCCCAACTTAATTGACGAAACAAATCCTTTATGGGCTTGACGAAACAAATTCTGCTATTGTTTGTTGACGAAACAAACAATGAAGGCCCAACCTTTGTAAGCCCAAATTAATATAACGAAAATAAAAATTCTGTTTTATTAATTGGCTTTTTGATGGCGAAACCGGCCCAAAGACAGAATCACGTGTTAAATTGACGAAACAAACTTTGTGTCTTTTAAATTTTGCTTTTGGGCTCTTGACGAAACAAACTTTTCAATTTTGGGCCTTTAGTCAACGAAACAGAATTATTAATGTGAGCTTTCTATTTTGACGAAACAAGTCCAAATAATTAACAAGCAAATCAAAGGCCCAAAAGTAATCACGTGTTAAATTGACGAAACAAACTTTGTGTCTTTTAAATTTTGCTTTTGGGCTCTTGACGAAACAAACTTTTCAATTTTGGGCCTTTAGTCAACGAAACAGAATTATTAATGTGAGCTTTCTATTTTGACGAAACAAGTCCAAATAATTAACAAGCAAATCAAAGGCCCAAAAGTGTATAGTTGACGAAAATGAATTTTGTTTGGTTGATAATACTTATGACGAAACTGAAGTTTTGTTTCGCCAAGATGTGTTTCGTCGAAAAAGATGTCAGGGGTTGGTAAACTTTTCAAAATTTATCCTTATCCTGACACAACAGTTCCTTCTTTCGGCTAAGACATACCCATTTCACCAACCAAGCATGGTTTCTAATATTTTAATGTTTTAACACTTCTCAATGCACAAACAACTTTCCAAATAATTTCTCAAAGATCAAAAAGTGTAAATTTTTGAAGAACACTATGAATATGGCAAGAACACTATAAACTTTCCGGTAAAACTATGAGTTTTCCGGTGACCCGAGACTTTCCGAACACGCGATTTTGCTAAAATGATTAATCAAAACCAACCACTAACATGAGAACATGATAAACAACAAGGTTTTTAACAAAACACAAAGCAAAAACACAAGATATTTGAAGATTTGACCAGATTTTTCAAGAAAAATAAAAACTTCAAACACCCGGAAAACACCCGAAAACACTCGGTTTTAAAAAGGAGAAGAGCCAAAGCACTGATACCACTTGTAGGTCCGGCTAGGAGGATCTAGTCGCCTAATCCTTGTGTACAAACCAACCCGGTTGTGCGGAATCCAACCGGAAAGGCAAACCGAGATAGAACACACAAATACACGACACACAATATTCACCGATTACCACCTCTGTATTAATGCGTATGAAAGGTTCAGTTACAAGCTCAATGTTTACAGATGTATTCTATAAACTCTCAAAGTGTGTGTGTGTTCTGTGCTCTCAACAATGTGCTCTCTCCAGAGTCTAACATTTTCAGTCTAACTACTGTCTATTTATAGCACCAGACACAACGAAACAGACTAAGACTCGGCGAATCACAGTTGGCGAAACAGAAGCTTGGCGAAACAAGGAAATGCTAGACGAAAATGGATCATGTCGACGAAACATGGCTGTTTCGTCGAGATCCTTTGTGATTCGTCCATAATGGGCTTTGGCCCAAATGTGTATCTCCAAATCGTTATAGGCCCAAGCATTGTTTTCTGATTGGCCCAAAGACATGAAACATGCACGTCCATCTTCTCTGTATTCATCAAATTGTAAGATTAGCCAACTTTGTGACATCATCATGACATCATCCTGATGATGTCATGATGATGTGTAAACGGGAATTGGTTGCGGCTCTCCGTGCTTCGCGTGTCAAACTCTGGGGCGCACGACGGAGGAATGTCGTGATGTCGGGCTTGAGCCGAACCTAACCGTGTCAAAACCAAGTTGAACCGAACCGAGTCGCGACCACATAATATGTATCAACAGCGAGGATTAGTACCTTTAGCTTTAGCGGCGAGTATTGCCTCTTCTCTTGTAGTGTAGTGACATAATGATGGCGGCTCTCCAGAATCACAGAAACATTGATTTGAGTAGTCCCACAAAGGGATTGGGTTGGGAAGGATTGTCAACTTCCTATAGCTAATGAAATCCTTTTGGGATTCAGCCAAATTTCCACAATTAGTAACCCTGCCCCCGCCAGCATCCACCACTGCCGCCACCTGCAACCACCGCCGCCACCTGCAACCACCGCTACCACTACCAGTACCACCTATCACCTCCGACCACCGCTACCACTGCCACCTATCACCACCGACCACCGCTACTCACCATTGATTTTTTTACTTTGTCTTTTCTTGACTACCAAACAACACATATTAATGATTCTTTTCATTCACATGGTACGCAAACAAGACAGAGAATGATAATGGTTCATTCCTTTACCTCGTACATTCCATTATCCATCCATTCTATAACACCATACTAAACAGACCCTTAGAATGTAATCCCATATATCAAGTCACGCCCAGTGGTAGTCAGGAGGGTGCAAAGCACCCAACGCCGAGCACAGGACCGGGACAAAGGACGTCAAGAACACATTTATTATGAACGAACAATGACTTAGCCGAAGTTGACTTTTATGAAACAACCACCCATGTATGTTAATTCTCGCCTACCTATGTTTGTTCACCTACAAAACCATAGCTAGGTGAGAAAAAATATTTGGATGTAAAATTACAACTTGAAGATATGAAAGATTACACTTACAGAAATAAATGGAGGGGGTAGAATGAAAATTAAAAAATCGGCAAAAACTGTGAATTTTTGTTGGGTGACCCAATTATAAAAGCCTACTATCGTTGTTATTCTTTTGTTAGGTTATATTCTGCCGTCAGACAATTAGCTAGATGACCGCAGTATCGTCCTTGTTTGATGAAATCGAGCCCATTGATATCGCAAAATCATGTGTGAGTGGTATCGTCCGTCATCTGTTTTTGCCTTTTGATTTTTTCATGACTGAGAATTGATCGCATCTTGCAGGATGTTGAAGAAACGTCGTTGACTGTTTATAGGATTTCGGAGGACGATCTCATCTCAGGTAACTGTTTATTGATTAAATTTTGTATTCGTCTTAAATCTGTTGCAAATTTAGCACGTTTTCTATAAAATTTTTGAGCCGATTTTGTGGATCTACGATTTACTATATATGTTTGATTTGATGGGTTTTTTTATGTGAATTGCGGATCTTACCGATCATATTCCTCCTGATTTTGAATATCACACGCATTGTATAATGGAAATTAGACCAAGATAATTTTTTTAAACACAGTTAAGTTTGTATATAATAGAATCTAAAATTAAAAGTCATTGTTAGGGATTGATTGAGTCAACAAGATGTCAAAATATTTATACTGAATCTGGTTTGGTATCTCTGTATAATATTTTGGTAAAATCAATCATGATTTATAATTGCCCTCAATTTTGCATATCAGTCTTATGGAGTTGCTGGAAGGTGTTGATCGTCAATTCAAAAAACTTTGGTGGCTTCTTAAGAGATCTATGATGGATTGTTTGAAAATTTACACTCTTTTGTGAAAAGATATATGGCAGGTAACGAAACTGAGTCATGCCATTATATGTGAACGATGAGAGCTTTGAGACAAAAGTCAATAATAAACAAAGTACTGTAGTCAAACTAGCTTTACACTCATCGGTCACATTAGAAAGCAATTGAGACAAAAGCTCTTGCAGCCTCCACCCTCTGAAAATCTTTTTTCCAGGAAGAGACTTTTTGATTCTTTTTTTGGATACATTGACCAGTTTTGGTGTTCACCGCTTCTATAGAACTTCCCATAGTAATACCATATAACATTTGGCATATCTTTATCCCCCATGAACTTGTTCACAACGCGAAGATTCTTGCCAAATATATATAAACCAATAATAAAACTATCATGTTCAATCGTGCTCCAACATTCTTCACTTGATGAACACGGAACTGAAACCAAACCATTGTTAGTTTCACAACCTACATTACAAAACTCACCCTTTCTCCCCATTTCCCACCAAACCCTTCACCTTTCTCACGGATTCTCCCCCAAATCGGTTCATTCTCATCAATTTCACCAAATTCTCCTATAAATCGGTTAGTAATGTTTGTTTTAAGTTGAATTTCTTCTTTATTTTGTAACATATTTTGTTAATTTCTTGATTTTTTTGTGTATATATGTCTGTATGCTAGATAAATCCGCCCACCCACCACATCTTCGATCAAGACGAAGTCACTTCGAGTTGAAATGAAGCCACAGATCAAGACGACGGACACGAAGACAATGGCGGTGATGATAACATGATGTAGTTTTACACGTTTTATGCAATGTTATGATGTTAATATGTGAATTAAATGAATAACTTTTAAGTAGGTTTAGGATGTTTATATAATTATTATGTTTATGTAGTTTGTTTGTGAGTTGAGAAGAAAAAACTGGAAATTGGCAGGTTTTGTGTATCGTTGAAAACCGGAAATGATTTTAAATGCAAAAAAAAAAAAAAAAAGTAAAAGATAAAAAAGGACTTTTAGCGGAGATTTTGTGGCTACTAAGTATCAGAGTCTTTACCGACGTAGGTATATTGTGACGACGTGTCGTCGCTAGTGGTTGTACACCTTTAGCGACGATAAGAATTTTTAGCGGCACTTGATGCTGTCGGTTCTTATATTGTAGAAATTTTGTTAACTTTTTGGGTTAAAAGAATAAACTATAACTTACTAATTACAATAATGTGTATGGTTACAGCTGCTGTTAGGTATTATGGCTTCTGCAACAGGAGCAGCAGGAGTAGGATACATAGGATTCAAAGGAAACAATCACGCAGGATGGACCAAGATTTGCAACGTCTACGGTTCCTTCTGCAGGCATATTGCAGCCTCTATTGCTGTGTCACTCTTACCCTCTGTAGCACTTCTGCTGCTTGTTTGGTTCTCCGTTTTTGTGCTTTCGAAGAAAATCTCAAGGAGTTAGTTTGGTTGACGCGCGATATGTTTCCTGTATGTATTAGTTTTACGATATTTCCCTTCACATTGTGAGCTTTCTCAAGATTTCATGTAATGGCATAAAAATGATATGTTATTTCACACGCTTGTGGAAGCAAGCATAGTTTAATTTAAGCTTAAAAGTTTGTGAAAACAACCCAAACTTCTTACTCAAAACTCTCTAGACAAATAATATTTAAAATAATAATAATACTTGTATAATTGACTTATCTAGTTTAACAAAGAGAGCAACCTGTTATTACATGATGCATTTGATATTAACATGAGTAATTAAGATGGTACATATAGATATTTCACTAAAATAATGTATTTAATTATTATTTTTAACAATGGATGTATACTAGAGAAAAAAAACTCATGTTAGCGTGGGCCCGGTTAAGACAAAATAGTTTGGCCAGAATAAGGCAACACGCTCTCCAATACAAGAAAGTCGTTGCTATTAAAAAAGAAAAGGAAAAAAAACTCGAGCAAATATACTTTTACTTCTAACATCTAATAAATGTGTATGATTGATCATCTCTTGGCCTAGTGACACTAACTAGTGTTTACTCCTATCAAAGTGGTGCATGTTTAAGTCTCGGAAAGTGAACAATAAATGCATTTTAGGAGTATTAGAAGAATTTATGCTCACCATTCAAAAATTTAGATACAGCGGAAATTATTTAATAATTCAACTATTTGACTATTTCCCGCCCCCGTATATCACCATCTTCTACGCCCCTTTGAATCTGAACAAAACTACCAAAATAGCCTTCAAATATCATCACATGAACGAAACTACCAAATTAGCCTTCAAATATTATCACATAAAAAAATATGTTACCATCCAGCAGGGTTGTAAACTAATATATTCCTTGTGTGACATGGCGTGAATTTGATCCATACAGTTCGGTTCGTGACCGTAAAATTCGGTTTATAGTCAATGATATGCACAAAAAATGTGTTTTAAAATAAAAATGATAAAACGATGCCACCCACCTCTGCCCCGCCACCATCCACCACTGCCGCCACCTCCGACCACCACTACCACTACCACCTATCACCTCCGACCACCGCTACCACTGCCACCTATCACCACCGACCACTGCCACTCACCACTCATTTTATTACTTCGTCATATCTTGCCTACCAAACAACATAAAGTAATGATTCTTTTCATCCTCACATGATAACCAAACTAGACAGAGAATGATAATGATCCATTCCATTAAGCCTTACCAAACAGACCTAAGAATGTAATCCCAAATAAAAAGGCACGCCCAGTGGTAGTCAGGATGCTGCAAAGCACCTGACGCCGAGCACAAGACCGGGGCAGAAGAAATATCGTTGACTGCTTATAGGATTTCGGAGGACGATCTCATCTCAAGTAACTGTTTATCGATTAAATTTTGTATTTATCTTAAACCCTAGGCCCATAACTATCCAAAAAGCCCATTTACAACCATTAACCCAACACTCCTACTAATCCACTAAACTACTTATCCATAAACCTTTAAGGGCCCAACATCAATAAAACAACTTTACAACTTGGCAGAATCAGTCCCTCAACCTTTTAACTTAATATAAATTTCATTTTTGGCACTTTTAACCCTTCAAGTTAGGTTGTAGGTATTCCCGAAAGTATAACCGAGCATCGTTAAGCTTCGGGTTCGTTAAAAGGTCACTCAAAGGTTTAAATTAACATGTTGACGCCTTTAACCCCTTTAATTCACAAACTTTCGAATTAAATCACAAACGGTTTCTGTGACACCACACCCAGATAAGGATGCACCGTACACAATTGATACCAACTTACCAGTAAACACTTACGTTATTGATACAAACGGTAATGTACAAAAGTTGGAAACTTAAAGGTACAAAGTTTGGTCAAACTACTATTAGCTGATCACGCAAAATTTCTACCAGATAAGAAAGTTTGAGATACTTTATTTCACTATTCACGCCTATCCGAGATAAACAACCCGCCCAAGACTAACCATCATTTCCTGTGACACATGCTTAAAAGACGTCAGATATTACAAATATTACACTAGTGAGTTTATGAATATACACAATTTACAATTCACATTATTTAATCATGACTTGTACCCGCCCATGTTATCATAACCCAACGTTACCACGTAACTTACATAACCATACAGTTAATGCCCACTACACCACAGGTGTAGTACCGACAAATCCCGCCGTAGCGGCACGTATAAGGGACCAAATTCTCCTATAAATCGGTTAGTAATGTTTGTTTTAAGTTGAATTTCTTCTTTATTTTGTAACATATTTTGTTAATTTCTTGATTTTTTTGTGTATATATGTGTGTATGCTAGATAAATCCGCCCACCCACCACATCTTCGATCAAGACGAAGTCACTTCGAGTTGAAATGAAGCCACAGATCAAGACGACGGACACGAAGACAATGGCGGTGATGATAACATGATGTAGTTTTACACGTTTTATGCAATGTTATGATGTTAATATGTGAATTAAATGAATAACTTTTAAGTAGTTTTAGGATGTTTATATAATTATTATGTTTATGTAGTTAGTTGTGAGTGGCGAAGAAAAACCGGAAATTGGCAGGCTTTGTGTATCGTTGAAAACCGGAAATTATTGTAAATGCAAAAAAAAAAAAAAAAGTTAAAAACGGACTTTTAGCGGAGATTTTGTCGCTACTAATGGTCAGAGTCTTTACCGACGTAGGTCTATTGTGACGACGTGTCGTCGCAAATGGTTGTACACCTTTAGCGACGATAAGAATTTTTAGCGGCGACAAATGGATCAATACTGACGACCTTAAAAGTATTAGTGGCGAGGATTAGTACCTTTAGCTTTAGCGGCGACTATTGCCTCTTTTCTTGTAGTGTAGTGACATAATAATGGCGGCTCTCGAGAATCACAGAAACATTGATTTGAGTAGTTCCACAAATGGATTGGGTTGGGAAGGATTGTCAACTTCCTATAGCTAATGAAATCCTTTTGGGATTCATCCAAATTTTCATAATTAGTAACTCAAAACCCTATGTGGTTTACACCTTGCTACAAATCCTATTCATCGAATGCACCATTGCACCGTTGGGGATAAAGTAATCTTCACAACTAGTTGTATATATGATTGAAAAGGAATGTGTGATTTAGTTTTCTAAAGAGAATGAGGATCAAAGACGATATCACTATACATATGATAATGGAGTTGTTTAAGGAATCATTTTTCGAAAGAATCCCATAATTTTTTTTATGGGCCACAAGAGTAATATTGGTTGCAAAGATTTGAGAGTCAAATTAGTCGAGATGCATACCTGGTTCCACACTAATCGATTTATGATGGCATAATCTTTAATTGAATATACACTTATGCAATAAAACTAATAAAATCTACCTTTTATAAGATTCTGATTGTTCTACTTTCTATGGATTCAAATGGGAGGATTTGTTGGCATAAATTCAAATCATACGTTTTATTTATCATAATCTAGCATGTATTTGACATATATTTATTACAATGTCCATCACTCCTTTTGTATCTTGTTCTTTTAAGGGAGTTAACAGCTTAAATCTTGCATGTAATATTGGGGGGGGGGGGTGGATAGTGCACGGTCCTCCCAACCACCGGAGTGATCCCACTCCGGGAGCCGCAAACCGACCAAGCTAGCTTCGCGGTCAATTCCCCTTGCCGAGTTCTTATCCTGGGCGACATATGCAACTCCCAAGACTAGAACCCGGTACCTCTACCTCTGAGAAGAGGTGGGCTACCCCGGTTGGTTTGCATGTAATATTCCACAAGGCAAGACATGAAAATTGAAAGCAAAATCATTAAGAACGTAGAAAGTTAACATAAATCACCAAAACAGATTTGATGGGATGGACTAAGATAGTTATTCGAAATAACTTGTTCGGATATTACTATCTTCACTGCGTTTGAATTTCATTCCCCTTTTACCACATAAACCAATGATTATTTTTGACGTAGGTTATAAACATAAACAAATTTAAGAGAACTTACTTCTCTACACGAGTAACCAAAGAAGTTATCTAAATTAAAAAAAACATGTATCACTAGAGTTTTCATGCAAACTAAAACCTCATATCTTGTAAGAAACCGAGTCATGCCATTATATGTGAACGATGAGAGCTTTGGTGCGGAGACCACAAACTCATTAGGAAGTTGCAATGTGAATGTAACACGTTGAAATTTACAAAGTGGTCAGAGTCGGAAAATCCCAAGTCAAACATGGGACTTATCTTAAGCCCAAATCAATGCTCAAAAAGAAGTGTTCAAGATATGAAGATCTAAACAAAGATATATCAGATCCCCCACATTTTATTAGCGTATCATCCAAAATTCAATCCTTTGCTTTGGCGTCCAATGTGACATTGCATAGATTATGACCATGCATTGATAGAAATTGGTGCTCATAATTGGGAAATTTAGAGCTGTAGGTCCGTGTTTCGGGATCCAATCCGTGATTTTCATGTTTATGTTCATAGATGGAAGAAGATAAGAGAGGATAAACATAACAAACTTTGTATTAATCCGGTAGTAAACATTACAAGTCGGCCCGATTACATGGAAACCGAACTAATACCAAAGAAGTATACATCCAGGGAGAAATCAAGTGGTGATTTCTCCCGGTGAGGACTCAAACCTCCTATCACTCTCTAGCACACACTTGTGCTCTCACTCTTGAGTTGCAAATGACAAGGTGTTGGTATTTATACCAAACACAGGTTGCACGGTCGAAGGATCAAGCTGACTGGTCGATAGATCATCTGTCGACCATCCTGCTTTCGAAAGACACATATACCTCGAAGGATCACATATCCTTCGAGGTCCATCCTTCGATGGATATCTTTCGAGCTCATCGAAGGATACACAATCCTTCGATGCCTTATCCTTCGACACCAACATTAAACAACCATAACTTGTCTTGCAACCACACACGGTCAACCGAATAACCCTCTCGTTTGACCACTTCAAACGAGCGGGTCTATACACGTTCGATAGACCGTTTCACTAACTATTACAAATTCAGCGTAAAATAATAACTAATCTATTCGACAAGCATCGGACACAAAATCTGCATCAACAAATTCCCCCTTGTCCGTTGCTGTCGAATGCTGAAAATGCAACTGCAATCATCGATCTTCAGTCAAGTAATCATCTTCTCTGTGTTGACAAATTCCCCCTTGACCGATGATCCAGGTAAGTAGTATCTTGATGCTCATTGTATAAAACTTCCCCCTCAAAGTACGCGTATCCAAGTCGAGTGTTGTGCAATTTCCTCACAAGGCTCAATTGACCGATCTTCCGCTGATCTTCCAATACTCCAACCGGCATTTGATAAGGGTTCCATTCTATAACAACTGCATCAAGTCTTGATCTTTAAGCATACCTATGATTGCGTTTAGAAATTTACCGAAGAAATTCAACATATGAAAATTTTTTATCCCCCCATTTCTTTGGTAAAATCTCTAAACCTTAACAGAATCTTTCCACTTCAAAGAAACTGTCGTCAAATGTTCACCAATTCCCTCCACTGAGCAGAACTGTCGTCAATCTTCATTGAATGACGAGCGGAAGCGAACATACCGTGTTGTTTTGGCCCATAATAGTCGCGTTACCATTTTTGCCATTGCATCGGTAACCGTGACTACCCCACAATTTTTCAAACATCAAGTTTTCATCATCTTTTGTTTTCATCGTTCCGAATCATCCCGCGCGCTCCCGAAAACCATACGTATTTTGACCTTGATATTAGGAGCGCGATTCAGATCAACTCCGCAAATACCCGACCCCACTTTGCCACTTACACATTCGGTTCATTATCCAATGCCAAACCACAATTTTAAATTCAACTTTTGAATCATAAAAAAAATTGAATTTAAAATCATGATTTTAGAACAACTTTTGAATTTAAATTCAACTTTTAAATGTCTCAACTAAACATTTAAAAACATGAATTTAAATCAAAGATTAGAACCAGCTCCAATAAAAATTAGCCCAAATAATTACATGCCTTGACTTGATCCATCAACTAGTCCTCGAAGGCCCATATGCCAGGATTTGTAAAATCCAAATTATCACATTCCAATGATAAGGCCTGTTGTCACCAAACTAGACCCCAATCAAAGAGAAAAAGGATATTCAGCAAATTAAAATATGGGCCCAACTCAAAAGTGAAAACCCTAGCTTCAACAAACAGCCGACACTATCATTGTCTTGATTTATTCCCTTTCTACGATGAACAAGGAACAAAAACTGACATGAGTGGACAAGACCTTCTCATCCTCAGCCAACATTATCATTTCTTGACCTCTTTTTCTTCCTCGATAAAGAACAACAACCAGCCGTCCCTTTCACAATCTCTCTCCTCAAAAGTCAACAACCCTTCTTTCAAGACTTCAGCCGACATCAGACTATTCTGTCTCTTTCCTGGTTTCCATTTCTTCGATGAACAAACAGGCAGCAACCAACCTCTTTCTCTCTCCTTAATCTCTTCGATACAACAAAACAAGCACAATAATCCAGCTGACATCTACTTCAGCCGGTGATGATGATCCTTCGACCCAAGATTACCCTTCGAAAGCTTCTGATCTTTCGAACCTGTTGTGATGACCCTTCGATATACAACAAGATGATCGTTCGAAGTTATTTAGGGAGGAAGGTTGATCTTTCGAGATTTGTAGTGGTTGTATCTTTCGAGATTTGTAGAGGTTGATCTTTCAAAGTTGGGATCTTTTGGAAAGACATGTGA
This sequence comes from Helianthus annuus, assembly GCF_002127325.2. NCBI lineage: Eukaryota > Viridiplantae > Streptophyta > Magnoliopsida > Asterales > Asteraceae > Helianthus > Helianthus annuus. The sequence goes on from NC_035445.2 coordinate 5,096,030, forward strand.
AAGGATGACCCTTCGAAGTTTTGTCTGATCCTTCGAAAATGGATGATGACCCTTCGAAAACATTTTGGTTGACCCTTCGAAACAAGAAAATGAACTTTCGAAATCAGTTGAGAAGAAAAAGGTGATCTTTGATTCTGTTCAGGTGACCCTTCGAGAAGCTACTTGACCTTTCGAAGTTGTTTGTGGGTGGAAGTTGATCCTTCGATGTTCTTTACATCTTTCAAGTTATGAAGATGTGAAGAACATCAAGAACATCAAGAACACAGAAGCCTGGGAAAATCTGCAGATTCGATGAAAACATTTGTACACGATTTTTGATGAAGAAAACTTGAATATTTAGGAGAAAAACATAAAACCCAACACTCGTTTTATCACAGATCTGAATATTCGGGTTCAGATCTGAGTTTTTCTCATTTTCACCATTTTTACATCTTGAACAAAAACCCACAAAAATCACAGATCTAGAGCACATGTGACTTAGTAAACGGTTAGTTTTACTAAATCGGGCACCATGGCTCTGATACCAATTGTAGGTCCGTGTTTCGGGATCCAATCCGTGATTTTCATGTTTATGTTCATAGATGGAAGAAGATAAGAGAGGATAAACATAACAAACTTTGTATTAATCCGGTAGTAAACATTACAAGTCGGCCCGATTACATGGAAACCGAACTAATACCAAAGAAGTATACATCCAGGGAGAAATCAAGTGGTGATTTCTCCCGGTGAGGACTCAAACCTCCTATCACTCTCTAGCACACACTTGTGCTCTCACTCTTGAGTTGCAAATGACAAGGTGTTGGTATTTATACCAAACACAGGTTGCACGGTCGAAGGATCAAGCTGACTGGTCGATAGATCATCTGTCGACCATCCTGCTTTCGAAAGACACATATACCTCGAAGGATCACATATCCTTCGAGGTCGATGGATATCTTTCGAGCTCATCGAAGGATACACAATCCTTCGATGCCTTATCCTTCGACACCAACATTAAACAACCATAACTTGTCTTGCAACCACACACGGTCAACCGAATAACCCTCTCGTTTGACCACTTCAAACGAGCGGGTCTATACACGTTCGATAGACCGTTTCACTAACTATTACAAATTCAGCGTAAAATAATAACTAATCTATTCGACAAGCATCGGACACAAAATCTGCATCAACAAGAGCCACTTGCCTATCAAGGAGATGGACTGATCTAAAAGTTCAAAGGGTGGTGAGATTTCCATTCCAGCTCATAGATAGAAGACTACTTTGAACAACAGATCTAGTATTTTTATGAATGAACAAATGAAGCTAATGTAGCAGTGCTAGACTTTCCAAATCCGGCCCCAGGGTCACCTTGGATTGACTTTTCTTTATTAGATTCTCAAGAGTTTTATGCCTTTACCAGTATCATACATTTTTTAGATAAAAATTGTTCCATTGTCTGTTCTTCTTATGCACCTCCAGGGGGATTTTTTACATATACATGATTTTGTTCTTTAAAATGATATAATGTACATTTCAATGTAAATTGTATTACGACTAAAAAAACTTTTCTAAGATTTATAGTATGCAATCTCGTCTAATTTTTCAAATCTGTAACGTGACCACGTATAAGGATAGCTTGTGTAACTTGATAAAAGAAAACGTGTCCTTTATATTTATTGTTGCTTAATCTCTGATCTTTTTAGTTTAAGTAAACTTAGTTAGAAACTCTGTTAGTGTAGTTATTGCCTAAATTGTAATTGGGTTTAAGTTTTTGTCAAAAATGTAAGTAGGTACATTAGATTGTGTTGGTCCCGTTTTTCCAGTGGATCGATAACCAAAACCTATCCTTGTTTATCACAAACACGGTAACGGGTGCGGAATCCCCGTGGCGGTGCAAACCAAGCAAAGTGTAAAAGAAGAACACGCGTAACCAAAAGATTCAATATCTATTGATTAGGGATGAGTACAACCTGAAACATATACAAACAATGTTTACAGAGTTTCACTAAGTCTCACAGGTCTCTCATGTTTCACACAGAAACTGAGAGGGGTATTTATACAAAAACAGACAGAGAACATGACGAAACCGAAAAGCACTCGACGAAACAGGCTAAGCCCACGGAGAAACACCCTAGACGACGAAACACAAATGTGTTTCGTCGTTTCACTTTGAAGATCTTTGACTTTTTCACTTTGTGACATCATCATGACATCATCATGATGATGTCATGATGATGTGGCAGCGGGAACCGGCTCGCGGTGCTTCGTGCTTCGCGTGTCTAACTCTGGAGCGCACGACAGAGGAATGTCGTGACGTCGGGCTTGAGCCGGACCTAACCGTGTCGAAAGCAAGTCGAACCGAGTTGAACCAAGCCGTGTCGCGTCCACACAAAGTGTATCAACAAACTCCCCCTTGGACGCTACTCGTGATGGTTCGTCTTCTGTGATGGTTCGTCTTCTGTGTTTTTCATGTCGGAGGATCTTCAAAGTCTTCACGCGTCATAAGAAGAAAGTGTATCAACAAACTCCCCATTTCATTTAGGAAGTGTGTTAACAAACTCCCCCTTAGAATGAACTCTCCATTTAGTTATGCTCGTGAATCTTTTGATTTGACAATTCTTCAGATCCTTGTGGTGTTGTTGAAGGGTCAGCGGCAACTCTATCATCATTATCTTTTGAGTGCCTTCACGTCGTGTCTTCATTCCGAAGCTTGTCATCGAACATGTTCTCCTCGCCTTTAGCATCTGCACATGCAAGAAATCTAAACGCATAATGAGAACAACCGCTTGGAATATAGTTTCCATAAACAAACGACACATGTGTGACCATTTTACAATCAACTACCGACCAACAACAGTTTGAAAGTTTAGAAAAAGATCAATTTTAATCCTTTAACTTCAAAACTCGTTAACTTATGAAGATACGGACAATTTCGAATTATATGTCCATGTCTGTTGAGTTTTACCAGTTTGGTTGTTTGAAATTTTAACTTCATGATTGTTTGAAGTTTTTGAAATTTTTGAAATTTCCGGTTTGACTGAAACAGATTGTTTTTGAACCACATCGGTTTTAAGAGTCTTTTTAATTACCTTGATTTGCTTGCGTTTCTGTTTCTTCTCCCTTTCTTTCACAAGACGGGAATTTTCTTTTGAAGAAACATATCGCTTTTGGTAATTTTGCTCACGGGGAACATCAACTTTTGCTTTTAACTTATGAAGATACGGACAATTTCGAATTATATGTCCATTTTCACCACACTCGAAACATGATCTTCATTCAACAAACCTCGAAGTATCATGTTGATGTCTCGTTGATGAACTTTGTGATTTCGAAGTACTTGGTCCTGAATTGTTTTGACCATCTCTTTTCAAGTTTTTAACTTGCTTAACATAATCTATGTTAGATTTGTTTTCAAATGTTTCGATTTTATCCGTTCCCTTTGACTTCCCAAAGTTCACCTTTTTGTCCTTCCTCTGGTTCTGTTCCTTTCGACCTTGAGTTGTCGATTTTCCTTTTGTTTTAGTGTGATTTTGCTGAATTTTCTCTGTTGGTAATTTCCGATTGCCATATTGTTTTCGAATTTCAGCTTTTGGAATCGGAGGACATTGAGTTACCACAACTCATGAACTCGACTCTCCCAAAAACTTACTTGTCGAATCCTCAAAAACTTTACAGATTAAAGATTGATTGACATTTTTAATCGGAAAATCTATGTTTGAATAAACTTTATCATCACCAACTAGAGTGTACAACAAATTCACACTCTCAGATTCTTGTGCAGAAGTAGACTCAACCTGAACAGTCTTAGCCAGTTTTGTGGGAGGATCACATAGAAGGTTGTTGGTGCACTTGTGTCTGTACTTTGTCTGTATTCAGTCACGTTATGAACGATGTCCAAGTTAGCCTTGTAAGTTTGACCAAGTCAACTATCCTCCTAGTTTGACTTGGCCAAACAGTTTGTGAATGTAACATGTCTGGTTCGAAGGATATCTCATCGAAGGATAGTTAGATCCTTCGATGAGCTCGAAAGTTGAACCTTCGATGGATGGACCTCGATAGATAGTCCTTGGAGGTCACTGTGAACCCTTCGATGGAAGTCTGATCGAAAGATGATCTTTCGATCAGTATTCCTGATCCTTCGATAGGTGCAACATCGATAGATGATCCTTCGTGACATCTATCGGGTCCTTCGGTCAGACATGCTGGGCTGGGTGTATATATACCCATGCAGTGTGTTGTGTTACAACTTAGACACTCAGACAAGAGAGACAGACAGAAAAGAAAGATGCACACAGAAAGATTGAGAGTTTCTTTGAGAGCATTCTGTCCGAAACACACACACACACTTGGAGAGTTTGCAAGTTAGATTTGTAAGCATTGTGCTTGTAACTGGAACCTTCATACGTATTAATACAGTGGTGTTAATCGGTGAACCTTGTGTGTTTGTCTTTCTACTTGCTTCATCCCGGTTTGCTTGCTAGCTTGGATTCCGCACTCGCTAGTGGGTTTGTATAACAAGGTTTAGGTTCGTCATCCTCCGGAAAGGGACCTACAAGTGGTATCAGAGCCGTGGCTCTTTACCTTGTTTAATACCGGGTTTGTTCAAGTTCTTGGTGTGTTTGGACACTAGGTTTAGCACCCGTTTTGGTGGTTTTTCTTGTATCTTAAAACTGAAAAACGAGTTCTAAACCTTCGGGAGTGTTCTAGGTTGGGTTGAGTAACTTGAAAACTTGTTTTTAAGTGACTTTGAATTTTCCGGCCATATTTCCGGTGTGTTCCGGTGACCGGACCTTCTGGATAAGGTTTGCCATTTTTGGGCATACTTTGTTTGAAAGTCAAAAGTTGGTGAAAAGTTGTGTGCAGAACATCCCTTCTGCCGAAAGTTGGTACACCAACCTGTCACCTTTTCAGTTGTGTCAGAAGGATTCGAAGGATATCTTTCGACATCGAAAGACCATCTTTCGATCAGGAAGGCTTGATAGATAATTATCTGTCGACCCATCCTTCGAAGTCAGAGATCTATCCTTCGAACCAGGGAATCTTTTCGAAAGATAGTTACTCGAAAGATAAGGATCTTTCAAATTGTGAATCTTTCGAAATAATCATTCGAAGGATAAGGATCTTTCAAGTGTGAATCTTTCGAGATAACTATTCGAAAGATAAGGATCTTTAATTGTGAATCTTTCGAAATAATCATTCGAAGGATAAGGATCTTTCAAGTGTGAATCTTTCGAGATAACTATTCGAAAGATAAGGATCTTTCATTGTGAATCTTTCGAAGGTTTTGTTCGAAACTCAACAGTAATCTTTCGATCACTGTTGATCCTTCGAACAAGTCTTGATCTTTCGAACAGGTCTATATCTTTAAATTCTTGTCTATTTGAATTTAACAGTTTGTGTTTGTGAAGGTGTTCAATTAGTATTTCATCAAAATGATTTGTACAAGTCCTTGGGATTGGAGTTTGAACTCACAATCAAGTCAAGAACTAACTTCTGCTGATGCTTGGGCAAAAAGTATGTTTCCACCGCCATCAATCAGTCCAAGTCAATGGGCTTTGGTATCCAATCAAAGTCAAAGCATTCAAAACCTTTTGATTAGTGAAAGCGAAACAGGAAGCAACAATCGTCCACCGAAGTTGAACCATATGAACGATTTTCCATCATGGAAAAACCGCTTTCACACGTATGTCCAAGGGCAAAGCACCGATCTTTGGACGTGTATCATCAATGCGTTCAATACTAATCTTGAAACTGCTGCGTCCACTTCAGAAGGTTATGCCAACATGCTGGAAAATGACAAGAAGGCTTATGAATTGGAGAAAAAGGCCTTTGCTACACTTACACAAGCACTCAACAAAGATATCTATCATCAGTTCTCCTACTGCAAGACCACGAAAGCGTTGTGGGATGCCTTAGTAGCTAGAGGAGAAGGCAATGCAGCTGCTCGAAAGTCTCGTCATGATTTGTTGAAGAAAGAGTTTGAATCGTTTCAGTTTTTGGAAAACGAAACTCTAAACGATATGACAACACGTTTCTATCATCTGATCAGTGAAATGTGTGCTTATGGGGTTATTTCTACTCAACAAGACATGGTGAATAGGTTTGCTGACGCCTTACCTCCAAAATGGAGTTCTTTTATTGAGTTGTTGAAGCACACTGGAACTCTAGACACGGTTAACATCTACGAGTTCATTCAGAAGCTAGAACATAAAAATGATGAAGAAATCAGGAAAGCAAGGCGTGCTCCCGCTCCTCAGAATACAGAAATGTACCTTCCAGGCTTCGATGCTTTGGCAAGATCCGCTGCAGCTCAACAACAGCAACCTAAACTGCAAACTGCATTTGTGTCCAACACAAGTTCCTTTCCGTTTCCTCAGTCAACAGCTGCTCCACCACAACCTCAATTCGATCCGAGGTCTTACATTCCTGTTCCAACACAGCCACAAGTCCAACCTCAACAACAAGCTCATTATACAAGCAATCCTCAACCTCAACCCCAAAATCCTAACACAATCCGAGTCGACAGTTCAAATCTTTCACACCTTAGCATTGAAGTTGCTAAGGAGCATATGGAAATTATCAACACCATGGTCAGTGCTTACTGTGGTTTGGTAGCAGGTCAGCTTGGAAACATCAACATGACCAATGAAGATTATCAACAGATCGACAAGGAAGAAATGGAGTTGATGGATATAAAATGGGCTTTTGCAAGTGCGGTTAGAAGGGCCAAAGACTTCATGGCTCGTACTGGTAGAACTTCGTTGGAAGGAAAGAAAGATACGAAGTATGGGTTTGATATCAACGCCGTTACATGCTTCAACTGTGGTAATAAAGGGCACTTCAAACGTGAGTGCACTCTACCAACAAAACATGGCAATCACAACCCTTTCAGAAACCAGACGAGTACGACAAATGTGAATGCCCAACAAGAAAACCGTGAGAGGAGGATGGTGGCAGTTAATAACAATCAAGGCCAGTCTGGAACTTCAAATCACAATCGGGCTTTGGCTGTTCAAGCAGATGAAGGATGTGACTGGTCAGTGCAGTTTGGTGATGATGATCAGAGAAGTGGAACAGCTTGTTATGCAAAGATCATCGAGCATGTTCATAAAGAAGAGTCTTCTGGAAGTGATGACAGTTCTGGTTATTCTGGAAGTTCTGATGAAGAAGGCTCTGTTTCTGGGGATAATCACTCAGAGTCTGATGTGAAGGAGGAAGGAGGTGATGATATTCAAGATCTAATGAATGAAGCTGATGAGCTTAAATGTCAGAAATCAATTCTGATTAAGAAGGCGGCTACTGCATCAAAGGAAATGGAGAAGTTATTTTCTGAAGATGGAGCCTTTTCTTTTCAAACTGCCTTTATGGCAAACGGTTCAGCCTCCTCTAGTCAGGTAAATTCTGAACCTCCTGCTCCAAGTGTCTGTAAATCATGTGTTGATATGAAGCTTGAATCAGAAAAGCTTCATAGTCATAATCAGAATTTGGTTATTGAACTGTCGAAATGCAAAGAGGCGAACATGGCTTTAACTCGGAATGAAAAAGAATTTAAATCTGTAATAGAAACATTAAAGAAAAATGTGTCCGAGGTTAACAAAGTAGTTTACCACAAGCAAGTAAGTATAAATGAATATATTAACATTGTGGAAGAAACTAAAAAGCAATTAGCCATTGCCCAATGCGAGCATGATGCGATCAAACAGAAATTGGATAGTTATTCTAACTCCCAATTTGTGCTTGATCACATCATCGATGTTCAACAACCGAAGGGAAATCAGAAAGGCATAGGGTACAAGAAATGTCCGCCCCCTTTGATGAACAATTATACCAAGATGCCTGATGAGGAGGAAATGCCTCGGTATGAACCCAGTGTGCCTCTAGATGTTGAGGAATTTGCTGCTGGCCTAGGGTTCAAACCGGAAAATTCATCCTCTAAGCAACCAGAAACGTCATCATCCGTGAAGCAAAGTCCTCCAATCATTGAGGACTATGATTCTTCAGATGATGAATCAGATGTTAATGACAAGGATGAATCACTTGATGAAACAAAAGGAGTAGAAATCCCAATTGAGAATCATATTCTTTGTGATCCTCCTACTCCTGTCGTGCAACCTTTTGTCAAGCAAGTGATAGATCCTGTCAAAGCTGTCAAAGATGTCAGGAATGACAAGGAAAGTATGTCTGCTGTTAAAGGTGATAATCTGTTGTATACTTTGGTCGGTGATAGTAAAATTTATTCAAACAAAGATTTTCCAATCAAAAATGTCAATCAATCTTTGATTGATAAAGTGTTTGAAGATACTACAAATAAATTTTTGGGAAAGACCATTCCAGGAGTTGTGGTAACACAATGTGATCCTGTTCCAAAATCAGAGATTAGAAAACAATTTGGAAACCAAAAATCACCGACAAAGCAACAACCAATTACCTTTAAGGGTAAACAACAACAACGAGCTCCAAAGCCAAATGCTAAGGTTGAATCAAAAGGAACTCGTTGCAAGAAGAAAGCAAAAGATGTTAAATTTGTAGTATCAAAAGGTACGGATAAAATTGAGACTTTTGAGAACAAGTCTAACACGGATTTTGTAAAACAAGTGACAATCTTAAAACGTAACAGTGATAACAATTACACTCAACGCACAAATGGGTGTGATGAAAAGGCTAGTACCTCGGGATCCACGAGTTCGACATCTTGTGGTCAATCAAGTTCTCCCAAATGTGTTGAGAGGAGAACATGCTTTAAATGTGGAGAAATTGGGCACATCATCAGAAACTGCCCAAATGCTCCAAAGAGTAAATTTGTTGAGAAAGCTCCACCTGAAACAGTTCATCCTCAACGTCGGTCAGTTTCACCTAAACATGATAAACGAACTGTAAAAGAACAAGAAACTAAACAACGACGTAAGAACATGAAAACTGTTGAAAAAGCTTTAAAATCTGAGGTTAAAACACTTCAAAGGGAACCAAGTGTGTCACAACCTGTAAAACCAGAATCTTCAAAAACTGGTAGGCAAAAACGAACTTGGTTACCTAAGTCAGGTGACTATTCAGGGGGAGCAATTGTTCTTGAAAACCATCAAGAGATTGATATCACGTTTCGTGATGCTCAGGGACGACCCAAGACCACTAAGGCTTGGGTCCCCATTCTCAACTGATGTGTTTAAATGACATGTGCAGGATGTTCTAGGAGGAACTATTAATAGTCACTGGATTGTTGATAGTGGAGCATCTAGGCACATGACTGGCGACCTACGGCTCCTATACGACGTGAGAAATATTAGAGGAGGGTATGTTGCTTTTGCGGGAGACAAAGGCGGATTCATTACTGGAGAGGGAAGTATCTCAAATGGCATCGTGTGCTTCGATAAGATCAATTATGTTAAGCAAATTGATCATAATCTTCTCAGTGTGTCGCAAATCTGCGATAAGAAATTCACCGTGCATTTTGATGATGTCGGCTGCTATGTGCTGAAACCTGGATTCAAAATTCCACAAGAATGGATTCTCTTATCGGCTCCGAGAGTTAATGATCTTTATATTCTCGACATGAGCCAAGCGATTACAACATCTGCACAAGTCACTTGCTTTGTCTCGAAAGCCACAGAAAAGGAGTCTATATCTTGGCACAGAAGAATGGGACACATTCACTTGAGAAAGATGAACCATTTGGTGAAAAATAATCTTGTGAATGGTGTGCCTGTGAGAAGTTTTCACTTACAAGATATCTGTGTCTCGTGCCAAAAGGGGAAGCAAACAAAGAAGTCTCACCCTTTGAAGAAAATCAACACTGTCAGCATGCCTCTCGAACGTCTTCATATGGACCTTTTTGGACCTATGAAGCACAAGACAACGTTCGGTGATGCCTATTGTCTAGTTGTTACTGATGATTATTCTAGATTTTCTTGGGTATCCTTTATGGCACACAAGAGTCAAACTCCTGGCATCCTCAAGGATCTTCTTACAATGTTGGAGAATCTCTATTCGTTGAAAGTGAAGAGGATCCGAAGCGACAATGGAACCGAATTCAAGAATCAAGTTATGGATGAGTTTTGTACTTCTAAAGGCATTCTTCATGAGTACAGTTCTCGTTATACTCCACAACAAAATGGTGTCGCGGAGAGGAAGAATCGAACGATTATAGAAACTGCAAGAACAATGTTAGTAGAGTCGGAACTCCCTATTCAATTCTGGGGGGGGGCTGTATCGGCTGCATGCTACACGTTAAACAGAGTTCTTACAGTAAAGAGACATGGCAAAACTTGCTTCGAACTCCTTCAGAAAAGGAAACCGGATCTTTCTTACCTTGAACCGTTTGGTGCTCCATGTACCATGATTGAGCCGGATGGAAAGTTTGGAGCAAGAGCTATCGAGGGTTTCTTCCTTGGATATGCTACTCCGAATTTTCGTGTTTGGAATCTAGCTACCAAAAAGATTGAGCTATGGAGTGAAGTGAGGGTTCAAAGGTACACGAGTCCTGTTAGGGCTCCGGGTGATCCGTGGATGTTCGATTATGATGGACTATTTGACTCCTTCAATCTGCCAACCTTTGACGAAGAATCAGCAGCGGCTAGGATGTTGTTGGAAAGTGACAACGCTGCTGTCTCGCCTTTGGTTAGACCTATTGTTGTTGACCCTCAAGCTTCTTCGTCTGTCAACAATATGGTTCAAAATGAGGTTTATGAAGATGCTGCTGATTATAATGAATCTTCTGAAGATGATGAATATCATGATGCAGCCGAAGGATCTTCGGCTCCAGCTGCTCCTGTTCAAGGTGCCTCTGGTGATACACCTCATACGCAGAATGTAGACACTGCTGAAGGAAATGCATCCACCTCTACCCACATTCCTGGTGTGGAGTTGGTTGTTGATCTTAATCTTACCAATTTGGGTATCAATGCACGTGTGCCAGAAAATCCTGAAATGAGGATTCATGATACCCACCCCCAGCAGAATATTATAGGAGATGTCCATCGCGGTGTGCAAACGCGTAATCAGCTGAGAAACAACCGGAATGCTGGTTTGTACTCAGCTATAAGAGAATCCGGCCAACAAAATGACTGGTCCTTCGCGTGTTACGTGTCACAAGAAGAACCAAAGTCGTGGAAAGAAGCGTTGAAAGACAGTGCTTGGGTTGAAGCCATGCAGGAAGAATTGCAGCAATTTCAAAAGCTTGGTGTTTGGAAGCTTGTTGAAAGACCTGAGAATTACAAGAAGATTGGCACTCGATGGGTCTTCAAATGCAAGAAAGACGACCGTGGAGTGGTTATTCGGAACAAAGCTCGTTTAGTCGTTCAAGGTTTTCGTCAGATTGAGGGGATCGACTACAACGAAGTGTATGCACCTGTTGCACGTCTCGAAGCAATTCGAATCTTTCTAGCCTATGCGTCTTTCAAAGGATTCAAGGTTTACCAAATGGACGTGAAAAGTGCATTCTTACATGGTGTGGTTGAAGAAGAGGTATATGTCGAACAGCCTCCAGGTTTTGAAGATCCTGTCCATCCCGATCGGGTTTGGTTGCTCAACAAAGCTCTTTATGGTCTTCATCAAGCACCACGAGCTTGGTATGCAACCTTATCTACATATCTGCTGGAGAACGGTTTTCGAAGAGGCCTTATCGATTGTACTCTCTTCATCAAAGAACAAGATGGAGATCTTCTTCTGGTACAGGTATATGTTGATGATATTATTTTTGGTTCTACTAATGATGCTTTGTGTAGGAATTTCGAGCGCATTATGCAGGATAAATTCGAGATGAGTGCTATGGGGGAAATGACCTTCTTCTTGGGCCTACAAGTGCAACAAACTGAGTCTGGGATATTCATCCATCAGACTAAATATGTTGGTGACATCTTGAGCCGGTTCCAGATGTCTGATGCAACGCCCATTGGTACCCCATTGCCAACTAATCACGGAATTACTCCTGACTTGAAGAGTGAAGCTGTTAGTCCTTCATACTACCGCGCAATGATCGGATCTCTTATGTACCTCACAGCATCAAGGCCAGACATAATGTACCCAACATGCCTGCTAGCCAGATATCAAGTCAACCCGAAGGCCTCACATCTTGCAGCTGTAAAAAGGATTTTTCGTTATTTGAAGGGTTACCCTGACACCGGTCTATGGTACCCTAGGGATAATAACTTTGACTTAGTCGCATTCAGTGATTCTGATCATGGCGGATGCAAAATCGACGGCAAATCCACAACGGCTGGATGTCAGTTTTTAGGAAATCGCCTAGTCACATGGCAGTGCAAGAAGCAGACGTGTGTCGCTACATCAACATGCGAAGCTGAATACATTGCTGCCTCAAGTTGTTGCTCCCAAGTTCTTTGGATCCAACAACAATTGCGGGACTACGGTTTTGAATTCCTAACTACTCCTATTTACGTTGATAATTCTGCTGCATTACAGATCACTAGAAATCCTGTGCAGCACTCAAAGACCAAACACATCGAAATCAAATATCACTTCATACGTGATTGCTTTGAGAAAAGGCTAATCGATGTTGTTAAGGTCCACACCGATGACCAACGTGCCGACCTTTTTACCAAAGCTTTTGACAAATCTAGATTTGACTTCTTATTATTGGTAAAGGACATTAAGGTCAAGCAAGAGTAAACCAACATCGGAAAATCATTTTTGTAAATACCTTTGTGTTTTAAATTTGTCTTAGTTTATTGATTTTAGGGGGAGTAAATCCAAAAATCTGAAAATCCAAAAACATCGAAAAATTTCAAAAACACAAAAACAATAGAAAAACAAAAATGAGTTTCCTGGCGAGCAAAAGAGAAAATGATAGTACATCAGTGGTCTATCCAAACCTCCTTAAACCTTAAATGAAAAACGATAAGCAGCTCTATAAAAGATGTATCGGTAGGCTCACAATCATTTTAAAGTGTGCAGGGTGATATAAACCTTGAATCGACTGAAGACCAGGTGGGAACCATTCATTGGCATATGGTCTTAGTACCGAAATTTCGTTTGATAGATTGCCGAGGTTCTGAGATATATTCGGTCTTTATGCTGCTTATCATCTGGGTATCATGGTTGTATCTTTTACCGGAAAAATAACGGGGACGCAAGTCTAGATCTTCCATGATACTATACATACGTGTACATATTACATACTGCATTCGACCTCAATAAGTGATAAACAATCACATGTCCCTCAAATAAGTGATAAAATATCACATTCATCCGGGTGTCAAGTTCGTCTCTCTGCTGTACGCAAGTACTGACCTGTTCACGGACTTGCACCTGTGCCCTCATGCATATGAAAATCAAGTTCCTCATCAATAAGTGATTATATCACATAGGGCTTGTTTTCAAATCAAAATAAGTGAGTATCTCACAGCTTATACGGTCAAACAGATGATAATCGGTATACTCACCGGTAAGATGAACCCTCGTGCATACCTTGATACGGGAATGTGTCGTGTGTGGATGAACACCGGTCGGTAAGTATAAATCATACCTTAACGTATCCCTTCGCCATGATTACATCTGATAAGTTGAGCTTAAGTGGACAACAATACCGATAATTGTTATAGGATGCTTATCTTAATGTTAACTAACTGAACAACAAGAGTGTTTTGGCATGACCGTACACTGATATGATTCTCTTACCCTCGAAACTCGCAAAAAGAATGTCTGTATATATTTATTTACTGCTTAACTTTTATTGTTTTCTTTTAAACAGTTTCGTCGTTTGGTGCATATCAGCACGACAATAGCGGTGATGTCGTTTGATAACACTTAAAGGATTTTAAATTGTTGTCTTTTAATTTCAAAAATACCAAAAAGATTTTAGGTGAGTTTTAATATAAACTTTATAAAAGCCAAAAAGATTTTATTTCTACTTTATTTTCGATCGTACGATGTTGGAGCTCGAGTCTTCGTTACCTGAAATCTGAACGAAAACCGAATTGACTAAATCTTCATAAACGGTCGAAATTTGCATGTTTTGAAAGTTAAAGACTAAAATTGACAAATTTATTAAACTTTCAAACTGTCGGACGGTGTTTGATTGTGACATGGTCATACGTGTGTCATTTGTTTATGTTTACTATATTCCAAGCAGTTGTTCTCATTACGCGTTTAGATTTCTTGCATGTGCAGATTCTAAAGGCTAGGAGAACATGGTCGATGACAAGTTTTGGAATGAAGACACGACGTGAAGGCGCTCAAAAGATGAAGATGATCGAGTTGCCGCTGGCCATCATCAACACCACAAGGATCTCACTTCATAAAGATCAAGTCCTTTCACGAGCATAACTCAAGGGGGAGCTTATGTTAAGGGGGAGTTTGTCAACACACTTCCTACATGATACGGGTAGTTTGTTGATACACTCTCTGCCTTCAAGACGTGAAGACTTTGAAGATCCTCTGACATTGAAGAGTCGAAAGGACATCCGAGACTTGAAAGACATGAAGATCAACGATGATCAAGATAGAGACAAATCTGCAAACATCGAAGATCGAGACAAAGCTACAGCCAAGGGGGAGTTTGTTGGGGCACTTGTGTCTGTACTTTGTCTGTATTCAGTCACGTTATGAACGATGTCCAAGTTAGCCTTGTAAGTTTGACCAAGTCAACTATCCTCCTAGTTTGACTTGGCCAAACAGTTTGTGAATGTAACATGTCTGGTTCGAAGGATATCTCATCGAAGGATAGTTAGATCCTTCGATGAGCTCGAAAGTTGAACCTTCGATGGATGGACCTCGATAGATAGTCCTTCGAGGTCACTGTGAACCCTTCAATGGAAGTCTGATCGAAAGATGATCTTTCGATCAGTATTCCTGATCCTTCGATAGGTGCAACATCGATAGATGATCCTTCGTGACATCTATCGGATCCTTCGGTCAGACATGCTGGGCTGGGTGTATATATACCCATGCAGTGTGTTGTGTTACAACTTAGACACTCAGACAAGAGAGACAGACAGAAAAGAAAGATGCACACAGAAAGATTGAGAGTTTCTTTGAGAGCATTATGTCCGAAACACACACACACACTTTGAGAGTTTGCAAGTTAGATTTGTAAACATTGTGCTTGTAACTGGAACCTTCATACGTATTAATACAGTGGTGTTAATCGGTGAACCTTGTGTGTTTGTCTTTCTACTTGCTTCATCCTGGTTTGCTTGCTAGCTTGGATTCCGCACTCGCTAGTGGGTTTGTATAACAAGGTTTAGGTTCGTCATCCTCCGGAAAGGGACCTACAAAGGTGATTCTCGAGAGGTATGTCCTCTTCTTTGGTAACTGCTTCAGACTGTGTAGAGTCAGTATCATCGGATTCATCATCTGAAGAATCAGCATCCTCAACAAGTCAGACAATTTCCCACCCAAAACAACACAATTATAACATTTATCAGTTTTAGATTCATCGACACATACCTGACCTGATGAACTGCCAACATTAGCCATAAAGGTTGAATGATGAGAAGAAAAAGAAGAAGAATAAGCAGCTTGATCCACCAGAATAGATCTTCTGTCATTTCCTTCTTTAGCTTCCCTTAATAGCTCCTCAACATCTGCATCAATGGACTCATGTGACACTTCATCCGTGCTATCTTCTCCTGAACTTGAGGTTTCCTCATCTGAGCTCCCACTATAACCAAAACTATCTTCATCAGAAGATTCTCCACCACACGCGTGTTTTAGATCTTTGACAACTTCAGCAAAACACGCTGTTCCACCCTGATCATCGTTACCCAACTGAATCGACCAGTCACAACCTTCATCAACTTGCACCACAAGAGCTCGGTTGTTGTTTGATGGACCTGCTTGATGAGTATTGTTTGCAGGCATTAAGGCACGCTCATTATTCCTGGTTTGAGTCTGATTCTGTTGATTGCCTTGATTTCTGAACGGATTATGGTTCCCATGCTGAGCTGGCTTCGTACATTCCCGTTTCAAATGACGCTGTTCACCACAATTGAAACACTTAACCGCTTGTTTATCGAACCCATACTTGGTGTCCTTCTTGCTTTCCAAGCTGGTTCTACCGGTTCTTTCCATGAAGTCTTTTGCTCGCCTCACAGCACTAGCAAATGCCCACTTGATATCCATCAAATCCATTTCATCCTTATCTATCTGCTGATAATCTTCCTGAGTCAAATTGATATTCCCAATTTGCCCTGCTACCAACCCACAGTAGGCGCTCACCAAAGTGTTTAATAGCTCCATATGTTCCTTTGCCACTTCAACACTCACTTTCGAGAAACTTGAAGTGTCTAGCCGAACTGTGTTTGAATTAGTTGGTTGACCAACGTTGACTTTGACTGTTGATGAAGCGTTTCCATAGCAGGCTTGTTGTTGACTTTTGTAGTTTGGATCAAGAAATGATGGTACTCCAGTAGACTCATAGCTTTGCGCTGGGGCAGCTGGTTTTGGTGTTCCATACATATCATACTTTCTATGGATTCAAACGGGAGGATTTGTTGGCATAAATTCAAATCATACGTTTTCTTTATCATAATCTATGCATGTATTTGACATATATTATTTATACATTGTCCGTCACTCCTTTTGTATCTTGTTCATATATGGGAGTTAACAACTTAAATCCGTGCAAGTAATATTCCACAAGGCAAGGCATGAAAATTGAAAGCAAAATCATTAAGAAAGTATCAAGTGAACATAAATCACCAAAATAGATTTGATGGGATGGACTAAGATAGTTATTCGAAAGAACTTGTTTGATATTATCGTCACTGTGTTTGAATTTCACTCCCTCTTTACCACATAAACCAATATTTATTTTTGACGTAAGTTTTAAACACAAACAAATTTAAGAAACTTACTTCTCTACACGAGTAAACAAAGAAGTTATCTAAATAAAAAAAAAGTATCAATAGAGTTTTCATGCAAACTAAAACCTCATATCTTGTAAGAAATCATAGACCCTAAGAATGTAATCCCATATAACAAGGCACGCCCAGTGGTAGTCAGGAGGGTGCAAAGCACCCGACGCCGAGCACAGGACCTGGACAAAGGATGTCAAGAACACATTTATTATGAACGAGCAATGACTTAGCCGAAGTTGACTTTTATGAAACAACCACCCATGTATGTTAACTCTCGCCTACCTATGTTCACCAACAAACCGATAGCTAGGCGAGAAAAAATATTAGGATGTAAAATTACAACTTGTAGATATGAACGATTACACTTACAGAAATAAACCGAGGGGGTAGAACGAAAAGAAAAAGTGGGCAAAAACTGTAAATTTTTGTTGGGTGACCCACTTATAAAAGCCTACTATCGTTGTTATTCTTTTGTTAGGTTTTATTCTGCCGTCAGACAATTAGCTAGATGGCCGCAGTATCAGTATCGTCCGTGTTTGATGAAATCGAGCCCACTGATATCGCCAAATCATCTGTGAGTGGTATCGTCCGTCATCTGTTTTTGCGTTTGGATTTTTTCATGACTGAGAATTGATCTCATTGTGCAGGGTGATGAAGAAACATAGTTGACTGCTTATAGGATTTCGGAGGGCGATCTCATCTTAGGTAACTGTTTATGGATTAAATTTTGTATTGGTCTTAAATCTGTTGCAAATTTTGCACGTTTTCTATAAAAATTTTGAGCCGATTTTGTGGATCTACGATTTACTATATATCTTTGATTTGAGGTTTTTTTTTTTTTTTTTTTTTTTTTTTTTGGGAATTGCGGATCTTACTGATCATATTCCTCCTGATTTTGAATATCACACGCATTGTATAATGAAAATCAGACCAAGATAATTTTTTTAACACAATTAAGTTTGTATATAATAGAATCTAAAATTAAAGGTCATTGTTTGGGATTGATTGAGTCAACAAGATGTCAAAATATTTATACTGAATCTGGTTTGGTATCTCTGTATAATATTTTGGTAAAATCAATCATGATTTATAATTGCCCTCTATTTTTCATATCAGTCTTATGGAGTTGCTGGAAGGTGTTGATCATCAATTCAAAAACCTTTGGTGGCTTCTTAAGAGATCTATGATGGATTGTTTGAAAATTTACACTCCTTATCCCCCATGAACTTGTTCACAACGCGAAGTTTCTTGCCGAATATATATAAACCAAGAACAAAACTATCATGTTCAATCGCGCTCCAACATTCTTCACTTGATGAACAAGGAACTGAAACCAATCAATTGTTTGTTTCACAACCTGCATTACAAAACTCACCCTTTCTCCCCATTTCCCACCAAACCCTTCACCTTTCTCATGGATTCTCCCCCAAATCGGTTCATCTCATCAATTTCACCAAATTCTCCTCTAAATCGGTTAGTAATGTTTGTTTTAAGTTGAATTTCTTCTTTATTTTGTTACATATTTTGTTAATTTCTTGATTTTTTTGTGTATATATGTGTGTATGCTAGATAAATCCGCCCACCCACCACGTCTTCAATCAAGACGAAGTCACTTCGAGTTGAAATGAAGTCATGGATCTAGACAATGAACACGAAGACATTGGCGGTGATGATGACATGATGTAGTTATACACGTTTTATGCAATGTTATGATGTTAATATGTGAATTAAATGAATAACTTTTAAGTAACTTTTAAGTCCGAAAATCCCAAGTCAAACATGGGACTTATCTTAAGCCCAAATCAATGATCAAAAAGAAGTGTTCAAGATATCAAGATCTAAACTAAGATATATCAGATCCACCACGTTTTATTAGCGTATCGTCCAAAATTCAATCCTTTGCTTTGGCGTCCAATGTGACATTGCATAGATTATGATCATGCATAGATAGAAATTGGTGCACATAATTGGGAAATTTAGAGCCACTTGCCTATCAAGGAGATGGACTGATCTCAAAGTTCAAATGGTGGTGAGATTTCCATGTGTTCCTCCAGCTCATAGAAAGAAGACTACTTTGAACAACAAATGTAGTATTTTTATGAATGAACAAATGTAGCTAATGTAGCAGTGGTAGACTTTCCAAATCCGGCCCTAGGGTCACCTCGGATTGACTTTTCTTTATTAGATTCTCAAGAGTTTTATGCCAATATCATACATTTTTTAGATAAAAATTGTTACATTGTCTGTTCTTCTTGTGTACCTCGAGGGAGATTTTTTACATGTAGATGATTTTGTTCTTTAACGTGACCACCTATAAGGATAGATTGTGTAATTTGATAAAAGAAAATGTGTCCTTTAAATTTATTGTTGGTTAATCTCTGATCTTTTAGTTTAAGTGAACTTAATTAGAAACTCTGTTAGTGTAGTTATTGCCCTAAATTGCAATTGGGTTTAAGTTTTTGCCAAAAATGAAAGTAGGTACATTTGATTGAAGTGATGCGTTGCATCTCGTTGTTTAATGTCGTGATGTTAGACTGTCATATCCTCAGTTATTGGTAATCAACAATCCAGTACACAGAGATTAATAAAGTGAAGCGTTTCATTGAATCCATTGTTGTATATACAAATTGTTGTTTGTTTAAGGGACCTGATTATAGCCTTCAAATTGCTACCAGAGCAAGGCACACAGAACACAATTGATTCTCTATCTGTGATTTTTTGTTTGATATCAAAATACTCACACACGCATACAACCAATAAACACTTTATCAAAAATAATAGAATGGATATCGAATAACAATATCTTGGTGTCTTCCATGGTTGCAGGAAGTTACACTTATTTACAAGGTTGTTAATCGCGGTTAATTGGAGGAAACTAAAACCGTTAAACGGCACCAAGCAATTAAACTGCCGGTAACTACCAAACTAATGTTAACACTAACCTAAGGCAATGTTTCATACATAATACATACACTTATATTGCCATAAAACATTATCAAGTATATAATACTAATAATTTTTACTAACCCAAAATTGAAACCCTAAATAACTGTAAAACCCAAGCGCAAAATCTGTCATTGGAATCAGAATAGGTTTAATGACTGTTTAATACCAAATCTCAGATTGCAAACCCGAGAAAAAGAGATAAACTTCTGCAGATTTCTTTACTATTCTTTGTATTTTAAAAACAATCTTGTTTGGTAAATAATAATCATATAAAGTATATATTATCCACTTTAATTACCTGTTAATATTTATCTTTAGGGGAAATCATGGTAATAAAGATGTCCCGATCGGTGACTGTTTGATTTTAAATTCTTATCCATCAGTTTTCTTTTATCATGTTTGGAGAATGTTTAGTTGTGATCAGACAGACAAATCGGTCTTGGTTTTATTGGAGTCACTGGATTTTGTCATTGTAGGTCCTTAGAGGAGCATCTAGAAAACCTTATCCTTGTTAATTGACATACCCGCAAGTGCGCGGAATCCGAACGGGTATGCAACCGAGACAAGAACACAAACACAAGAACAAGAATCAAACGTTAAAGCACACTTGTATTACTTTCAGAAGAGTTACAATGCAAAGTTTACAAGACAAACTCTCAACTCTCTGAAGTACTCGCACTATGTTCTCTCTGTGTTTTCACTTTGTGCTCTCCATCTTACAAGAAAACAACCTTATTGGGACAACATTTTTTCAGCTTATAGGAAGGACATGTTGTCTCTATAGGCCTTTTTCACCTATAGAGACGACGTATCGTCTCTATAAAATTTGTCTCTACAGCCTCGTCCCTATAGGCCATTAAAGTCGTCCCTATAGGTGTCGTTGTTATAGAAGAGTTTGTAGGGATGACATGTCGTTCCTACAAGTTTGTGCAAAAAAAAAAAAAAAATTAAACTTAATATTTACTAAATAAAAGAAATGTTTATTCTAATATTTACAAGTTTGTAGGGATGACATGTCGTTGTTATAGATGACCCACATCTGCCCCCGCTATCACCCACCACCGCCGTCACCCGCTTCCGCCCCTCCATCGCCATCGATGCCACCCACCTCTGCCCCACCACCATCCACCACTGCCGCCACCTTCGACCACCGCTACCACTAACACCTATCACCTCCGATCACCGCTACCACTGCTACCTATCACCGCCGACCACCGCCACTCACCACCAATTTTATTACTTTGTCTTTTATTGGCTACCAAACAACACAAAGTAATGATTTTTTCATTCTGACGTGGTACCCAAACAAGATAGAGAATGATAATGATCCATTCCTTTACCTCTTCCATTCTGTTGTCCATCCATTATATTACGCCATACCAAACAGACCCTAAGAATGTAATGCCATATAAGAAGGCACGCCCAGTGGTAGTCAGGAGGGTGCAAAGCACCCGACGCCGAGCACAGGACCGGGACAAAGGACGTCAAGAACACATTTATTTTGAACGAACAATGACTTAGTGTAGGTCCCTCGGAGGATGAGGTTCAACCTTAACCTTGTTACGCTAACACACTAGCAAGTGCGGAATCCAAGCTAGAGTGCAACCGAGTTGAGACAAGCATAAACACGATACACACAAAGTTCACCGATTAACACCACTTGTATTAATACGTATGAAAGGTTCGGTTACAAGCACAATGTTTACAAATCAGTTTTGCAAATTCTCAAAGTGTGTGTGTGTGTTCTGGACAGAATGCTCTCACTATCTCTCGAGTGTCTATCTTTCTGTCTGGGTGCATCTGTCTTCTAAGTGTCTTCGCTGAAATGAACACACTGCATGGGTATTTATACCCAAACACAGCAAGTCTTGTCGAAGGATCAGGATGACTGCTCGATAGATGATCTACCGAGCATAAATCTATTCGAAGGATACACAGGGACCTCGAAGGATGATCTATCGAGGTCCATCAATCATCCATCGAAGCATATCTTTCGAGGTCATCGAAGGATTGAAGCAATCCTTCGATGGTCCATCCTTCGACACAGACATTGTACAACCATATACTAACTGTTTGTCCAAGTCAAACCGGAGGATGGTTGACTTGGTCAAACTTACATGACTAACAAGGACAACGTTTTACATCGTGACCGAACACAGACAAAGTACAAACACAAGTGCACCAACAAACTCCCCCTTGGATGTAGCTTTGTCTTGATCTTGATCATCTTTGATCTTCGTGTCTTCAAAACTCTGATGTCCTTTTAAGTCTTCAATGTCGGAGGATCTTCAAAGTCTTCACGTCTTGAAAGCAGAAAGTGTATCAACAAACTACCCGTGTATCATGTAGGAAGTGTGTTGACAAACTCCCCCTTAACATAAGCTCCCCCTTGAGTTATGCTCATGAATGACTTGATCTTCAAAGCTAAAGATCCTTGTGGTGTTGATGATGGTCCGCGGCAACTCGATCATCTTCATCTTTTGAGTGCCTTCGCGTCGTGTCTTCATTCCGAAGCTTGTCATCGACCATGTTCTCCTAGCCTTTAGAATCTGCACATGCAAGAAATCTAACCGCGTAATGAGAACAACTGCTTGGAATAGTTAGTATAAACAAACGACACACGAATGACCATGTCACAATCAAACACCGTCCGACAGTTTGAAAGTTTAATAAATTTGTCAATTTTAGTCTTTAACTTTCAAAACATGCAAATTTCGACCGTTTATGAAGATTTAGTCAATTCGGTTTTCGTTCAGGTTTCAGGTAACGAAGACTCGAGCTCCAACATCGTACGATCGAAAATAAAGTAGAGATAAAATCTTTTTGGCTTTTACAAAGTTTATATTAAAACTCACCTAAAATCTTTTTGGTATTTTTAATATTTGAAATGTAAAGACTGAAAGCAGTAAATAAATATATACATACATTCTTTTTGCGAGTTTCGAGGGTAAGAGAATCATATCAGTGTACGGTCATGCCAAAACACTCTTGTTGTTCAATTAGTTAACATTAAGATAAGCATCCTATAACAATTATCGGTATTGTTGTCCACTTAAACTCAACTTATCAGATGTAATCATGGCGAGGGGATACGTTAAGGTATGATTTATACTTACCGACCGGTGTTCATCCACATCACGACACATTCCCGTATCAAGGTATGCACGAGAATTCATCTTACCGGTGAGTATACCGATTATCATCTGTTTGACCGTATATGATGTGAGATTCTCACTTATTTTGATTTGAAAACAAGCCCTATGTGATATAATCACTTATTGATGAGGAACTTGATTTTCATATGCATGAGGGCACAGGAGCAAGTCCGTGAACAGGTCAGTACTTCCGTACAGCAGAGAGACGAACTTGACTCCCGGATAAATGTGATATTTTATCACTTATTTGATTGGACATGTGATTGTTTATCACTTATTGAGGTCGAATGCAGTATGTATTATGTACACGTATGTATAGTATCATGGAAGATCTAGACTTGCGTCCCCGTTATTTTTCGGTAAAAGATACAACCATGATACCCAGATGATAAGCAGCATAAAGACCAAATATCTCAGAACCTCGGCAATCTATCAAACGAAATTTCGGTACTAAGACCATATGCCAATGAATGGTTCCCACCTGGTCTTCAGTCGATTTAAGTTTATATCAACCTGCACACTTTAAAATGATTGTGAGCCTACCGATACATCTTATATAGAGCTGCTTATCGTTTTTCATTTAAGGTTTAAAGAGGTTTGGATAGACCACTGATGTACTATCATTTTCTCTTTTGCTCGCCAGGAAACTCATTTTTGTTTTTCTATTGTTTTTGTGTTTTTGAAATTTTTCGATGTTTTTGGATTTTCAGATTTTTGGATTTACTCCCCCTAAAATCAATAAACTAAAATAAATTTAAAAACACAAAGATATTTACAAAAATGATTTTCCGATGTTGGTTTTACTCTTGCTTGACCTTAATGCCGTTTACCAATAATAAAAAGTCAAATCTTGATTTGTCAAAGGCTTTGGTAAAAAGGTCGGCATGTTGGTCATCGGTGTGGACCTTAACAACATCGATTAGCCTTTTCTCAAAGCAATCACGTATGAAGTGATATTTGATTTCGATGTGTTTGGTCTTTGAGTGCTGCACAGGATTTCTAGTGATCTGTAATGCAGTAGAATTATCAACGTAAATAGGAGTAGTTAGGAATTCAAAACCGTAGTCCCGCAATTGTTGTTGGATCCAAAGAACTTGGGAGCAACAACTTGAGGCAGCAATGTATTCAGCTTCGCATGTTGATGTAGCAACACAAGTCTGCTTCTTGCACTGCCATGTGACTAGGCGATTTCCTAAAAACTGACATCCAGCCGTTGTGGATTTGCCGTCGATTTTACATCCGCCAAAATCAGAATCACTGAAAGCGACCAATTCAAAGTTATTATCCCTAGGGTACCATAGACCGGTGT
The DNA here is from genome assembly GCF_002127325.2 of Helianthus annuus. Lineage (NCBI taxonomy): Eukaryota > Viridiplantae > Streptophyta > Magnoliopsida > Asterales > Asteraceae > Helianthus > Helianthus annuus. The sequence continues at coordinate 5,120,230 of NC_035445.2, forward strand.
CAGGGCAACCCTTCAAATAACGAAAAATCCTTTTTACAGCTGCAAGATGTGAGGCCTTAGGGTTGACTTGATATCTGGCAAGCAGGCACGTTGGGTACATTATATCTGGTCTTGATGCTGTGAGGTACATAAGAGATCCGATCATTGCGCGGTAATATGAAGGACTAACAGCTTCACCCTTCAAGTCTGGAGTAATTCCGTGATTTGTCGGCAATGGGGTACCAATGGGCATTGCATCAGACATCTGGAACCGGTTCAAGATGTCACCAACATATTTAGTCTGATGGATGAATATCCCAGACTCAGTTTGTTGTACTTGTAGGCCCAAGAAGAAGGTCATTTCCCCCATAGCACTCATCTCGAATTTATCCTGCATAATGCGCTCGAAATTCCTACACAAGACATCATTAGTAGAACCAAAAATAATATCATCAACGTATACCTGTACCAGAAGAAGATCTCCATCTTGTTCTTTGATGAAAAGAGTACAGTCGATAAGACCTCTTCGAAAACCATAGAGAGATTCGAATGGATAGGATCTTCATCTTGTTCATCAAGCTCGCGGTGCTTGATGAAGACCATAGAGAGCTTTGTTGAGCAACCAAACCCGATCGGGATGGATAGGATCTTCGAAACCTGGAGGCTGTTCGACGTATACCTCTTCTTCAACCACACCATGTAAGAATGCACTTTTGACGTCCATCTGGTAAACCTTGAATCCTTTGAAGGACGCATAGGCTAGAAAGATTCGAATTGCTTCGAGACGTGCAACAGGTGCATAGACTTCGTTGTAGTCGATCCCTTCAATCTGACGAAAACCTTGAACGACTAAACGTGCTTTTTTCCGGATAACAACTCCGCGGTCATCCTTGTTGCATTTAAACACCCAACGGGTACCAATCTTCTTGTATCCAGCAGGTTTCTCTACGAGTTTCCAGACACCCAGCTTCTGGAATTATTGCAGCTCTTCCTGCATTGCTTCAACCCAAGAGTTATCTTTCAAAGCTTCTTTCCAAGTTCTTGGCTCTTCCTGTGAGACATAACACGCAAAAGACCAATCGTTTTGTTGCCCGGATTCTCGAATAGCTGCATACAGGCCTGCATTGTTGTTGTTTCGCAACATGTTTCTTGTTTGAATGCCACTTTGCACATTTCCGATGATGTTTTGTTGAGGATGGGTATTATGAATCCTTGTTTCTGGATTATCTGGAACTAGAATATTTATACCCAGGTTGTTGAGATTGAGATCAACAACTAAATCAATGCCCGGAATTGACGAAGAGGATAATGCAGTAGCTTCAGCTGTTCTATGGGTATCCACTGGAGGAGTACCCTCAGAAGTACCATGAACTGCTGTTGTTGGAGCTTCTTGATCTGCATCTAGAAATTCATCATCCTCTGAAGATTCGTTCAATTCAGCAGCATCGTGAAAATCCTCATTGTCGAGAGTATTATTGTTCACCGAAGATGGTTCTTGATTGACAAGAATTGGACGAACCACCGGTGAAACTGTTGCATTGTCACTCTCGAAAAACATCCTTGCCGCAGCACTTTCTTCAATGGCTTCAACATTGATCGAATTGAAAAAGTCATCGTACTCAAACATCCAAGGCTGACCAGGACATTTGACTGGCAAAGTATGCCTTTGTACTCTGACCTCAGACTATTCCTCGACCCTTTTAGTCTCTAGATTCCAGACTCGTAAGTTAGGGGTGGCATACCCAAGAAAGTATCCATCAATTGCTTTTGCCCCAAACTTTCCATTAGGATCGATGATTGTACAAGGAGCTCCAAACGGTTCAAGATAAGACAAATCTGGTTTCCGTTTTTTAAGAAGCTCAAAGCAGGTCTTGTTGTGCCTTTTGACTGTAAGGACTCGGTTCAATGTATAACATGCAAAGGCCACAGCTTCAGTCCAGAATGGAATGGGCAACTGCGATTCTACCAACATTGTCCTAGCAGTCTCGATCAATGTGCGGTTCTTACGTTCAGCGACGCCATTCTGTTGAGGAGTATAAGCTGCACTAAACTCATGAAGAATACCCTTTGAAGTGCAAAACTCCGCCATGGCATGATTTTTAAATTCAGTACCATTGTCGCTACGTATCCGCCTAACCTTCAACTTATACAAATTCTCAATCTGAATGATCAAGTTTTTGATAATGCCAAAGGTTTCACTCTTGTGTGCCATGAACGCTACCCAAGAAAATCTTGAATAATCATCAGTTATCACGAGGCAGTATTGATCACCCCGAATACTCTTGTGCTTGACAGGACCGAACAAATCCATGTGCAAACGTTCAAGAGGAACTGCCACCGTGTTGATCTTCTTAGTAGGGTGCTTCTTCTTAGTTTGCTTTCCTTTCTGGCACGAAACACAGACGTCTTGAAGATGAAAATTTTTGAGAGGAACACCATTCACCAATTCATTTGAAACCAAGTGATTCATTTTGCGTAAGTGAATGTGACCCATTCGTCTGTGCCAAGAGATAGTGTCTTTTTCTGTGGCTTTGGAAACGAAACAAGTTGCTTGTGCAGACGTAGTAATAGCTTGGCTCATATCAAGGACATACAAATCATTTATCCTTGGAGCTGACAAGAGAATCCATTCTTTTGGAATTTTGAAGCCCGGCTTCAGCACATAACATCCATTAGCATCAAAGTGTACTGAGAACTGCTTGTCACAGATTTGAGAAACACTAAGAAGATTGTGATCAAGTTGTTGCACAAAGTTGATCTTGTCAAAGCTCACAATCCCGTTGGATATCATTCCTTCACCCGTAATATATCCACCTTTATCTCCAGCAAAAGCAACATAACCTCCTCTAATAGATTTGACGTCGTAGAGAAGCTTCATGTCGCCTGTCATGTGCCTGGATGCCCCACTATCAACAATCCAATGACTACTGATAGTTCCTCCTGGAACACCCTGCACATGAACTCAAATGATTAGTTGGAGATGGGGACCCAAGCCATTGTGGTCTTGGGTCTTCCATTTTCATCAATGACAATAACTTCTTGTCTTTGATGATTGGTGAATTGTGATGTCCCCCCTGATTCATTAACCGTTTTTGGTTTCCAGGTCTGTTTTGTTTTACCAGTGTTGTTCTTTAAACTTTTAACTTCATGATTGTCTGAAGTTTTTGAATTGTCTGGTTTTACAGAAACAGATGTTTTGTTAACCACATCGGTTTTAATTGCCTTTTCAATTGTCTTGACCTGTTGGCGTTTCTGTTTCTTTTCCCTTTCTTTTACAAGGCGGGGATCTTGTTTTGCAGAAACAGTTTGCCTTCGGTCAGTTTGGTCACGGGGAACATCAACTTTTTCTTTTTGCTTATGAAGATATGGACAATTTCTAATTATATGTCCAATTGTTCCACACTCAAAACATGATCTTCGTTCAACAAACCCGGAAGTATCATGTGATCGTTTAGCCGATGATGTTGAACTTTGTAAACCCGAGGTACTAGGCTTTGAACTGTTTTGTTCATTTCTTTTCAGAACTGTAGCTTTCTTGACAAAATCTAAGTTAGATTTATTTTCAAACGTTTCAATTTTGTCCGTTCCCGTCGATTTCACAAAGTTTACATTCTTGTTTTTCTTCTGATTCGGCTTCTTTTGCGCTTGAGCCGACGATTTTCCTTTTGGCTTGGTGTGATTTTGCTGTTTCTGCACCGTTGGTAATTTCTTGTTGCCATATTGTTTTCGAATTTCGTCCTTTGGAATAGGAGGACACTGTGTAACTGTAACACGTGGTCCTGTCTTTCCCAAAAACTTACTAGTCGAATTCTCAAAGACTTTACTGATTAAGGATTGATTAACATTCTTAATAGGAAAATCTTTGTCTGAATAAATCTTATCATCACCAACAAGAGTGTACAGCAAGTTCACACTCTCCGACTCTTCTGCAGATGAGGACTTGATTGCAACAGTCTTAGCAGGTTTTGCAGGAGGATCACATAGAATATGATTCTCAAGAGGTATGTCCTCATTTTTAACTACCGCATCAGACTTTGCTGAATCAGTATCATCAGATTCATCATCAGAAGAATCAGCATCCTCAATCACAACTGGAGGATCCTGATTCTGTTCAGCAGTTACAAATGTATCTGCTGACACATCTGAATCTGAGGATACTTCTTTCTGGTATCCGAGTCCTGCTGCAAACTCTTTCACATCTAGAGGCACAGATGGTTCAAAGAACACTCTGTCCTCCTCATCCGGCATGGCATCATAATTATGTCTCACTGGTGGTGGACAGTTATTATAGCCTATGCACGTGACGTCCCTTTTCTCCTTTTGGATATCAATGATGTGATCCAACACATAGCTAGAACTCAAATAACTATCTAACTTGAGTTGGATTGCCTCACTTTCCGTTTTTACACACGCCATTTCTTTTTGCATTGTCTCAAGACGAGATATATACAAATTAATGTCAGTTTGTTTTCTTGAAACCATTTTAGTTAGCTCGGTTTTATCTTTCTTTAACTTTTCAATTACCGATTTAAACTCCTTTTCATGGTTTTCATAAAACATATTGGCTTCAGTGCATTTGGAAAGGTCCACAGTCAATTTCTGATTGTGGATAAAAGTCACATCATACTTTTCTTGCAAAGCTTCATGCTTACTTTGCAAGTCACTCAAATTCTCATTCACTGCAGTATGTTTGTCTTGCAAGTCAAACAAACTAGCTTGTAAAGCATCATGTTTGCCTTGCAACTCAGACATACTTTTCTCTAGATCAGCACATCTAGCATGCAATCTATCACATTCATCACAATTATCAACAGTGGGTTCATCGACACATACCTGACTTGATGAACCGTCGACATTAGCCATAAAGGCTGAATGGAGAGAAGACGAAGAATAAGCAGCTTGATCCACCAAGATAGATCTTCTTTGAGTTTCTGCTGCAGCTTCCCCCAAAAGTTCATCAATATCTGCATCGATTGCAGCATTTGATGTCTCACCCACATGATCATCGCCCGAACTTGAGGATTCTTCATCTGAACTCCTGCTATAACCCGAAGAGTCTTCATCCTCAGAAGATTCACCACCATTGGCGGAAGATTCTCCACCACTGGTGTGAACTACATCCTTCACAACTTGAGCAAAACATGCTGTTCCATCGGGAGCATCACCACCCAACTGGATTGACCAGTCACAACCTTCATCCACCTGAACCGCAAGTGCCCGGTTGGTTTGGTTGTTGACGGGCACCAATGTACGCTCATTGTTTCTGTTCTGGTTCTGCTGGTTGCCTTGGTTTCTGAAGGGGTTTTGGTTCCCGTGCTGTGCTGGCTTTGTACATTCCCTTTTAAAGTGACCCCGTTCACCACAGTTGAAGCACTTCACTGCCTGTTTATCGAACCCATACTTGGTGTCTCTCTTACTCTCCAAGCTGGTTCTGCCAGTACTTTCCATCCAATCCTTTGCCCTTCTCACAGCACTAGCAAAGGCCCACTTGATATCCATCAAGTCCATCTCTTCTTTATCAATCTGCCGATAGTCTTCTTGTGTCAGATTAATGTTGCCAATCTGACCTTCTATTAACCCACAGTACGCGCTCACTACAGTGTTAAGCAGCTCCATGTGTTCCTTAGCTACTTCTACGCTGACTTTAGAGAAACTTGAAGTGTCGAGTTGTACAGTACTTGGCTTTGATTGCTGACCATCAGATGATGTTCCTCCATAACATGCACGTTGTTGTTGAGCAGGAGGAGGAGGAGGTGGTTGTATTGGATTTCCATACATGTCTGTGTTGGGAGGTGGCTTAACAGGAACTTGCACCGGATTGCCATACATATCTGTACTTGTGACAAACGTCGTTTGTAGTGGAGCATGTGGACCGGTTCTTGCAGACGAAGTACTGGAAGTTCCATAATACATTTCTGGATTTTGTGGCAATGGAACTCTCTGTTGGTGCACTTGTGTCTGTACTTTGTCTGTATTCGGTCTCGATGTAAAACGATATCTATGTTAGTCTTGTAAGTTTGACCAAGTCAACTATCCTGCTAGTTTGACTTGGCCAAACAGTTTGTGCATGAATGTAAAATGTCTGTGCCGAAGGATGTCTCATCGAAGGATAGTTTAGATCCTTCGATGAGCTCGAAAGATGAATCTCGACAGATCATCCTTCGAGATGTACATAGGTCCTTCGACAGGTTTAACTTCGATAGATGATCCTTCGATCATCTATCGGATCGTTCGATCAGCCTTGATGATCCTTCGGACAGACTACCTGTGTTTGGGTATAAATACCCATGCAGCGTGTTCTTTTCAGTTTAGACTTGGAGAGACATTGGAAAACACTTGAGAGACACTTCTGTCAAGAACACACACTTAGAGAGTTTACAAAACTGATTTGTAAACATTGTGCTTGTAACCGGAACCTTCATTCGCATTAATACAAGTGGTGTTAATCGGTGAATCTTGTGTGTTTTGTGTTTATGCTTGTCTCAACTCGGTTTGCATACTAGCTTGGATTCCGCGCTCGCTAGTGTGTTACTATAACAAGGTTAAGGTTTAACCTCATCCTCCGCGAGGGACCTACAAGTGGTATCAGAGCCGTGGCTCTTTACCTTGTTAAAAACCGGGTTTTGTTCAAGTTTTGGTGTGTTTGGACACTTGGTTTAGCTCCCGTTTTTAGTGATTTTCTGGGATTTCTTGGCTTAAAAACGTGTTCTAAACCAACCGGGAGTGTTAAAAAGCGGGTTGGGTAACTTACAACTTGTTTTTACGAAATTTGGTGATTTCCGGCCAAATTCCGGTGTGTTCCGGTGACCGGACTTTCTGGATAAGGTTTGCCATTTTGGGCATATTATATTTGAAAATCAAAGTTGGTGAAAAGTTGAGGTCAGAACATCCTTTCTGCCGAAAGTTGGTTCACCAACCAATCACCTTTCTCACCAACCTGTCACCTTTTCGTCAGTTGTGTCAGAAGCGATCGAAGGATATCTTTCGATATCGAACGATCATCTTTCGATCAAGGAAGGCTCGATAGATAATCATCTTTCGACCCATTCTTCGAAGTCAGAGACTTATCCTTCGATCCAGGGAATCTATTCGAAAGATAGTTATTCGAAAGATAAGGATCTTTCACATTGTGAATCTTTCGAAATAATTGCTCGAAAGATAAGGATCTGTCAGATTGTGAATCTTTCGAAGTCTTTGTTCGAAACTCAACAGTGATCTTTCGAACACTGTTGATCCTTCGAACAAGTCTTGATCTTTCGAACAAATTGTATCCTTCGATTCTTGTCTGTTTGAACTTAACAGTTTGTGTTTGTGAAGGTCTTCTATTAGTATCTCATCAAAATGAGTTGTACAAGTCCTTGGGACTGGAGTATTGACTCACAATCTAGTCAAGAGCTAACCTCTGCTGCAGCTTGGGCAAAAAGCATGTTTCCACCGCCATCAATCAGTCCAAGTCAATGGGCTTTGGTATCCAATCAAAGTCAAAGCATTCAAAATCTTTTGATTAGTGAAAGCGAAACGGGCAGCAACAATCGTCCACCAAAGTTGAATCATATGAACGACTTTCCATCATGGAAAAACCGCTTTCACACGTATGTTCAAGGGCAAAGCACCGATCTTTGGACATGTTTCATCAATGCCTTCAATGCTAATCTTGAGGTTGCGGCATCCACTTCAGAAGGTTATGCTAACATGCTGGAAAATGACAAGAAGGCTTATGAATTGGAGAAAAAGGCCTTTGCTACACTTACACAAGCACTCAACAAAGATATCTATCATCAGTTCTCATACTGCAAAACCACGAAAACATTGTGGGATGCCTTAGTTGCTAGAGGAGAAGGTAATGCAGCTACTCGAAAGTCTCGTCATGATTTGTTGAAGAAAGAGTTTGAATCGTTTCAATTTTTGGAAAACGAAACTCTAAATGATATGACAACACGGTTCTATCATCTGATTAGTGAAATGTGTGCTTATGGGGTTGTATCTACTCAACAAGACATGGTGAATAGGTTTGCTGACGCCTTACCTCCAAAATGGAGTTCTTTTATTGAGTTGTTGAAGCACACTGGAACTCTAGACACGGTTAACATCTATGAGTTCATTCAGAAGCTGGAACATAAAAATGATGAAGAAATCAGGAAAGCAAAGCGAGCTCCTGTTGGGTTTTTCACATGTTTATCAAAGTAATTTTATCCGAATAAAATTAAAACGCAGCGGAATATCTATTTAAAACATGTTACTTTGCAAGATTTAAAACCATTTTAAATGTAAAAACCCAAAATCGGATCCATATATGAAATGCATGCTATCAAAATACAACCATAGGGTGTTTGAGAATTCAACCTTTCTTTGGAGCAAGGAGATGGAAGATGATGATGAATCTTGAATGGTAGCTTCCAAACGAGAAAGCCTCAAGCTAGTATACCCCCAAGCCTCCAACAAAACACCTTGAGATTGCTAGGATTTAAACACTTGAAACTCAAATGAAACACCCTCTTGATCAACCTACCTTGGCCGAAAATTTTAGAGAGTTTTGAGCTCTTGCACTTGAAAAACTTGTAAAGAAAAATGATAGATTAGTTACAAGTCTTGGAAACCCCTTTTCTTAAAAGGATGAGAGAGAGAGTTGCCACCAAAAATGGCCAATCAAGCTTCATCTAGATATGTAAAATGCATGCAACATGATTGGACCAAAAAACTTGTGTGAGTTCCCATAAAGGGGGCGGCCTAGCTTTTATTTTTATTAAAAAAATTCAAAATTTTTCTTATAATAACAATTTAAGTCTTATATAATTTTATAACTTTTATAAAATTATAACATCTCATGTTTTAAGACTTGTACAACTTTTATTAAGTCATTTAACCCATTAAATAACAAAATAAAATATTCTCTCAAAATAAATTTTCCATATAATTTATTAGTTTGTCAAGTGCAATTATTTAGAAAACCGATTTCTAAATATTGTAAGTGTTAATATTTATTTGTTTGATCATATCATAAATAAATATTGTAGGTGTTTGTCTAGCTTGTTATTGGGTATGACCCGACTTGTATCATAACGTACTAGCCACATCAATTTAATATGTGTCTTGGGCATACAGAGTCCAACAATCTCCCACTTGCACAAGATACATAGAAGATTGATGCAAGTAGTAAATAACGCCTAACAACAGTTCACTACCCCTAATACGTATGACGAAGTGCCATTCAATAACATCATCCCCTTCAAGTCCCTTACTTGAAAATGATTTAGGTGAATCTATCATTTATCCTTTCGTTACAGATGTCATGTCAAATCCAGAGACACAGTGTGATCATTCTCTGTTGATTTAACTTTAACAGGCCTTAGACATCTTACTCTCAACGAATAAGAGGAACAAATCCCTTCTTGACTACATACGTCTCTCACAATCACCTCGTACCACACCTGAGCTTAGCCTTGTGTACTGTCTTATTACAGACAGCGAAGAACCAAGTCAAGGTATAATATTTGGTGAATATCAAGACCCAATATGTATCTCAGGTCAGAGGATACTATGATATTCGCCTTTGCTCAAATTTACTTATGATCAATCACAAAAGATTCCATGCAGTAAGATTTGGGAGCGGGTCAGTCCAATATTTGTATCCCACAAATATCTATGAACTTTGGCAGCAACACTTTGCTCTATATTCATACCTAATGAATATCCACCAATCCAAGTTCATAATAGTCTTACATTCATATTTGTTCCCACAAGTATGATCGACTACGGACATTTAGAATAATTAATTTATTCACGGATTTAAACATGCTAAAATGGAACATAACTCAAAATACCATAAAAGAGTTAAAATAACAATTGTTCCAATATCCAAATACAAAATAGATCAAATCCAATCACTAGAATATCGAAGTCCTAAGGCACAAGTATGACCCTCATGTTTTGGCCGTTCAAGGAGCTTCGTGAGTGGATCCGCAATGTTTTGATCGGTGTGAACTTTGCGAATACATATCTTTCCTTTTTCAACTTCATCCCTTATGTAGTTGAATCTCCGCTCAATGTGCCTAGTCTTTTGATGTGCACGAGGTTCCTTGATTTGAGCAATCGCACCCTCGTTATCACAAAAGATCTCTAGGGGGTCTTGAATGGTAGGGACTACCCCTAGGTCGGCAATGAACTTCTTTAACCACGCAGCTTCTTGTGCTGCCAATGAGGCGGCGATGTATTCTGATTCTGTAGTGGACAATGCTACAACATCCTGCTTCGAGCTCTTCCAAGAGACTGCAGCTCCATTTAAAATGAAGACGTACCCAGATTGTGATCGAGAACCATCTCGATCAGTTTGGAAACTCGCATCCGTGTAACCCTTTACAACGAGTTCCTCTTCACCAGATCCATATATTAGAAACATATCCTTAGTCCTTCTAAGGTATTTCAATATGCTCTTAACAGCCATCCAATGACTGTTACCTGGATTTTGCTGGTATCTACTTGTCATGCTTAAAGCGCATGACACGTCCGGTCTAGTACATATCATTGCATACATTATGGATCCAATAGCAGACGCATATGGGATTCCTTTCATTCTTTCTTGCTCATCCTTTGAGCTTGGACATTGAGTTACATTCAATATCGTCCCCTTTTGAATAGGTACCAAACCTTTCTTAGAGTTCTCCATCTTGAACCTTTTCAAGACTTTGTCAATGTATGCACTTTGGTTTAAACCTATCAAGCGCCTTGATCTATCCCTATAGATCTTTATTCCCAAAATATAGGCAGCTTCTCCAAGATCTTTAATGGAAAAACATCTTCCAAGCCATGCTTTTACACCTTCCATGGTTGGAATGTCATTTCCAAATAGTAGAATGTCATCGACATACAATACTAAGAAAGTGACGGTGCTCCCACTAGCTTTCTTATACACACAAGCTTCATCCCCGTTCTTGATGAACCCAAAATTCCTAATCTCTTCATCAAAACGGTGATTCCAACTTCTCGATGCTTGTTTCAATCCATAGATTGATTTCTTTAACTTGCACACTTTGTTAGGATGTTTTGGATCGACAAAACCTTCAGGCTGAACCATATAGACATCTTCATCAAGATATCCATTGAGGAAAGCCGTTTTGACATCCATTTGCCAAATCTCATAGTCATAATATGCAGCTATGGCAAATAATATCCTAATCGACTTTAGCATTGCCACTGGCGAAAAGGTCTCATCATAATCAACCCCTTGAGTTTGAGTGAAACCTTTTGCTACAAGTCTCGCTTTATAAGTATCCAAGTTACCATGCATATCTGTTTTCTTCTTGAAAACCCACTTACTTCCAACTACTTTGGAGTTAAGAGGTGGCACAACCAATTCCCAAACTTGGTTGTCATACATGGATTGCATCTCTACGTTCATGGCTTCAAGCCATTTGTCGCAATCAGATTTTGACATTGCATCATGGTATGTGGTTGGTTCATCTGAATCTACCACATAGCATCCATCCATGAAAAATCCATATCTTTCAGGTGGATTACTAATTCTACCAGATCTGCGAACGTTTTGTGTATGTTGATCAACCATTTGATCATTTTCAACAACCTCTTGTTGAGTGCTAGTATCAACCAAACGTGTATCGGGTTGTGGTTCTTGATCCTCATCAAGTTCCACTGTTCTACTAGTTCCTTCCATAAGGAACTTATTCTCCAAGAACTTACCCTTCCGAGCAACAAATACCTTTTGCTCTGTTGGATCGTAGAAATAATATCCTATATCATCTTTAGGATATCCTACGAAGATACACTTAATGGATCGTACTTCTAACTTGTTTGGGGTGTATTGCTTCACATAAGCATCACAACCCCACACTTTTAAATATGATAAAGATGGAACTGTTCCATGCCATATTTCAAAAGGTGTCTTATCCACTTTCTTGGTTGGGGCCATATTTAATATACGAGCCGCGGAGAGCAAAGCGTAACCCCAAAATGATAGAGGCAATGTGCTTCTAGCCATCATAGATCGAACCATATCCAATAAAGTTCGATTCCTCCTCTCAGACACACCATTATGTTGTGGTGTTCCAGGTGGAGTAAGTTGTGAGATGATCCCACAACTCCTAAGATGATCTTGAAAAGCATCACTAAGGTATTCACCTCCTCTATCGGAACGAAGAACTTTGATTGTCTTGGTGAGTTGATTCTCTACTTCGTTTTGGAAGATTTTGAACGTTTCAAACACTTCATCTTTGTGACTTAGCAAGTACACATAACCATAACGACTAAAATCGTCGGTAAAAGTTACGAAGTATCTTTCACCATTCCTAGTCATTGGCTTAAAAGGACCACATACATCTGAATGTATGATGCCTAATAAATCTTTTGCCCTTTGGTTTGTGCCACTAAAGGGTTTCTTGGTCATTTTTCCTTGTAAACAAGATTCGCATGTATCAAATGAACCAATTTCATTTGTTTCCAAAAGACCAGTCTTTTGAAGTGTTTGCATGCGATTTCTGTTTATATGACCAAGACGACAATGCCAAAGATAGGTCTCACTCAAATCCATTTTGAGTTTCTTGGTGTTTGCTTGGTACATCGAATTATCAAATGATGTATTATCATGAACCAATTCATAAATACCATTTGAAGGCGTAGCTTTAAAGTAGAACATGTCATTCATCAAAGCATAAATTTCATTGTTCACAAACTTAAAATCAAATCCATATTGTCTTAAAAGGGAAACAGAAATAATGTTCCTAGTCAAACTAGGAGCATACAAAACATTTTTCAAACATATTTCCAAACCACTTGGAAGTTTTAAAATATAGTCTCCTTGGGCTTCAACTTGAACTTTCGCTCCATTGCCCATGAAGAGACTAGTATCTCCCTTCTTGTAATGCTTATTTCTTTTGAACCCCTGCAACGAATTGCAAATATGAGTTCCACATCCGGTATCTAATACCCATGTGTTAGAAGAAATAACATTTAGATCAATATGTATCATAAAGATTGTACCTGAGGTTTGCCCTGCATCCCTCTTGTTTTTCAACTCTTTGAGATAGGTTGGACAATTTCTTTTCCAATGTCCTATCTCTCCACACTCAAAGCATGGATCGCTTGTGGCAACTTTTGCCTTCTTCTCTTTTGGTTTTGGTGGTTCTGCTTTTGCCTTTCTTTTTCCCTTCCCTTTGACGTGTCCCTTTCCCTTGGCAACATTTGCTTTGGTGTCGGGGTGATGCCCTTTCTTGCCTCCCTCATTGATCGTTAGAACGGGTAAAGCCTTTTTACCCATTCCTGCTTCGGCCGTTTTGAGCATTGCATGAAGCTCACCAACGCTCTTGTCCCATCCATTCATGTTATAGTTCATAACAAAGCTCTCAAATTTCTTTGTTAAAGAGTTGAGGATCAAATCCGTAGCCAACTCTTTAGAGACGGGACAATTGAGCCTCTCGAGGCGATCAATGTGGCTTTTCATCTTAAGGACGTAAGATGAGACCGATTGGGTTTCCTCCATCCGACATGCATGAAGCGCTCGAACCGTTTCGAAGCGTTCTACCCTTGCTTGTTGTAGGAACATTTCCTTCAATTGGGTAATCATGTCGTATGCTCCATGATGTTCAAAGTCCTTTTGAATCTCGGGAATCATTGTTCCCAACATGAGGCAAGAGGCTTGCATGGAGTCCTCGGTATACTTAACCCAATCATTGTAGGCTTCTACATCTTCCTCGTCAGGTTGGTCGGGAATAGGATCGTCCAACACATAGGATATCTTTTCTTGCTTGAGAACAATTCTCAAGTTTCGAAACCAATCCATGAAGTTGTTATGGTTGAGACGATCCTTTTCAAGGATGGTTCTTAGTGATAGGTTACGGACGGTTTGGGTAATCGGGTTTGCATTGTTAGCGGCCATCTACAAAATTTAACAAAGTTCAATTTTAGTATTTTCGATATTATTAAAATTTTAATCATTAATACCCTTTTAATGTCTCATAGACAATTAATAATTAAAATCTAGAATCCAACGTTACATTTAAATATTGGTTAGGTGACCTTTATCCCATTATTTAAATTAACAAGGTAGTCAACGTTTGACGATTGCAACCCTTTGCAACTTCTAGCTATATGGGATCGGTTAAACATCTTTATGTTTAGTTGGCATGTTTAATCCCATCAACACCTTTGTTCCCCATGCTTCGGTGACCCTAAGTTCATGGTTTCCAAATCAAGTCGTCCAACTTATACACACGTGTGAGTTTACACACATAAGTGGTTAGGTGACCTTTATCCCACAAACATGGTGAACCCACCTCAAATATACAAGTTTCCTCAAATGTGGTTAGGTGACCTTTATCCCACAAAGAGTTCCCAAGTAATTCGAGTGTTGTATAAAAGGATGGTGTTTGACTTGTTTTATAAAAGGGATTTTTATTTTTCAAAATTCTAGTTTAGAAAAATTTTATGTACCATATATTTGCATGCATTCAAATCAATGGTACTTTAGTGAAAACCAATTTTTCAAGGTTCTTTTAATAAAACCCATTTTATTATAAAATCATTAATTTTTAATAACCTTTTATTAACCTCTTTTAATGATTTTTAAAGAACCAATTTTAAGCTTGTTGTTGATTTTTAGTTTGTTAAGCATGCATATCCAAATATCATCCAAACAACATAAATAAACAACCACACAAGCACAACACACATATCAAAAGGTGCATAACCATAGCCAACTATTTTGACCACACTTGTTAGCCGAAACAAGTGTGCCAAAAGGTCCTTCCTAAAGGGTGAATATTGACACAAAAAAAGTGTCGTTGAACTCCCACTTGATCCCGCATCCAAATGCTTCAAGTCTTCATCTTGTGTTGTGATTTCTTCATATTCTTTTGAGCTTCCAAATGTCTTTAATATTCAGCTCCAAACTCCTTTGGACTTCAAAATGTGTTTTGGTTATCGGGCTAAAATCCCGTTAAGAACTATGAAGTCCTTTATGCCCGAAAATGGCAATAACCCAAAACCGCATTTTTGTGTGCATCTTCTTTTACATAAAAGTATCCTAATACATTTTTCTAGTAAAATAAAATGCATCTAATCTATTTACTTACATACCAAATGAAAATAAATAAATTACATATTTTTACAAATGGAAGACAAAATAATAATTATTACAACCCATTGAATAATAAAATCACAAACACAAATATATTCACACAAGGTCATGGCTAGGTTATGAACACCAAAATATATATCCAAGTATATATAAATTCAAGAGCAAAATGGTTTCCTTTTACAACCTATATTTTTCGGCCAAGAATGAAAAACCGAAAAATGTGGGTTTTGTCCAAACAAAACAAATCATCCATATGACATAATTTTTTCAAGATTCCTTTATGCATGTAGGAAATAAATCTTGAAAAAACAAAGGAAAACCATGGATAAAATTTCGCCTATTGGGTTTCTCCAAACCCGAAAACCCGAAAATCTTTAAATCCGATGAAGCAAGCACTCATATAAGCGGCTCTAGATGCCATTGTTGGGTTTTTCACATGTTTATCAAAGTAATTTTATCCGAATAAAATTAAAACGCAGCGGAATATCTATTTAAAACATGTTACTTTGCAAGATTTAAAACCATTTTAAATGTAAAAACCCAAAATCGGATCCATATATGAAATGCATGCTATCAAAATACAACCATACGGTGTTTGAGAATTCAACCTTTCTTTGGAGCAAGGAGATGGAAGATGATGATGAATCTTGAATGGTAGCTTCCAAACGAGAAAGCCTCAAGCTAGTATACCCCCAAGCCTCCAACAAAACACCTTGAGATTGCTAGGATTTAAACACTTGAAACTCAAATGAAACACCCTCTTGATCAACCTACCTTGGCCGAAAATTTTAGAGAGTTTTGAGCTCTTGCACTTGAAAAACTTGTAAAGAAAAATGATAGATTAGTTACAAGTCTTGGAAACCCCTTTTCTTAAAAGGATGAGAGAGAGAGTTGCCACCAAAAATGGCCAATCAAGCTTCATCTAGATATGTAAAATGCATGCAACATGATTGGACCAAAAAACTTGTGTGAGTTCCCATAAAGGGGGCGGCCTAGCTTTTATTTTTATAAAAAAAATTCAAAATTTTTCTTATAATAACAATTTAAGTCTTATATAATTTTATAACTTTTATAAAATTATAACATCTCATGTTTTAAGACTTGTACAACTTTTATTAAGTCATTTAACCCATTAAATAACAAAATAAAATATTCTCTCAAAATAAATTTTCCATATAATTTATTAGTTTGTCAAGTGCAATTATTTAGAAAACCGATTTCTAAATATTGTAAGTGTTAATATTTATTTGTTTGATCATATCATAAATAAATATTGTAGGTGTTTGTCTAGCTTGTTATTGGGTATGACCCGACTTGGATCATAACGTACTAGCCACATCAATTTAATATGTGTCTTGGGCATACAGAGTCCAACAGCTCCCGCTCCTCAAAATACAGAAATGTACCTTCCAGGCTTCGATGTTTTGGCAAGATCCGCTGCAGCTCAGCAACCTAAACTGCAAACTAAATTTGTGTCC
The DNA here is from genome assembly GCF_002127325.2 of Helianthus annuus. NCBI lineage: Eukaryota > Viridiplantae > Streptophyta > Magnoliopsida > Asterales > Asteraceae > Helianthus > Helianthus annuus. The sequence goes on from NC_035445.2 coordinate 5,136,772, forward strand.
AACACAAGTTCTCTTCCGTTTCCTCAATCAACTGCTGCTCCGGCTTTTGATCCAAGGTCTTACATTCCCGTCCCAACACAGCCACAAGTCCAACCACCACAACAACAACAGCAGGCTCATTATACAAACAATCCTCAACCTCAAAACCCTAACACAATCCGAGTCGATAATTCAAACCTTTCACACCTCAGCATTGAAGTTGCTAAGGAGCATATGGAAATTATCAATACAATGGTCAGTGCTTACTGTGGTTTGGTAGCAGGTCAGCTTGGAAACATCAACATGACCAATGAAGATTATCAACAGATCGACAAGGAAGAAATGGAGTTGATGGATATCAAATGGGCTTTTGCTAGTGCAGTGAGAAGGGCAAAAGATTTCATGGCTCGAACTGGAAGAACTTCGTTGGAAGGAAAGAAAGATACGAAGTATGGGTTTGATATCAACGCCGTTACATGTTTCAATTGTGGTAATAAAGGGCACTTCAAACGTGAGTGCACTCGACCAACAAAACAAGGCAATCACAACCCTTTCAGAAACCAGACGAGTACTACAAATGTGAATGCCCAGCAAGAAAACCGTGAGAGGAGGATTGTGGCAGTTAATAACAATCAGGGCCAGTCTGGAACTTCAAATCCCAATCGGGCTTTGGCTGTTCAAGCTGATGAGGGATGTGACTGGTCTGTGCAGTTTGGTGAAGGTGATCAAGGAGGTGGAACAGCTTGTTATGCAAAGATCATCAAGCATGTTCATAAAGAAGAGTCCTCTAAGAGTGATGACAGTTCTGGTTATTCTGGAAGTTCTGATGAAGAAGGCTCTGTTTCTGGGGATAATCAATCAGAGTCTGATGTGAAGGAGGAAGCAGGTTCTGGTGTTGAGGATTTATTGAATGAAGCTGATGATTTCTTATGTCAGAAATCAATTCTGATCAAGAAGGCTGCTACTACATCCAGGGAAATGGAAAAGTTCTTTTCTGAAGACGGATCTTTTTCTTTTCAAACTGCTTTTATGACAAATGTGTCAGGCTCTTCGAGTCAGGTAAATTCTGAACCTCCTGCTCCTAGTGTTTGTGAATCATGTGCTGAAATGAAGCTTGAACTAGAAAAGCTTCATAGTCATAATCAAAATTTGGTTATTGAACTTTCCAAATGCAAAGAGGCAAATATGGCTTTAACTCGGAACGAAAAAGATTTTAAATCAGTAATTGAAACATTAAAGAAAAATGTGTCCGAAGTGAACAAAGTAGTTTACCACAAGCAAGTAAGTATAAATGAATACATTAACATTGTGGAAGAAACTAAAAGCAATTAGCCATTGCCCAATGCGAGCATGATGCGATCAAACAAAAATTGGAGAGTTATTCTAACTCCCAATTTGTGCTTGACCACATCATCGATGTTCAACAACCGAAGGGAAATCAGAAAGGCATAGGGTATAAGAAATGTCCGCCCCCTTTGATGAACAATTATACCAAGATGCCTGATGAGGAGGAAATGCCTCGGTATGAACCCAGTGTGCCTCTTGATGTTGAGGAATTTGCTGCTGGCCTAGGGTTTAAACCGGACAATTCTTCAAACACATCCTCTAAGAAACAAGAAACTTCATCATCCATGAAGCAAAGTCCTCCAATTATCGAGGACTATGAGACATCGGATGATGAATCAGAAGTGGATGTAACTGATCAGAATAAATCACTTAACAAGATGAAAGGAGTAGTTATTCCACGAGAGAATCACATTCTTTGTGATCCTGATACTCCTGATGTCTCATCTGTTAAGAAACAAGTGATTGATTCTGTCAAAGTTGATAAGACATGTGTGTCTACTGTTAAAAGCAGTAATGTGTTGTATACTTTGGTTGGAAATGATAAAATCTACTCAGATCACGATTTCCCAATTAAAAATGTAAATCAATCTCTGATTGATAAAGTCTTTAAAGACAACACAAACAAATTTTTGGGAAAAACACTTCCGGGAATTGTTGTAACACAATGTGATCCAATTCCTCAGGCTGAGATTAGAAAACAGTTTGGTAATCAAAAATCTTCAACCACTCAACAACCTAGTGCTTCTAATGGTAAACAACCAGTCAAACGAGCTCAAAAGCATAAAGTCTCTCAGATGAAGTCTGAAACAAAAGGAGCTCGATTTCAAAAGAAAGCAAAAGATGTCAAGTTCGTGTCATCCAAGGGTACTGATAAGATTGAAACTTTTGAGAACAAATCTAACACTGATTTTGTAAAACAAGTCACAATCTTAAAACGTAACAGTGATAACAATTACACTCAACGCACAAATGGGTGTGATGAAAAGGCTAGTACCTCGGGTTCCACGAGTTCGACATCTTGTGGTCAATCAAGTTCTCCTAAATTTGTTGAAAGGAGAACATGTTTTAAATGTGGAGAAATTGGGCACATCATCAAAAACTGCCCAAATGCTCCAAAGAATAAATTTGTTGAGAAAGCTCCACCTGAAACAGTTCATCCTCAACGTCGGTCAGTTTCACCTAAACATGATAAACGAACTGTAAAAGAACAAGAAACTAAACAACGACGTAAGAACATGAAAACTGTTGAAAAAGCTTTAAAATCTGAAGTTAAAACAGTTCAAAGGGAACCAAGTGTGTCACAACCTGTAAAACCAGAATCTTCAAAAACTGGTAGGCAAAAACGAACTTGGTTACCTAAGGCGGGTGACAATTCAGGGGGAGCAGTTGTTCTTGAAAACCATCAAGAGATTGATATCACGTTTCGTGATGCTCAGGGACGACCCAAGACCACTAAGTCTTGGGTCCCCATTCTCAACTGATGTTTTTTAAATGACATGTGCAGGATGTTCTAGGAGGAACTATTAACAGTCACTGGATTGTTGATAGTGGAGCATCCAGGCACATGACTGGCGACTTACGGCTCCTATACGACGTGAGAAACATTAGAGGAGGGTATGTTGCATTTGCGGGAGACAAAGGCGGATTCATCACTGGAGAGGGAAGTATCTCAAATGGTATGGTGTGCTTCGATAAGATCAATTATGTTAAGCAAATTGATCATAATCTTCTCAGTGTGTCGCAAATCTGCGATAAAAAATTCTCTGTGCATTTTGATGATGCCGGATGCTATGTGCTGAAACCTGGATTCAAAATTCCACAAGAATGGATTCTCTTATCGGCTCCGAGAGTTAATGATCTTTATATTCTCGACATGAGCCAAGCGATTACAACATCTGCACAAGTCACTTGCTTTGTCTCAAAAGCCACGGAAAAGGAGTCTATATCTTGGCACAGAAGAATGGGACACATTCACTTGAGAAAGATGAACCATTTGGTGAAAAATAATCTTGTGAATGGTGTGCCTGTGAGAAGTTTTCATTTACAAGATATCTGTGTCTCGTGCCAAAAAGGGAAGCAAACAAAGAAGTCTCACCCTGTGAAGAAAATCAACACTGTCAGCATGCCTCTCGAACGTCTTCATATGGATCTTTTTGGACCTATGAAGCACAAGACAACATTCGGAGATGCTTATTGTCTAGTTGTTACTGATGATTATTCTAGATTTTCTTGGGTATCCTTCATGGCACACAAGAGTCAAACTCCTGGCATCCTCAAGGATCTTCTTACAATGTTGGAGAATCTCTATTCGTTGAAAGTGAAGAGGATCCGAAGCGACAATGGAACCGAATTCAAGAATCAAGTTATGGATGAGTTTTGTACTTCTAAAGGCATTCTTCATGAGTATAGCTCTCGTTATACTCCACAACAAAATGGTGTCGCGGAGAGGAAGAATCGAACGATTATAGAAACTGCAAGAACAATGTTAGTAGAGTCGGAACTCCCTATTCAATTCTGGGGGGAGGCTGTATCGGCTGCATGCTACACGTTAAACAGAGTTCTTACAGTAAAGAGACATGGCAAAACTTGCTTCGAACTCCTTCAGAAAAGGAAACCGGATCTTTCTTACCTAGAACCGTTTGGTGCTCCATGTACTATGATTGAGCCGGATGGAAAGTTTGGAGCAAAAGCTATCGAGGGTTTCTTCCTTGGATATGCTACTCCGAATTTTCGTGTTTGGAATCTGGCTACCAAAAAGATTGAGCTATGGAGTGAAGTGAGGGTTCAAAGGTACACGAGTCCTGTTAGGGCTCCGGGTGATCCGTGGATGTTCGACTATGATGGGCTATTTGACTCCTTCAATCTGCCAACTTTTGACGAAGAATCAGCAGCGGCTAGGATGTTGTTGGAAAGTGACAACGCTGCTGTCTCGCCTTTGGTTAGACCTATTGTTGTTGACCCTCAAGCTTCTTCGTCTGTCAACAATATGGTTCAAAATGAGGTTTATGAAGATGCTGCTGATTATAATGAATCTTCTGAAGATGATGAATATCATGATGCAGCTGAAGGATCTTCGGCTCCAGTTGCTCCTGTTCAAGGTGCCTCTGTTGATACACCTCATATGCAGAATGTAGACACTGCTGAAGGGAATGCATCCACCTCTACCCACATTCCTGGCGTGGAGTTGGTTATTGAGCTTAATCTTAACAATTTGGGTATCAATGCACGTGTGCCAGAAAATCCTGAAATGAGGATTCATGATACCCACCCCCAGCAGAATATTATAGGAGATGTCCATCGCGGTGTGCAGACGCGTAATCAGCTGAGAAACAACCGGAATGCTGGTTTGTATTCAGCTATAAGAGAATCTGGTCTTCAGAATGACTGGTCCTTCGCGTGTTACGTGTCACAAGAAGAACCAAAATCGTGGAATGAAGCGTTGAAAGACAGTGCTTGGGTTGAAGCCATGCAGGAAGAATTGCAGCAATTTCAAAAGCTTGGTGTTTGGAAGCTTGTTGAAAAACCTGAGAACTACAAGAAAATTGGCACTCGATGGGTTTTCAAATGCAAGAAAGACGACCGTGGAGTGGTTATTCGGAACAAAGCACGTTTAGTCGTTCAAGGTTTTCGTCAGATAGAAGGAATCGACTACAACGAAGTCTATGCACCTGTTGCATGTCTGGAAGCAATTCGGATCTTTTTGGCGTATGCCTCATTCAAAGGATTCAAGGTTTACTAGATGGACGTCAAAAGTGCATTCTTACATGGTGTGGTTGAAGAAGAGGTGTACGTCGAACAGCCTCCAGGTTTTGAAGATCCTATCCATCCCGATCGGGTTTGGTTGCTCAACAAAGCTCTCTATGGTCTTCATCAAGCACCGCGAGCTTGGTATGCAACCTTATCTCACTATCTGCTGGAGAACGGTTTTCGAAGAGGTCTTATCGACTGTACTCTTTTCATCAAAGAACAAGATGGAGATCTTCTTCTGGTACAGGTATATGTTGATGATATTATTTTTGGTTCTACTAATGATGTTTTGTGTAGGAATTTCGAGCGCATTATGCAGGATAAATTCGAGATGAGTGCAATGGGGGAAATGACCTTCTTCTTGGGCCTACAAGTGCAACAAACTGAGTCTGGGATATTCATCCATCAGACTAAATATGTTGGTGACATCTTGAGCCGGTTCCAGATGTCTGATGCAACGCCCATTGGTACCCCACTGCCACAAAATCACGGAATTACTCCAGACTTGAAGGGTGAAGCTGTTAGCCCCTCATACTATCGCGCAATGATCGGATCTCTTATGTACCTCACAGCATCAAGGCCAGACATAATGTACCCAACGTGCCTGCTTGCCAGATATCAAGTCAACCCGAAGGCCTCACATCTTGCAGCTGTAAAAAGGATTTTTCGTTATTTGAAGGGTTACCCTGACACCGGTCTATGGTACCCTAGGGATAATAACTTTGACCTGATCGCATTCAGTGATTCTGATCATGGCGGATGCAAAATCGACGGCAAATCCACAACGGCTGGATGTCAGTTTTTAGGAAATCGCCTAGTCACATGGCAGTGCAAGAAGCAGACGTGCGTCGCTACATCAACATGCGAAGCTGAATACATTGCTGCCTCAAGTTGTTGCTCCCAAGTTCTTTGGATCCAACAACAATTGCGGGACTACGGTTTTGAATTCCTAATTACTCCTATTTACGTTGATAATTCTGCTGCTTTACAAATCACTAGAAATCCTGTGCAGCACTCAAAGACCAAACACATCGAAATCAAATATCACTTCATACGTGATTGCTTTGAGAAAAGGCTAATCGATGTTGTTAAGGTCCACACCGATGACCAACGTGCCGACCTTTTTACCAAAGCATTTGACAAATCAAGATTTGACTTTTTATTATTGGTAAACGGCATTAAGGTCAAGCAAGAGTAAACCAACATCGGAAAATCATTTTTGTAAATACCTTTGTGTTTTAAATTTGTCTTAGTTTATTGATTTTAGGGGGAGTAAATCCAAAAATCGGAAAATCCAAAAACATCGAAAAATTTCAAAAACACAAAAACAATAGAAAAACAAAAATGAGTTTCCTGGCGAGCAAAAGAGAAAATGATAGTACATCAGTGGTCTATCCAAACCTCTTTAAATCTTAAAATGAAAAACGATAAGCAGCTCTATATAAGATGTATCGGTAGGCTCACAATCATTTTAAAGTGTGCAGGGTGATATAAATCTTAAATCGACTGAAGACCAGGTGGGAACCATTCATTGGCATATGGTCTTAGTACCGAAATTTCGTTTGATAGATTGCCGAGGTTCTGAGATATTCGGTCTTTATGCTGCTTATCATCTGGGTATCATGGTTGTATCTTTTACCGAAAAATAACGGGGACGCAAGTCTAGATCCTCCATGATACTATACATACGTGTACATATTACATACTGCATTCGACCTCAATAAGTGATAAACAATCACATGTCCAAACAAATAAGTGATAAAATATAACATTTATCCGGGAGTCAAGTTCGTCTCTCTGCTGTACGGAAGTACTGACCTGTTCACGGACTTGCTCCTGTGCCCTCATGCATATGAAAATCAAGTTCCTCATCAATAAGTGATTATATCACATAGGGCTTGTTTTCAAATCAAAATAAGTGAGAATCTCACATCATATACGGTCAAACAGATGATAATCGGTATACTCACCGGTAAGATGAACCCTCGTGCATACCTTGATACGGGAATGTGTCGTGATGTGGATGAACACCGGTCGGTAAGTATAAATCATACCTTAACGTATCCCCTCGCCATGATTACATCTGATAAGTTGAGCTTAAGTGGACAACAATACCGATAATTGTTATAGGATGCTTATCTTAATGTTAACTAACTGAACAACAAGAGTGTTTTGGCGTGACCGTACACTGATATGATTCTCTTACCCTCGAAACTCGCAAAAAGAATGTCTGTATATATTTATTTACTGCTTATCTTTTATTGTTTTATTTTAAACAGTTTCGTCGTTTGGTGCATATCAGCACGACATTAGCGGTGATGTCGTTTGATAACACTCAAAGGATATTAAAATTGTTGTCTTTTAATTTATTCAAAAATACCAAAAAGATTTTAGGTGAGTTTTAATATAAACTTTGTAAAAGCCAAAAAGATTTTATTTCTAGTTTATTTTCGATCGTACGATGTTGGAACTCGAGTCTTCGTTACCTGAAACCTGAACGAAAACCGAATTGACTAAATCTTCATAAACGGTCGAAATTTGCAAGCTTTGAAAGTTAAATCTAAAATTGAGAAATTTATTAAACTTTCAAACTGTCGGACGGTGTTTGATTGTGACATGGTCATTCGTGTGTCATTTGTTTATACTAACTATTCCAAGCAGTTGTTCTCATTACGCGTTTAGATTTCTTGCATGTGCAGATTCTAAAGGCTAGGAGAACATGGTCGATGACAAGCTTTGGAATGGAGACACGACGTAAAGGCACTCAAAAGATGAAGATGATCGAGTTGCCGCGGACCATCATCAACACCACAAGGATCTTAAGCTTTGAAGATCAAGTCATTCACGAGCATAACTCAAGGGGGAGCTTATGTTAAGGGGGAGTTTGTCAACACACTTCCTACATAATACGGGTAGTTTGTTGATACACTTTCTGCTTTCAAGACGTGAAGACTTTGAAGATCCTCCGACTTTGATGACTCGAAAGGACATCCGAGACTTGAAGACACGAAGATCAAAGATGATCAAGATCGAGACAAAGCTACAGCCAAGGGGGAGTTTGTTGGTGCACTTGTGTCTGTACTTTGTCTGTATTCGGTCTCGATGTAAAACGATATCTATGTTAGTCTTGTAAGTTTGACCAAGTCAACTATCCTCCTAGTTTGACTTGGCCAAACAGTTTGTGCATGAATGTAAAATGTCTGTGCCGAAGGATGTCTCATCGAAGGATAGTTTAGATCCTTCGATGAGCTCGAAAGATGAATCTCGACAGATCATCCTTCGAGATGTACATAGGTCCTTCGACAGGTTTAACTTCGATAGATGATCCTTCGATCATCTATCGGATCATTCGATCAGCCTTGATGATCCTTCGGACAGACTACCTGTGTTTGGGTATAAATACCCATGCAGTGTGTTCTTTTCAGTTTAGACTTGGAGAGACACTGGAAAACACTTGAGAGACACTTCTGTCAAGAACATACACTTAGAGAGTTTACAAAACTGATTTGTAAACATTGTGCTTGTAACCGGAACCTTCATTCGCATTAATACAAGTGGTGTTAATCGGTGAATCTTGTGTGTTTTGTGTTTATGCTTGTCTCAACTCGGTTTGCATACTAGCTTGGATTCCGCACTCGCTAGTGTGTTACTATAACAAGGTTAAGGTTTAACCTCATCCTCCGCGAGGGACCTACACTCTCTTCGCCTTTAATGTTTCCTCCTGATCCTTATTTTCCAAAAGCTGCACGAAGTCGTTGATATTTGTAGTTCTCAACACTCCGTTATACTTCAGGATTTCCAAGAAACTGCTCCATTGGGGAGGCAAAGCATCAGCAAACTTTTTCACCACTTCTGCTTGAGTTGTCGCTACACCAAAATTATTCAACTCATTAAGCAAATGATAAAACCGGCTTGTCATGTCTCCCAAAGACTCCTTATCCATGCACGTGAAACAGTCGAATTCTTTCTTGAGAAGATCATGACGCAATTGGCGTGTTGCTTCATTCCCTACTCCTCTGGTTTTCAACCCGTCCCACAACTTCTTAGTTGTCTTGAAACTGACAAACTGGTGGTAGATATCCTTGCTTAACGCCTGAGTGAGAATGGCGTATGCTTTCTTTTCCAGATCATACGTTTTCTTTTGATCTTCAGGAAGATCTGCAAACGTAGCGGTGTCTGAAGCAGCAACCTCTATAGCTTGATCAAAATCTGTAGTGAAACGTATCCACAGTTCGGTATTTTGCCCCAGTACGTACGTACGAAATCTGTCAACCCATCCCGGATATTCATTTAGATGCATCAACTTTGGAGGACGATTCAAACTTCCGGTTTCGCTTTCGCTCAATAAAATACTTTGGATGCTCGGAGTTTGATTCGATACTAATGCCCATTGACTTGAAGATATGGCATTTGCTTGTGAAGATGTAGACACCGGAGACTCGGCCCATGAAGGTGATAGACTTGTACACGTGTACTTTCCACTATCTGGAGCCGGTGTACCCCACCATGAGGGTGTTGAACCCGAACTTGTATATTTTCCACTGTCTGGAGCCGGAGTTCCCCACCAACTCGGATTCATGTTTTATAAATTGAATTCCTGAAAATAACACTCAAAACAACTAAAAGATTATAAGTGACCAGCCGAAAGATCCAAGCTCGAAAGACAGAAACTTGTTGAACTAAAACAGACACACAATCGAAGGATCAACACTTGTTCGAAAGATCAACAGTGTTCGAAAGATCACTGTTGAATCTTGAACAATGTTTTCGAAAGATTCACAATTTGAAAGATCCTTATCTTTCGAATATAGGTCCTTATCTTTCGAATAACTATCCTTCGAATAGATTCCCTTGATCGAAGGATAATCCTCAAACTTCGAAAGACTGTTCGAAAGATGCTTATCTATCGAACTGTCTTTGATCGAAAGATGGTCTTTCGATGTCGAAGGATATCTTTCGAACGCAGCTGACACAACTGACACTGATGTGACAGGTTGGTGAAAAGGTGATGGGTTGGTGAAGTCAACTTTCGGCAAAACGGTATGGACAGGCTGTACCTTTCTACCAACTTTGATTTTTCAAATAAAATATTACCCAAAATGGACAACCTTATCCAGAAACCGGTCACCGGAATTATGACCGGAATTTGGCCGGAAATCACCAAGTTCCTTAAAAACAAGTTTTAAGTTACCCAACCCGCTCTTGAACACTCCCGGTTAGTTTAGAACACGTTTTTATGTTTAAAAATGCAAGAAAACCACCAAAAACCGGTGCTAAACCAAGTGTCCAAACACACCAAAAACTTGAACAAACCCGGTTTTAAACAAGGTAAAGAGCCTTAGCTCTGATACCACTTGTAGGTCCCTCGGAGGATGAGGTTCAACCTTAACCTTGTTACACTAACACACTAGCAAGTGCGGAATCCAAGCTAGAGTGCAACCGAGTTGAGACAAGCATAAACACAATACACACAAAGTTCACCGATTAACACCACTTGTATTAATACGTATGAAAGGTTCGGTTACAAGCACAATGTTTACAAATTAGTTTTGCAAACTCTCAAAGTGTGTGTGTGTGTTCTGGACAGAATGCTCTCACTATCTCTCGAGTGTCTATCTTTCTGTCTGTGTGCATCTGTCTTCTAAGTGTCTTCGCTGAAATGAACACACTGCATGGGTATTTATACCCAAACACAGCAAGTCTTGTCGAAGGATCAGGATGACTGCTCGATAGATGATCTATCGAGCATAAATCTATTCGAAGGATACACAGGGACCTCGAAGGATGATCTATCGAGGTCCATCAATCATCCATCGAAGCATATCTTTCGAGGTCATCGAAGGATTGAAGCAATCCTTCGATGGTCCATCCTTCGACACAGACATTGTACAACCATATACTAACTGTTTGTCCAAGTCAAACCGGAGGATGGTTGACTTGGTCAAACTTACATGACTAACAAGGACAACGTTTTACATCGTGACCGAACACAGACAAAGTACAGACACAAGTGCACCAACACTTAGCCGAAGTTGACTTTTTTGAAACAACCACCCATGTATGTTAACTCTCGCCTACAAAATGATAGCTAGGTGAGAAAAAATATTAGGATGTAAAATTACAACTTGAAGATATGAACGATCAGAAATAAACGGAGGGGGTAGAATGAAAATTAAAAAATGGGCAAAAACTGTAAATTTTTGTTGGGTGACCCAATTATAAAAGCCTACTATCGTTGTTATTCTTTTGTTAGGTTATGTTCTGCCGTCAGACAATTAGCTTGATGGCCGCAGTATCGTCCGTGTTTGACGAAATCGAGCCCACTGATATCGCAAAATCATCTGTGAGTGGTATCGTCCGTCATCTGTTTTTGCGTTTGGATTTTTTGATGACTGAGAATTGATCTCATTGTGCAGGGTGATGAAGAAACATCGTTGACTGCTTATAGGATTTCGGAGGACGATCTCATCTTAGGTAACTGTTTATCGATTAAATTTTGTATTGGTCTTAAATCTGTTGCAAATTTTGCACGTTTTCTGTAAAAATTTTGAGCCGATTTTGTGGATCTACGATTTATTATATATCTTTGATTTGAGGTTTTTTTTTTTTTTTTTTTTTTTTTTTTTTTTTTTGGGAATTGCGGATGTTACTGATCATATTCCTCCTGATTTTGAATATCACACGCATTGTATAATGAAAATCAGACCAAGATAATTTTTTTAACACAATTAAGTTTGTATATAATAGAATCTAAAATTAAAGGTCATTGTTAGGGATTGATTGAGTCAACAAGATGTCAAAATATTTATACTGAATCTGGTTTGGTATCTTTGTATAATATTTTGGTAAAATCAATCAAGATTTATAATTGCCCTCTATTTTTCATATCAGTCTTATGGAGTTGCTGGAAGGTGTTGATCATCAATTCAAAAACCTTTGGTGGCTTCTTAAGAGATCTATGATGGATTTTTTGAAAATTCACACTCCTTATCCCCCATGAACTTGTTCACAACGCGAAGATTCTTGCCAAATATATATAAACCAAGAATAAAACTATCATGTTCAATCGCGCTCCAAATTCTTCACTTGATGAACAAGGAACTGAAACCAATCCATTGTTTGTTTCACAACCTACATTACAAAACTCACCCTTTCTCCCCATTTCCTACCAAACCCTTCACCTTTCTCACGGATTCTCCCCCAAATCGGTTCATTCTCATCAATTTCACCAAATTCTCCTCTAAATCGGTTAGTAATGTTTGTTTTAAGTTGAATTTCTTCTTTATTTTGTAACATATTTTGTTAATTTCTTGATTTTTTTGTGTATATATGTGTGTATGCTAGATAAATCCACCCACCCACCACGTCTTCGATCAAGACGAAGTCACTTCGAGTTGAAATGAAGCCACAGATCAAGACGACGGACATGAAGACAATGGTGGTGATGATAACATGATGTAGTTTTACACGTTTTATGCAATGTTATGATGTTAATATGTGAATTAAATGAATAACTTTTAAGTAGTTTTAGGATGTTTATATAATTATTATGCTTATGTAGTTTGTTGTGAGTGGCGAAGAAAAACTGGAAATTGGCAGGCTTTGTGTATCGTTGAAAACCGGAAATTATTGTAAATGCAAAAAATAAAAGTTAAAAACGGACTTTTAGCGGTGATTTTTTGTCGCTACTGACGATCAGAGTCTTTACCGACGTAGGTCTATTGTGACGACGTGTCGTCGCTAGTGGTTGTACACCTTTAGCGACGATAAGAATTTTTAGCGGCGACAAATGGATCAATACTGACGACCTTAAAATTATTTAATGGCGAGGATTAGTACCTTTAACTTTAGCGGTGTCTATTGCCTCTTTTCTTGTAGTGTAGTGACATAATAATGGCGGCTCTCCAGAATCACAGAAACATTGATTTGAGTAGTTCCACAAATGGATTGGGTTAGGAAGGATTGTCAACTTCCTATAGCTAATGAAATCCTTTTGGGATTCATCCAAATTTTCATAATTAGTAACTCAAAACCCAATGTGGTTTACACCTTGCTACAAATCCTATTCATCGAATGCACCATTGCACCGTTGGGGATAAAGTAATCTTCACAACTAGTTATATATATGATTGAAAAGGAATGTGTGATTTAGTTTTCTAATGCGAATGAGGATCAAAGACGATATCACTATACATATGATCATGGAGTTGTTTAAGGAATCATTTTTCGAAAGAATCCCATAAAATTTTTTATGGGCCACAAGAGTAATATTGGTTGCAAAGATTTGAGAGTCAAATTAGTCGAGATGCATACCTGGTTCCACACTGATCGATTTATGATGGCATAATCTTTAATTGAATATACACTTATGCAATAAAACTAATAAAATCTACCTTTTATAAGATTCTGATTGTTCTACTTTCTATGGATTCATATGGGAGGATTTGTTGGCATAAATTCAAATCATAGGTTTTATTTATCATAATCTAGCATGTATTTGACATATATTTATTACAATGTCCATCACTCCTTTTGTATCTTGTTCTTTTAAGGGAGTTAACAGCTTAAATCTTATTTGGGGGGGGGGGTTGGTGGATAGTGCACGGTCCTCCCAACCACCGGAGTGATCCCACTCCGGGAGCCGCTACCCGACCAAGCTAGCTTCACGGTGAATAGGTGGGTGTCGGTGGCCAACTGGGCTACCTAGTTGGTTTGCATGTAATATTCCACAAGGCAAGGCAAGACATGAAAATTGAAAGCAAAATCATTAAGAACGTAGAAGGTGAACATAAATCACCAAAACAGATTTGATGGGATGGACTAAGATAGTTATTCGAAAGAACTTGTTTGGATATTACTATCTTCACTGCGTTTGAATTTCATTCCCCTTTTACCACATAAACCAATAATTATTTTTGACGTAGGTTATAAACATAAACAAATTTAAGAGAACTTACTTCTCTACACGAGTAACCAAAGAAGTTATCTAAATTAAAAAAAAAAAAAAACATGTATCACTAGAGTTTTCATGCAAACTAAAACCTCATATCTTGTAAGAAACCGAGTCATGCCGTTATATGTGAACGATGAGAGCTTTGGTGCGGAGACCACAAACTCATTAGGAAGTTGCAATGTGAATGTAACACGTTGAAATTTACAAAGTGGCCAGAGTCGGAAAATCCCAAGTCAAACATGGGACTTATCTTAAGCCCAAATCAATGCTCAAAAAGAAGTGTTCAAGATATGAAGATCTAAACAAAGATATATCAGATCCCCCACATTTTATTAGCGTATCATCCGAAATTCAATCCTTTGCTTTGGCGTCCAATGTGACATTGCATAGACTATGACCAGGCATTGATAGAAATTGGTGCTCATAATTGGGAAATTTAGAGCCACTTGCCTATCAAGGAAATGGACTGATCTCAAAGTTCAAAGGGTGGTGAGATTTCCATTCCAGCTCATAGATATAAGACTACTTTGAACAACAGATCTAGTATTTTTATGAATGAACAAATGTAGCTAATGTAGCAGTGCTAGACTTTACAAATCCGGCCCCAGGGTCACCTTGGGTTGACTTTTCTTTATTAGTTTCTCAAGAGTTTTATGCCTTTACCAGTGTCATACATTTTTTAGATAAAAATTGTTCCACTGTCTGTTCTTCTTATGCACCTCCAGGGGGATTTTTTACATATACATGATTTTGTTCTTTAAAATGATATAATGTACTACGACTAAAAAAACTTTTCTAAGATTTATAGTATGCAATCTCGTCTAATTTTTCAAATCTGTAACGTGACCACGTATAAGGATAGCTTGTGTAACTTGATAAAAGAAAACGTGTCCTTTAAATTTATTGTTGGTTAATCTCTGATCTTTTTAGTTTAAGTAAACTTAGTTAGAAACTCTGTTAGTGTAGTTATTGCCTAAATTGTAATTGGGTTTAAGTTTTTGTAAAAAATGTAAGTAGGTACATTTGATTGAAGTGATGTGTTGCGTTGCGTTGCATCTGGTTGTTTAACGTCGTGATGTTAGACGGTCATATCCTCAGTTATTTGTAATCAACAATCCAGTACACAGAGATTAATAAAGTGAAGCGTTTCATTCAATCCGTTGTTGTAAATACAAATTGTTGTTTGTTTAAGCAACCTGATTATAGCCTTCAAATTGATACCAGAGCAAGGCACAAAGAACACAACTGATTCTCTATCTTTGATTTTTTGTTGGATATCAAAATACTCACACACGCATACAACCAATAAACACTTTATCAAAAATGATAGAATGGATATCGAATAATAATATCTTCGTGTCTTCCATGGTTGCAGGAAGTTACACTTATATACAAAGTTGTTAGTGGCGGTTAATTGGCGGAAAACTAAAACCATTTGTTGGTGCACTTGTGTCTATACTTTGTCTGTATTCTGTATGATATAAAACGATGTCCTTTGTTAGTCTTGTTAGTTTGACCAAGTCAACCATCCTCCTGGTTTGACTTGGCCAAACAGTTAGAACATGATTGTAACATGTCTGTGTCGAAGGATGACTCATCGAAGGATAGTTTAGATCCTTCGATGAGCTCGAAAGATAAACCTTCGATGGATGTTGATGGACCTCAATAGATCATCCTTCGAGGTATATGTAGATCCTTCGACAGGTTTAAGATCGATAGATGATCCTTCGATCAGTCTACATGATCCTTCGGACAGACGATCTGTGTTGGGTATATATACCCATGTAATGTGTTCACTTCATAAGTAAGAGAGACAGAAAAGGGATAGACAGACACTTGGAGAGACACTTCACAGAGAACACACACACACTTAGAGAGTTTGCAAAACATATTTGTAGACATTGAGCTTGTAACCGAACCTTTCATACGTATTAATACAAGTGGTGTTAATCGGTGAATAGTGTGTGTCTTGTATTTGCTTGTTTCATCTCGGTTTGCATTCTAGCTTGGATTCCGCACTTGCTAGTGTGTTAAGCATAACAAGGATAAGGTTTGACCTCATCCTCCGAGGGACCTACAAGTGGTATCAGAGCTAAGGCTCTTTTCCTTGTTAAAACCGAGTTTGTACAAGACTTTGGAGTGTTTGGACAAACACTCACATGGTTTAGCACCTGTTTTTAGTGTTTTTCTCGCATTTCTAGACTTAAAAACGTGTTCTAAACTAACCGGGGGTGTTAAAGGAAGGGTTGGGTAACTTAAAATTTGCTTTTAAGAAGTTTGGTCATTTCCGGCCAAATTCCGGCTTACTCCGGTGACCGGTTTCTGGATAAGATCCTTCCATTTTAAGCATATTTTATTGGTCAAATCTGGTTTGGTAGAAAAAGTATGGTCTGACCATACCTTTCTGCCGAAAGATCTTTACCAACCCATCACCTTTTCACCAACCTGTCACTTTTCGTGTCAGCTGTGTTAGTTGAGATCGAAGGATATCCTTCGAAGTCGAAAGATCATCTTTCGATCAAAGGAAGTTCGATAGATAATCATCGTTCGAACAATCCTTCGGAGTCTGAAACTTATCTTTCGATCCAGGGAATCTACTCGAAGGATATATATTCGAAAGATAAGGATCCTTCAATTGGAGAATCTTTCGAAATCATTGTTCGAAATTCAACAGTGATCTTTCGAACACTGTTGATCCTTCGAACAAGTCTTGATCCTTCGATCTTAGTCTGTTTAGGTTTAACAAGTTTGTGTTTGTCTTGTCTTTCGATCAGGGATCCTTCGGCTGGCTGTTATCATTCGAGATATTCATATAGAATTCATTTTTCTTATCAAACATGAATCCGAGTTGGTGGGGAACTCCGGCTCCAGATAGTGGAAAATACACAAGTACAGGTTCAACTCCCTCATGGTGGGGTACACCGGCTCCAGATAGTGGAAAGTACACAAATACAAGTCTATCTCCTTCATGGGCCGAATCTCCGGTGTCGACATCTTCGCAAACAAATGCCATATCGACAGGTCAATGGGCATTAGTATCAAATCAAACTCCGAGCATTCAAAGTATCTTATTGAGCGAAAGCGAAACCGGAAGTTTGAATCGACCTCCAAAGTTGATGCACTTAAACGAGTATCCGGGTTGGGTTGATAGATTTCGTACATACGTTCTTGGTCAGAATACCGAACTGTGGATACGTTTCACTACAGATTTCGATCAAGCTATAGAGGTTGCTGCTTCAGATACTGCTACGTTTGCCGATCTTCCTGAAGATCAAAAGAAAACGTATGATCTGGAAAAGAAAGCATACGCCATTCTCACTCAGGCGTTAAGCAAAGATATCTACCACCAGTTTGTCAGTTTCAAGACAACGAAGAAGTTGTGGGACGGGTTGAAAACCAGAGGGGTAGGGAATGAAGCAACACGCCAATTGCGTCATGATCTTCTCAAGAAAGAATTTGACGGTTTCATGTGCATGGATAAGGAGTCTTTGGGAGACATGATAAGCCGGTTTTATCACTTGCTTACAGAGTTGAACAATTTTGGAGTAGCGACAACTACAGCAGAGGTGGTGAAGAAGTTTGCTGATGCATTGCCTCCACAATGGAATAGTTTCTTGGAAATCTTGAAGTATAACGGAGTTTTGAGAACTACAAACATCAACGACTTCGTGCAGCTTTTGGAAAACAAGGATCAGGAGGAAACATTAAAGGCAAAAAGAGTTCCAGTGCCACAAAATCCAGAAATGTATTATGGAACTTCTAGTTCTTCGTCTGCAAGAACCGGTCCACATGCTCCACTTCAAACGGCGTTTGTCACAAGCACAGATATGTATGGCAATCCAGTACAAGTTCCTGTTAAGCCAGCTCCCACCACAGACATGTATGGAAATCCAATACAACCACCTCCTCCTCCTCCTGCTCAACAACAAGCGTGTTATGGAGGGACATCATCTGCTGGTCATCAATCAAAACCAAATACAGTACAGCTCGACACTTCAAGCTTCTCTAAGGTCAGTGTAGAAGTAGCAAGGGAACACATGGAGCTGCTTAACACTATAGTGAGCGCGTACTGTGGATTAGTGGAAGGTCAGATTGGCAACATTAATCTGACACAAGAAGACTATCGGCAGATTGATAAGGAAGAGATGGACTTGATGGATATCAAGTGGGCCTTTGCTAGTGCTGTAAGAAGGGCAAAGGATTTCATGGAAAGTACTGGCAGAACCAGCTTGGAAAGCAAGAAAGACACCAAGTATGGGTTCGATAAACAGGCAGTAAAGTGCTTCAACTATGGTGAACGGGGTCACTTTAAAAGGGAATGTACAAAGCCAGCACAGCATGGGAACCAGAATCCCTTCAGAAACGAAGGCAACCAGCAGAACCAGAACAGGAACAATGAGCGTACATTAATACCTGTCAACAACCAGAGCCAAGCTGGAACATCAAATGCCAACCAGGCACTTGTGGTTCAAGTGGATGAAGGTTGTGACTGGTCAACCCAGTTGAGTGGTGATGCTCCAGATGGAACAGCATGTTTTGCTGAAGTGGTTAAGGATTTAGTTCACACCAGTGGTGGAGAATCTTCCACCAATGGTGGTGATTCTTCTGAGGATGAAGACTCTTCGGGTTATAGCAGGAGTTCAGATGAAGAATCCTCAAGTTCAGGCGATGATCATGTGGGTGAGACATCAAATGCGTCAGTCGATGCAGATATTGATGAACTTTTGGAGGAAGCTGCAGCAGGAACTCAAAGAAGATCTATCTTGGTGGATCAAGCTGCTTATTCTTCGTCTTCTCTCCATTCAGCCTTTATGGCTAATGTCGACAGTTCATCAAGTCAGGTATGTGTCGATGAACCCACTGCTATTAATTGTGATAATTGTGATAGTTTGCATGTTAAATGTGCTGATTTAGAGGCAAACATGTCTGAGTTGCAAGGCAAACATGATGCTTTACAAGCTAGTTTGTTTGACTTGCAAGACAAACATGTTTCTTTGAATGCCAAGTGGTGTGAATTGCAAAGCAAACACGAGGCTTTGCAAGAGAAGTATGATGTGACATTCATCCACAATCAAAAGCTGACCGTGGATCTTTCAAAATGCACTGAAGCCAATATGTTTTATGAAAATCATGAAAAGGAGTTTAAATCGGTAATTGAAAAGTTAAAGAAAGATAAAACCGAGCTAACTAAAATGGTTTCCAGAAAACAAACTGACATTAATTTGTATATATCTCGCCTTGAGACTATGCAAAAAGAGATGGCTTGTGTGAAAACCGAAAGTGAGGCAATCCAACTTAAGCTAGACAGTTATTTGAGCTCTAGCTATGTGTTGGATCACATCATTGACGTTCAGAAAGAGAAACGGGATGTCACATGCATAGGTTACAAGAAATGTCCACCACCAGTGAGACACAATTATGATGCAATCCTGACGAGGAGGATAGAGTGTTCTTTGAACCATCTGTTCCTCTAGATGTTAAAGAATTTGCAACAGGACTTGGATACAAGAAAGAAGTATCATCAGATTCAGACGTGTCAGCAGATGCATGTGTGTCTTCTGCTGAACTGAATCAGGACCCTCCAGTTATTATTGAGGATGCTGATTCTTCTGATGATGAATCCGATGATACTGTACCAGCAAAGTCTGATGCGGAAATCAAAGAAGAGGACATACCTCTTGAGAATCATATTCTATGTGATCCTCCTGCAAAACCCGCTAAGACTGTTGCAATCGAGTCCTCGTCTGCAAAAGAGTCGGAGAGTGTGAACTTGTTGTACACTCTTGTTGGTGATGATAAAATCTACTCTGACAAAGATTTTCCGATTAAGAATGTTAATCAATCTTTAATAAGTAAAGTCTTTGAAAATTCGACAAGTAAGTTTTTAGGAAAGACAGGACCACGTGTTACAGTTACACAGTGTCCTCCTATTCCAAAGGACGAAATTCGAAAACAATATGGCAACAAGAAATTACCAACAGTGCAGAAACAGCAAAATCACACCAAGCCAAAAGGAAAATCACCGGCTCAAGCACAAAAGAAGCCGAATCAAAAGAAGAACAAAAATGTAAACTTTGTGAAATCGACGGGAATGGACAAAATTGAAACGTTTGAAAACAAATCTAACTTAGATTTTGTTAAGAAAGCAAATGTACAGAAAAGAAATGAACCAAGTAGTTCAAAACCTAGTACCTCGGGATCACAAAGTTCATCATCATCGGCAAGACGATCACATGATACTTCGGGGTTTGTTGAACGAAAATCATGTTTTGAGTGTGGAACAATTGGACATATAATTCGAAATTGTCCATATCTTCATAAACAAAAAGGAAAAGTTGATGTTCCCCGTGACCAAACTGACCGTAAGCGATCTGTTTCTGTAAAACAAGATCCCCGCCTTATAAAAGAA
This sequence comes from Helianthus annuus, assembly GCF_002127325.2. NCBI lineage: Eukaryota > Viridiplantae > Streptophyta > Magnoliopsida > Asterales > Asteraceae > Helianthus > Helianthus annuus. Next base: position 5,157,207 of record NC_035445.2, read on the forward strand.
AGGGAAAAGAAACAAAAACGCCAACAGTTCAAGAAAATTGAAAAGGCGATTAAAACCGATGTGGTTAACAAAACATCTGTTTCTGTCAAACCAGACAATTCAAAAACTTCTGACAACCATGAAGTTTAAATTTTAAACAATGACACTGGTAAAACAAAACAGACCTGGAAACCAAAAACGGTTACTGAATCAGGGGGACCATCACAATTTACCAATCATCAAAGACAAGAAGTTATTGTTATTGATGAAAATGGAAGACCCAAGACCACAATGGCTTGGGTCCCCATCTCCAACTAATCAATTGAGTTCATGTGCAGGGTGTTCCAGGAGGAACTATCAGTAGTCATTGGATTGTTGATAGTGGGGCATCCAGGCACATGACAGGCGACATGAAGCTTCTCTACGACGTCAAATCTATTAGAGGAGGTTATGTTGCATTTGCTGGAGATAAGGGTGGTTATATTACGGGTGAAGGAATGATATCCAACGGGATTGTCAGCTTTGACAAGATCAACTTTGTGCAACAACTTGATCACAATCTTCTTAGTGTTTCTCAAATTTGTGACAAGCAATTCTCAGTACACTTTGATGCTAATGGATGTTATGTGCTGAAACCCGGTTTCAAATTTCCAAAAGAATGGATTCTCTTGTCTGCTCCAAGGATAAACGATTTATATGTCCTTGATATAAGCCAAGCTATTACTACGTCTGCACAAGCAACTTGTTTCGTTTCCAAAGCCACAGAAAAAGACTCTATCTCTTGGCACAGACGAATGGGTCACATTCACTTACGCAAAATGAATCATTTGGTTTCAAATGAATTGGTGAATGGTGTTCCTCTTAAGAACTTCCATCTTCAAGACGTCTGTGTTTCGTGCCAGAAAGGAAAACAAACGAAGAAACGACACCCTACAAAGAAGATCAACACGGTGGCAGTTCCTCTTGAACGTTTGCACATGGATTTGTTCGGTCCTGTCAAGCACAAGAGTATTCGGAATGATCAATACTGTCTCGTGATTACTGATGACTATTCAAGATTTTCTTGGGTGGCGTTCATGGCCCACAAGAGTGAAACCTTTGGTATTATCAAAAACTTGATCATTCAGATTGAGAATTTGTATAAGTTGAAGGTTAGGCGGATACGTAGCGACAACGGTACTGAATTTAAGAATCATGCCATGGCGGAGTTTTGCACTTCAAAGGGTATTCTTCATGAGTTTAGTGCAGCTTATACTCCTCAACAGAATGGCGTCGCTGAACGTAAGAACCGCACATTGATCGAGACTGCTAGGACAATGTTGGTAGAGTCGCAGTTGCCCATTCCATTCTGGACTGAAGCTGTGGCCTCTGCATGTTATACGTTGAACCGAGTCCTTACAGTCAAAAGGCACAATAAGACCTGCTTTGAGCTTCTTCATAAACGGAAACCAGATTTGTCTTATCTTGAACCGTTTGGAGCTCCATGTACAATCATCGATCCTAATGGAAAGTTTGGGGCTAAAGCAATTGACGGATACTTTCTTGGGTATGCCACCCCGAACTTAAGAGTCTGGAATCTAGAGACTAAAAGGGTCGAGGAATGGTCTGAAGTCAGAGTACAAAGGCACACTTTGCCAGTCAAATGTCCTGGTCAGCCTTGGATGTTTGAGTACGATGACTTTTTCAATTCGATCAATGTTGAAGCCGTTGAAGAAAGTGCTGCGGCAAGGATGTTTTTCGAGAGTGACAATGCAACAGTTTCACCGGTGGTGCGTCCAATTCTTGTCAATCAAGAACCATCTTCGGTGAACAATAATACTCTCGACAATGAGGATTTTCATGATGCAACCGAATTGAACGAATCTTCAGAGGATGATGAATTTCTAGATGCAGATCAAGAAGCTCCTACAACAGCAGTTCATGGTACTTCAGAGGGTACTCCTCCAGTGGATGCCCATAGAACAGCTGAAGCTACTGCATCATCCTCTTCGTCAATTCCGGGCATTGATTTAGTTGTTGATCTCAATTTCAACAATCTGGGTATAAATATTCCAGTTCCAGATAATCCAGAAACAAGGATTCATAATACCCATCCTCAACAAAACATCATCGGAAATGTGCAAAGTGGCATTCAAACAAGAAACATGTTGCGAAACAACAACAATGCAGGCCTGTATGCAGCTATTCGAGAATCCAGGCAACAAAATGATTGGTCTTTCGCGTGTTATGTTTCACAGGAAGAGCCAAGAACTTGGAAGGAAGCCATGAAAGATAACTCTTGGGTTGAAGCAATGCGGGAAGAACTGCAACAGTTCCAGAAGCTTGGTGTCTGGAAACTCGTAGAGAAACCTGCTGGCTACAAGAAGATTGGTACCCGTTGGGTTTTCAAATGCAAAAAGGATGACCGCGGAGTTGTTATCCGGAACAAAGCACGTTTAGTCGTTCAAGGTTTTCGTCAGATAGAAGGAATCGACTACAACGAAGTCTATGCACCTGTTGCACGTCTCGAAGCAATTCGAATCTTTCTAGCCTATGCGTCCTTCAAAGGATTCAAGGTTTATCAGATGGACGTGAAAAGTGCATTCTTACATGGTGTGGTTGAAGAAGAGGTGTACGTCGAACAGCCTCCAGGTTTTGAAGATCCTATCCATCCCGATCGGGTTTGGTTGCTCAACAAAGCTCTCTATGGTCTACATCAAGCACCGCGAGCTTGGTATGCAACCTTATCTAACTATCTGCTGGAGAACGGTTTTCGAAGAGGTCTTATTGACTGTACTCTTTTCATCAAAGAACAAGATGGAGATCTTCTTCTGGTACAGGTATACGTTGATGATATTATTTTTGGTTCTACTAATGATGTCTTGTGTAGGAATTTCGAGCGCATAATGCAGGATAAATTCGAGATGAGTGCTATGGGGAAAATGACTTTCTTTTTGGGCCTACAAGTGCAACAAACTGAGTCTGGGATATTCATCCATCAGACTAAATATGTTGGTGACATCTTGAGCCGGTTCCAGATGTCTGATGCAACGCCCATTGGTACCCCACTGCCACAAAATCACAGAATTACTCCAGACTTGAAGGGTGAAGCTGTTAGTCCCTCATACTATCGCGCAATAATCGGATCTCTTATGTACCTCACAGCATCAAGACCAGACATAATGTACCAAACGTGCCTGCTTGCCAGATATCAAGTCAACCCGAAGGCCTCACATCTTGCAGCTGTAAAAAGGATTTTTCGTTATTTGAAGGGTTACCCTGACACCGGTCTATGGTACCCTAGGGATAATAACTTTGACTTGATCGCATTCAGTGATTCTGATTTTGGCGGATGCAAAATCGACGGCAAATCCACAACGGCTGGATGTCAGTTTTTGGGAAATCGCCTAGTCACATGGCAGTGCAAGAAGCAGACATGCGTCGCTACATCAACATGCGAAGCTGAATACATTGCTGCCTCAAGTTGTTGCTCCCAAGTTCTTTGGATTCAACAACAATTACGCGACTACGGTTTTGAATTCCTAACTACTCCTATTTACGTTGATAATTCTGCTGCACTACAGATCACTAGAAATCCTGTGCAGCACTCAAAGACCAAACACATCGAAATCAAATATCACTTCATACGTGATTGCTTTGAGAAAAAGCTAATCGATGTTGTTAAGGTCCACACCGATGACCAACGTGCCGACCTTTTTACCAAAGCATTTGACAAATCAAGATTTGACTTTTTACTATTGGTAAACGACATTAAGGTCAAGCAAGAGTAAAACCAACATCGGAAAATCATTTTTGTAAATATCTTTGTGTTTTCAATTTATCTTAGTTTGTTGATTTTAGGGGGAGTAAATCCAAAATCTGAAAATCCGAAAACATCGAAAAATTTCAAAAACACAAAAACAATAGAAAAACAAAAATGAGTTTACTGGCGAGCAAAAGAGAAAATGATAGTACATCAGTGGTCTATCCAAACCTCTTTAAACCTTAAATGAAAAACGATAAGCAGCTCTATATAAGATGTATCGGTAGGCTCACAATCATTTTAAAGTGTGCAGGGTGATATAAATCTTAAATCGACTGAAGACCAAGTGGGAACCATTCATTGGCATATGGTCTTAGTACCGAAATTTCGTTTGATAGATTGCCGAGGTTCTGAGATATTCGGTCTTTATGCTGCTTATCATCTGGGTATCATGGTTGTATCTTTTACCGAAAAATAACGGGGACGCAAGTCTAGATCTTCCATGATACTATACATACGTGTAAATACTGCATTCGACCTCAATAAGTGATAAACAATCACATGTCCATATCAAAATAAGTGATATTATATCACATTTATGCGGGAGTCAAGTTCGTCTCTCTGCTGTACGGAAGTACTGACCTGTTCACGGACTTGCTTCTGTGCCCTCATGCATATGAAAATCAAGTTCCTCATCAATAAGTGATTATATCACATAGGGCTTGTTTTCAATCAAAATAAGTGAGAATCTCACATCATATACGGTCAAACAGATGATAATTGGTATACTCACCGGTAAGATGAACCCTCGTGCATACCTTGATACGGGAATGTGTCGTGATGTGGATGAACACCGGTCGGTAAGTATAAATCATACCTTAACGTATCCCCTCGCCATGATTACATCTGATAAGCTGAGCTTATGTGGACAACAATACCGATAATTGTTATAGGATGTTTATCTTAATGTTAACCAATTGAACAACAAGAGCGTTTTGGCATGACCGTACACTGATATGATTCTCTTACCCTCGAAACTCGCAAAAAGTATGTCTGTAAATATTTATTTACTGCTTTCAGTCTTTACATTTGAAATATTCAAAAATACCAAAAAGATTTTAGGTGTGTTTTAATATAAACTTTATAAAAGTCAAAAAGATTTTATTTCTATTTTATTTTCGATCGTACGATGTTGGATCTCGAGTCTTCGTTGCCTGAAACCTGAACGAAAAACCGAATTGACTAAATCTTCATAAACGGTCGAAATTTGCAAGTTTTGAAAGTAGAAACTAAAACTGACAAATTTATTAAACTTTCAAACTGTCGGACGGTGTTTGATTGTGACATGGTCATTCGTGTGTCATTTGTTTATATAAACTATATTCCAAGCAGTTGTTCTCATTACGCGTTTAGATTTCTTGCATGTGCAGATTCTAAAGGCAAGGAGAACATGGTCGATGACAAGCTTCGGAATGAAGACACGACGTGAAGGCTCTCAAAAGAAGGAAATAATCGAGTTGCCGCTGACCATCATCAACACCACAAGGATCTCAAGCATTGAAGATCAAGTCATTCACGAGCATAACTCAAGGGGGAGCTTATGTTAAGGGGGAGTTTGTCAACACACTTCCTACATGATACGGGTAGTTTGTTGATACACTTTCTGCTTTCAAGACGTGAAGACTTTGAAGATCCTCCGACATTGAAGACTTGAAAGGACGTCAGAGACTTGAAGACACAAAGATCGAGACAAAGCTACAGCCAAGGGGGAGTTTGTTGGTGCACTTGTGTCTGTACTTTGTCTGTATTCTGTATGATATAAAACGATGTCCTTTGTTAGTCTTGTTAGTTTGACCAAGTCAACCATCCTCCTGGTTTGACTTGGCCAAACAGTTAGAACATGATTGTAACATGTCTGTGTCGAAGGATGACTCATCGAAGGATAGTTTAGATCCTTCGATGAGCTCGAAAGATAAACCTTCGATGGATGTTGATGGACCTCGATAGATCATCCTTCGAGGTATATGTAGATCCTTCGACAGGTTTAAGATCGATAGATGATCCTTCGATCAGTCTACATGATCCTTCGGACAGACGATCTGTGTTGGGTATATATACCCATGTAATGTGTTCACTTCATAAGTAAGAGAGACAGAAAAGGGATAGACAGACACTTGGAGAGACACTTCACAGAGAACACAGACACACTTAGAGAGTTTGCAAAACAGATTTGTAGACATTGAGCTTGTAACCGAACCTTTCATACGTATTAATACTAGTGGTGTTAATCGGTGAATAGTGTGTGTCTTGTATTTGCTTGTTTCATCTCGGTTTGCATTCTAGCTTGGATTCCGCACTTGCTAGTGTGTTAAGCATAACAAGGATAAGGTTTGACCTCATCCTCCGAGGGACCTACACCATTAAACGGCAGCAAGCAATTAAACTGCCAGTAACTACCAAACTAATGTTAACACTAACCTAAGACAAAGCTCTATACATAAAACATACACTTATATTGCCATAAACACAATCAAGTTTATTATACTAATAATTTTTACTAACCCAAAATTGAAACCCTAAATAACAGTAAAACCCAAGCGCAAAATCTGTCACTGGAATCAGAATCGGTTTAATGACCGTTGAATACCAAATCGAAGATTGCAAACCGGAGAAAAAGAGATAAACCTCTGCAGATTTCTTTGGTAACCTCAACGAATCAAATTCCAAATCCGTAACAGAGTTTCAAGCAAACTCAAAATTTGCGATTAACAGAGGAAACAAAGAAATGCAACACCAAAACAGGTATACATGTCCGGCACTAGCCGTTCCTCAAGAGAAGCCATAATATTTGAAGAGTGCTCAACCCTAAGACAGGATTGCCCATAGGTTTCATTAATTGAGAAATCAGAGATGTGTGACACGAAGAAGAAACACACAAGATTGTGTCTGTTTGTGAACATGTTGACCCAAAATTTTTATGCTTTTAATGATATCATACATTTTTCAGTTTATAAGCGTTTTATTGTGCGCTTCTTGCAAGGTGACTCATCCCAAAACTGGACAACTAAAAGAGATTTGTTTTACTTTTTAGTCGCATGCTAAAAGTAAAATGGCATAGAATTGTTGTTCGGGTCACAACCTTAGATGAACAAGAAATATGAACGATTGGATTTGTGGCCAAAAAAAAAAACAAATGGGATATTGGGAGGATCAGTACCTTTAGCTTTAGCGGCGACTATTGCCTCTTTTCTTGTAGTGTAGTGTCATAATGATGGCGGCTGTCCAAAATCTCAGAAACATTGATTTGAGTAGCTCCACAAATGGATTGGGTTGGGAAGGATTGTCAACTTCCTATAGCTAATGAAATCCTTTTGGGATTCATCCAAATTTTCATAATTAGTAACTGTAGGTCCACTAGCGGAGGATCTAGTTAACCGTATCCTTGTTATGCGACAAACACAGTTGTGCGGAATCCAACCGGTAAGTTAAATCGAGATCGAGACACAAAATAAAGCAAAGAGACGATAAAACGTTTAAAGCTTCAGATCTATTATGAACCATAAAGTTTTGTTTACAAAGATTACAAACGATAATGCTCTCACAAACTCACTCTGTTCTCTCGTGTGTCTCACCTACCTATTCTGTCTCAGTTGCTGTTTATATAGGGGACCAGTGGACGAAATGCTTGGACTCGACGAAACCTCAAAGTCGACGAAACCTTGTAGAGTTTCGTCGACATGCATGCACAATTAACAGGTTTCGGCCCAAGTGAATTTAGGCCCAAGTGATTTGATTGGCCCAAGAAGTTGATTGGTCCAAAACACATGTACATGTACGTACATAAATTCTCGAATATGCAGATTGTAAGTTTAGTCAACCTTGTGACATCATCATGATGATGTCATGGTGATGTGTCATCAGGAATAGGTTCGCGGCTCTCCATGCTTCGCGTGTCGAACTCTGGGGCACACGACGGAGGAATGTCGTGACGTTGGGCTGGAGCCGAACCTAACCAAGTCGAACCAAATCGAATCGAACCGAGTCGAGTCGCGTCCACATAAAGTGTACCAACAAACTCCCCCTTGGACGCTACTCGTGAGGTTCGTCTTCCGTGTCTTTCATGTCGGAGGATCTTCAAAGTCTTCACGCGTCGTAAGTTGAAAGTGTATCAACAAACTCCCAATTTCATTTAGGATGTGTGTTAACAAACTCCCCCTTAAAATAAACTCTCCCTTGAGTTATACTCGTGAATCTTTTGATCTTCAGTTCTTTAGATCCTTGAGGTGTTGATGATAGCTTAGTGGCAACTCGATCATCTTTATCTTTTGAGTGCCTCCATGTCGTGTCTTCATTCCGAAGCTTGTCATCGAACATGTTCTCTTCGCCTTTAGCATCTGCACATGCAAGAAATCTAAACACGTAATGAGAACAACCGCTTGGAATATAGTTAACATAAACGAACGACACACATCAGTTTGAAAGTCTAACACATTTTTATCAATTTTAGGTTTTAACTTTCAAAAACTTGCAAATTTCGACCGTTTACGAAGATTCAGTCATTTTGGTTTCCGTTGAGGTTTCAGGTAACAAAGACTCGAGTTCCAACATCGGGCAATCGAAAATAAGATAGAAATAAAATCTTTTTGGCTTTTATAAAGTTTATATTAAAACACACCTAAAATATTTTTGGAATTTTAGAATATGTGAAATGTAAAGACAGAAAGCAGTAAATAAATACTTACAGACATTAATTTTGTGAGTTTCGAGGGTAAGAGAATCATATCAGTGTACGGTCATGCCAAAACGCTCTTGTTGTTCTATTAGTTAATATTAAGATAAGCATCCTATAATGATTATCGGTATTGTTTTCCACTTAAACTCAACTTATCAGATGTACTCGTGGTGAGGGGATACGATTAGTGTATGATTTATACTTACCGACCAGTGTTCATCCACACACGACACATTCCCGTATCAAGGTATGCAGGAGAGTTCATCTTACTGGTATTCGATGCATGAGGGCACAGGAGCAAGTCTGTGAACAGGTCAGTACTAACGTACAGCAAAGAGATGAACTTGACTCATGGATAAACTGTGATATTTTATCACTTATTGATTAGGACATGTGATTATTTATCACTTATTGAGGTCATAAGCAAAATGTACACGTATGTATGGTATCATGGAAGATCTAGACTTCGTCTCCGTTGTTTTCGATAAAAGAAGCAACCATGATACCCAGATGATAAACAACATAAAGACCACGTATCTCAGAACCTCGGCAATCTATCAAACGAAATTTCGGTACCAAGACCATATGCTAATGAGCGGTTCCCACACAGTCTTTAGTCGATTTAGATTTATATCACCCTGCACACTTTAAAATGATTGTGAGCCTACCGATACATCTTATATAGAGCTGCTTATCGTTTTTCATTTTAGGTTCAAAGAGGTTTGGACAGACCCCTAATGTACTATCATTTTCTCTTTTTCTCGCCAGGAAACTCATTTTTGTTTTTCTATTGTTTTTGTGTTTTTGAAATTTTTCGATGTTTTTGTATTTTTAAAATTTTTCAATGTTTTTGTATTTTTCGTTTTTACTTCCCCTAAAATGCAAAAAAAAAAGTAGGAGAAATTAAGAAAACACAAACACATATTTACAAAAATGATTTTCCGATGTTGGTTTTACTCTGGCTTGGCCTTAATGCCGTTTACCATTAATAAAAAGTCAAATCGTGATTTGTCAAATTCTTGGGTAAAAAGGTCAGCACGGTCATCGGTGTGGACCTTAACAACATCGATAAGCCTTTTATCAAAGCAATCACGTATGAAGTGATATTTGATTTCGATGTGTTTGGTCTTTGAATTCTGCACAGGATTTCTAGTGATCTGTAAGGCAGCAGAATTATCAACGAAAATAGGAGTAGATAGGAATTCAAAACCGTAGTCGCGCATTTTTTGTTGGATCCACAGGACTTGGGAGCAACAACTTGAGGCAGCAATGTATTCAGCTTCACAGGTTGATGTAGCGACACAAGTCTGCTTCTTGCACTGCCATGTGACTAGGCGATTTCCTAAAAACTGACATCCAGCCGTTGTGGATTTGCCGTAAATTGTGCAATCACCAAAATCAGAATCACTGAACGCGATCAAGTCGAAAGTATCATCCCTAGGGTACCAGAGACCGGTGTCCGGGCAACCCTTCAAATAGCAAAAAATCCTTTTTACAGCTGTTAGATGTGAGGCCTTCGGGTTGGCTTGATAGCGAGCGAGCAGGCACGTAGGATACATTATGTCGGGCCTCAAGGCTGTGAGATACATAAGAGATCCGATCAATGTGCGATAAACTAAAGAGTTAACGCTTTCACCCTTCAAGTCCGGAGTAAACCCGTGATTCTGCGGAAGTGGGGTACCAATGGGCGTCGCTTCGGGCATCTGGAACCGGCTCAAGATGTGTCCGACATATTTAGTTTGATGGATGAATATCCTAGACTCCGTTTGTTGAACTTGTAGGCCCAAAAAGAAGTTCATTTCCTCCATGGTGCTCATCTCGAATTTCTCCTACATAACACGCTCGAAGTCCCTACACAAAACATGGTTAGCGGAACCAAAAATAATATCATCTACGTATACCTGAACCAACAGAAGATCTCCATCTTTTTCTTTGATGAAAAGCGTGCAATCGATAAGACCCCAGCGAAAACCGTTTTCCAGCAGATAGTTAGATAAGGTTGCGTACCAAGCTCTCGGTGCTTGATGTAATCCGTAGAGAGCTTTGTTGAGCAACCAAACCCGATCATGGTGAATAGGATCTTCAAAACCCGGAGGTTGTTCGACATACACCTGTTCTTCAACCACACCATGTAAGTATGCACTTTTCACGTCTATTTGGTAAACCTTGAATCCCTTGAAGGAAGCATAGGCTAGAAAAATCCTAATAGCTTCAAGACATGCAACTGGAGCATAAACTTCATTATAGTCTATCCCTTCAATCTGAGTGAAACCTTGAACAACTAATCTCGCCTTGTTTCGAACAACTATTCCACGATCATCTTTCTTACATTTGAAAACCCAACGGGTGCCAATCTTCTTGTAGTTTTCAGGCTTCTCAACCAGTTTCCAAACACCAAGCTTCTGGAATTGTTGCAGTTCCTCCTGCATAGCTTCCACCCAAGAATTATCCTTTAACGCTTCTTTCCAAGACTTTGGTTCTTCTTGTGAGACATAACACGCGAAGGACCAATCATTCTGCAAACCCGATTCTCTGATCGCTGCATACAAGCCAACATTGTTGTTGTTTCTCAACTGATTTCTCGTCTGCACGCTACTATGAACATTACCAAGGACGTTTTGTTGAGGATGGGTATTATGGATTCTTGTTTCTTGATTATCTAGAACTGGAACATTTATACCCATATTGTTGAAGTTGATATCAACAACCAAATCAATACCCTGATCTGGCGAAGTGGATGATGCAGTAGCTTCAGCTGATTTAGGGCAGTCCTTAGGGGGTGCTGCCTCAGAAGTACCATGCACTGCTGTTGCAGGAGCTTCTTGGTCTGCATCGAGAAATTCATCATCCTCTGAAGATTTGTTCAATTCAGCAGCATCGTGAAAATCCTCATTCTCGAGAGCATTATTGTTAACTGATAATGATTCTTGATTGTTGACAATAATTGGATGAACCAACGGTGAATCTGTTGCGTTGTCACTCTCGAAAAACATCTGTGCCGCAGCATCTACTACTTCTTCTTCAATATTGATCGAATTGAAAAAGTCATCGTACTCGAACATCCATGGCTGACCTGGACATCTGACTGGCAAGGTGTGTCTCTGTATTCTGACTTCAGACCACTCCTCAATCATTTTCGTTTCGAGATTCCAAACTCTTGAATTTGGGGTGGCATACCCAAGAAAGTATCCCTCAATTGCTTTTGCCCCAAACTTTCCATCCGGATCGATCATAGTGCAAGGAGCCCCAAACGGTTCAAGAAATTGCAAGTCTGGTTTCCGTTTGTGAAGAAGCTCAAAGCAGGTCGTGTTGTGCCTTTTTTACTATAAGGAGTCGGTTCAACGTGTAACATGCAGAGGCCATAGCTTCACACCAGAATGGACTGGGCAACTGTGACTCTACCAACATAGTCCTTGCAGTTTCGATCAAAGTTCTATTCTTACGCTCAGCGACGCCATTTTGTTGAGGAGTGTATCTAGCACTGAATTCGTGAAGAATACCTTTGGATCTACAGAACTCCTCCATGGCATGATTCTTAAACTCGGTACCATTGTCACTGTGTATGCGTCTAACTTTCAAAGTATACAAATTCTCAATCGTAATGATTAAGTTTTTGATAATTTCGAAAGTTTCACTCTTGTGTGCCATAAACGCCACCCAAGAAAATCTTGAATAATCATCCGTCACTATGAGGCAGTACGAGTCATTACTGCTGCTTTTGCCATTGACAGGACTGAATAAATCAATGTGCAACCGTTCAAGCGGCACTGGGACTGTGTTAATCTTCTTTATCGGGTGCGATTTCTTACTTTGTTTCCCTTTCTGGCACGAGACACAGACGTCTTGCAACTGAAAATTTTTGATAGAAACACCATTTACTAACTCCTTCTTCACCAGATGATTCATTTTCCTTAGGTGAATGTGTCCCATTCGTCTGTGCCAAGAGATTGTTTCCTTTTCCGTGGCTTTAGAAACAAAACATGTTACTTGTGCAGATGTTGTGATTGCTTGGCTCATATCAAGGACATAAAAATCATTAACCCTTGGTGCAGATAAGAGAATCCAATCTTTCGGGATCTTGAAACCGGGCTTCAGCACATAACATCCATTAGCATCAAAGTGCATTGAAAACTTCTTATCACAGATTTGAGAAACACTTAGAAGATTGTGATCAAGTTGTTGCACAAAGTTGATCTTGTCGAAACTGACAACCCCGTTGGAAACCATTCCTTCACCAGCAATATATCCGCCTTTATCTCCAGCAAAAGCAACATAACCTCCTCTAATAGTTTTAACGTCGTAGAGAAGCCTCATATCGCCTGTCATGTGCCTGGATGCCCCACTATCAACAATCCAAAGACTACTGATAGTTCCTCCCGGAACACCCTGCACATAAACTCAAATGATCAGTCGGAGATGGGGACCAAGCCTTTGTGGACTTGGACTTGGGTCTTCTATTTTCATCGACAAAAGTTATTTCGACTTCGCGATGATTTGGAAATGGTGATGCTCCCCCTGAGTTTGTGCCCAATTTAGGTTTCCATGTCTGTTGAGTTTTACCAGTTTGGTTGTTTGAAATTTTAACTTCATGATTGTTTGAAGTTTTTGAAATTTTTGAAATTTCCGGTTTGACTGAAACACATTGTTTTTGAACCACATCGGTTTTAAGAGCCTTTTTAATTACCTTGATTTGCTTGCGTTTCTGTTTCTTCTCCCTTTCTTTCACAAGACGGGAATCTTCTTTAGAAGAAACATATTGCTTTTGGTAATTTTGCTCACGGGGAACATCAACTTTTGCTTTTAACTTATGAAGATACGGACAATTTCGAATTATATGTCCAACTTCACCACACTCGAAACATGATCTTCGTTAAACAAACCCCGAAGTATCATGTTGATGTCTCGTTGATGAACTTTGTGATTTCGAAGTACTTGGTCCTGAATTGTTTTGACCATCTCTTTTCAAGTTTTTAACTTGCTTAACATAATCTATGTTAGATTTGTTTTCAAATGTTTCGATTTTATCCGTTCCCTTTGACTTCACAAAGTTCACCTTTTTGTTCTTCCTCTGGTTCTGTTCCTTTCGACCTTGAGTTGTCGATTTTCCTTTTGTTTTAGTGTGATTTTGCTGAATTTTCTCTGTTGGTAATTTCCGATTGCCATATTGTTTTCGAACTTCAGCTTTTGGAATCGGAGGACATTGAGTTACCACAACTCGTGAACTCGACTCTCCCAAAAACTTACTTATCGAATCCTCAAAAACTTTACAGATTAAAGATTGATTGACATTTTTAATCGGAAAATCTTTGTTTGAATAAACTTTATCATCACCAACCAGAGTGTACAGCAAATTCACACTCTCAGATTCTTGTGCAGAAGTAGACTCAACCTGAACAGTCTTAGCCGGTTTTGTGGGAGGATCACATAGAATGTGATTCTCAAGAGGTATGTCCTCTTCTTTGGTAACTGCTTTAGACTGTGTAGAGTTAGTATCATCGGATTCATCATCTGAAGAATCAGCATCCTCAACAATGACTGGAGGATCCTGATTTTGTGCAGCAGTTGATACTTTCGTATCTGCTGACACATCCGAATCTGATGATACTTCCTTTTGGTAACCAAGTCCAGCTGCAAATTCCTCAACACTTAAAGGAACAGATGTCTCAAATTGAGGTTTATCTTCCTCATCAGGCATTGCGGTATAATTGGGCCTGTACGGTGGAGGACACTTCTTATATCCAATGCACGTGACATCCTTTTTCTCCTTCTGTATGTCAATGATGTGATCTAGCACATACCTAGAGTTTGAGTAACTATCTATCCTAAGCTGGATCGCCTCATTTTCACATTTGACATAGGCCAACTCCTTTTGCGCTTCCTCGAGCCTAGTGATGTAATTGTTTATAGCAGTTTGTTTTCTTGAAACTGATTTTACTAGCTCGGTTTTATCTTCCTTTATTGTGTCAAGTTGGCCTCTGTGCATTTCGCGAGATCCACAATCAAACTTCGATTGTGGATAAATGTCACGTCATACTTGCTTTGCAATTCATCATATTTGCTTTGCAAGTCAGGCAATTTCCCACCCAAAACAACACAATTATCACATTTATCAGTTTTAGATTCATCGACACATACCTGACTTGATGAATTGCCAACATTAGCCATAAAGGCTGAATGATGAGAAGAAAAAGAAGAAGAATAAGCAGCTTGATCCACCAGAATAGATCTTCTGTCATTTCCTACTTTAGCTTCCCTTAATAGCTCCTCAACATCTGCATCAATGGACTCATGTGACACTTCATCCGTGCTGTCTTCTCCTGAACTTGAGGTTTCCTCATCTGAGCTCCCACTATAACCAAAACTATCTTCATCAAAAGATTCTCCACCACACGCGTGTTTTAGATCTTTGACAACTTCAGCAAAACACGTTGTTCCACCATGATCACCGTTACCCAACTGAATCGACCAGTCACAACCTTCATCAACTTGCACCACAAGAGCTCGGTTGTTGTTTGATGGACCTGCTTGATGAGTATTGTTTGCAGGCATTAAGGCACACTCATTATTCCTGGTTTGAGTCTGATTCTGTTGATTGCCTTGATTTCTGAACCGATTCTAGTTCCCATGCTGAGCTGTCTTCGTACATTCCCGTTTGAAATGACCCCGTTCACCACAATTGAAACACTTGACCGCTTGTTTATCGAACCCATACTTGGTGTCCTTCTTGCTTTGCAAGCTGGTTCTACCGGTTCTTTCCATGAAGTCCTATGCTCGCCTCACAGCACTAGCAAATGCCCACTTGATATCTATCAAATCCATTTCATCCTTATCTATCTGCTGATAATCTTCCTGAGTCAAATTGATATTCCCAATTTGCCCTGCTACCAACCCACAGTAGGCACTCACCAAAGTGTTTAACAGCTCCATATGTTCCTTTGCCACTTCAACACTTACTTTCGAGAAACTTGAAGTGTCTAGCCGAACTGTGTTTGAATTAGTTGGTTGACCAGCGTTGACTGTTGATGAAGCGTTTCCATAGCAGGCTTGTTGTTGACTTTTGTAGTTTGGATCAAGAAATGATGGTACTCCAGTAGTAGACTGATAGCTTTGCTCTATGGCAGCTGGTTTTGGTGTTCCATACATATCGGTGCTCGAGACAAAAGCCGTTTGAAGCTGGGCATGTTGAGCAGGTTTTGTAACTGTGCTGGTCCCTCCACAGTTTCCATAGTACATCTGGGGATTTTGTGGAACCGGCACTCTTTTTGCCTTCCTGATTTCCTCTTGATCTTTGTTCTCTAAGAGTTGAATGAAATCATGGATGTTGGTTGTAGCCAGCGTGCCATTATTCTTCAGAATCTCCAAGAAACCATTCCATTGAACTGCCAATGCATCGGAAAACTTTATGACAACCTCTTTCGGAGTTATCACTACCCCAAAATTACCCATTTCACTCAACATATGATAATATCGACTTGTAGGATCTCCCAGCAACTCCCTTTCCATACACATGAAGCCGTCGAATTCCTTTTTGAGCAGATCATGTCTCAGTTTTCGTGACGATGCATTTCCGTGACCTCTCGCCTTCAATGCATCCCATAGACCTTTTGTCGTTTTGAATCTCATAAACTAATGATAAATATCTTTCTTTTCTAAATCATATGACTTTTTATCTTCGGCAGAAAGATCTCCAAACGTTGCAGCATTTGAACCGGCTTCTTCAAGTGCTTGATCGAATTCCTTGGTAAAAGATAACCACAACTCCGTGTTTTGCCCAAGAACATACGTATGAAACCTTTCTTCCCAACCGGGTACTCATTCATATGCATCAGTTTTGGTGGACGGTTGCTACTACCGGTTTCATTTTCGCTCAAAAGAAGACTTTGTATACTTAGATTTTGGTTAGTAATAAGTGCCCACTGGTTTGCCGTAATAGGAGTCGTTTGTGCTGATGATGACGTTGTGGGAGACTGAGCCCATGAAGGTACTAAACCTTTACCCGTATACATATCCGCATTAGGGTCAGGTTTCCAACCCCACCAATCTGAACTCATGATGTATTGACCAAATCACACCTTCGCTGAGAAATAACTATGATACAAACAGCCGATGTTTACTTTGAACAATACCAGGCCCAATGCAAATTCTATGAAGTCCAATGTAAATTCAACGAAGACTTAAACCCAATTTTTTTTTTTTTTGTAATCGGCCCAAATTCAATATTGGCCCACTAGGACTAACTGATGCAATACTAAAACAAATGGCCCACGAAAAGTTGGACTGATATTTTGTAAGAATTGATTAAACCTTTTGACCAAAATTCACTAACAGACAAAAAGAAATATATTTCTAAAAAAAAGGAATGATCTTGTGAAATCACGTTTTTTCTCAGAAAGTTGGTGGACTATTTCTAATAAAGTTGGTGGACTATTTCTAATATAAGGATAATCTGGTTTACAAAGTTTGTAAAGTGGTTTGATGGAATACTCTTTTTGGAAGGATACAGACACACGAAAAATCAACTCCTTTTAGAAAACTTTTAAACCTTATTTCCTCCAATGAGAGTCAGGTGACATTTTCCGGCCAAACACCTCACCGGAAAAATTTTCGAAACAAGATTTTTGCAAAAATTTTAAGAAAAAACCCGTCTTTTAACTTATCTCCATGTGTTTTAAATAGGTTATTTAAGAAAATTTATTACAAGATAACAAGTTTTGTAGACTTTTTAACCCATTTTCTTTGAAAAGTTCACAACCTTTCAGAAAACTTGACGAACTTGTTTAACACACAAACAAAACTTGGTTTTAACAAGGAAAAGAGCCAAGGCTCTGATACCACTTGTAGGTCCACTAGCGGAGGATCTAGTTAACCGTATCCTTGTTATGCGACAAACACAGTTGTGTGGAATCCAACCGGTAAGTTAAACCGAGATCGAGAGACAAAATAAAGCAAAGAGACCATAAAATGTTTAAAGCTTTAGATCTGAACCACAGAGTTTTGTTTACAAAGATTACAAACGATAATGCTCTCACAAACTCACTCTGTTCTCTCGTGTTTCTCACCTATTATGTCTCAGTTGCTGTTTATATAGGGGACCATGTCGACGAAATGCTTGGACCCGACGAAACCTCAAAGTCAACGAAACCTTGTAGAGTTTCGTGGACATGCATGCACAATTAACAGGTTTCGGCCCTAGTGAATTTAGGCCCAAGTGATTTGATTGGCCCAAGAAGTTGATTGGTCCAAAATACATGTACATGCACGTACATAAATTCTCAAATATGCAGATTGTAAGTTTAGTCAACCTTGTGACACCATCATGACATCATGATGATGATGTCATGGTGATGTGTCATCGGGAATAGGTTCGCGGCTCTCCGTGCTTCGCGTGTCGAACTCTGAGGCGCACGGCGGAGGAATGTCGTGACGTCGAGCCGAACCTAACCAAGTCGAACCGAATCGAATCAAACCGAGCCGAATCGCGTCCACATATAGTGTACCAACAGTAACTAAAAACCAAATGTGGTTTACACCTTGCTACAAATCCTATTCGTTGAATGCACCATTGCACCGTTGGGGATAAAGTAATCTTCACAATTAGTTTTATATATGGTAAAAAAAGATTGTGTGATTTAGTCTTCTAAAGCGAATGGGGATCAAAAACGATATCACTATACATATGATAATGGAGTTGTTTAAGGAATGATTTTTCGAAAGAATCCAATAAATTTTTTTTATGGGCCACAGGAGTATATCGGTTGCAAAGATTTGAGAGTCAAATTAGTCTAGATTGCATACTTTGTTCCACATTGATCGATTTATGATGGCATAATCTTTAATTGAATACACACTTATGCAATAAAACTAATAAAACCTACCTTTTATAAGATTCTAATTGTTCTACTTTCTATGGATTCAAACGGGAGGATTTGTTGGCATAAATTCAAATCATACGTTTCCTTTATCATAATCTATGCATGTATTTGACATATATTTATTACATTGTCCGTCACTCCTTTTGTATCTTGTTCATTTATGGGAGTTAACAGCTTAAATCCTTGCATGTAATATTCCACAAGGAAAGACATGAAAACTAAAAGCAAAATCATTAAGAAAGTAGAAAGTGAACATAAATCACCAAAACAGAATTGATGGGATGGACTAAGATAGTTATTCGAAAGAACTTGTTTACTGCATTTGAATTTCATTCCCCCTTTACCACATAAACCAATATTTATTTTTTGATGTAGGTTTTAAACACAAACAAATTTAAGAAACTTACTTTTCTACACGAGTAAACAAAGAAGTTATCTAAATAATAAAAAAAAAGTATCAATAGAGTTTTCATGCAAACTAAAACCACATATCTTGTAAGAAACCGATTTTATTACTTTGTCTTTTCTTGGCTACCAAACAACACAAAGTAGTGATTTTTTCATTCTGACATGGTACCCAAACAAGATAGAGAATGATAATGATCCACTCCTTTACCTCGTCCATTCCGTTGTCCATCCATTCTATTACGCCATACCAAACAGACTCTAAGAATGTAATCCCATATAACAAGGCACGCACAGTGGTAGTCAGGAGGGTGCAAAGCACCCGACGCCGAGCACAGGACCGGGACAAAGGACGTCAAGAACACATTTATTATGAACGAACAATGACTTAGCCAAAGTTGACTTTTATGAAACAACCACCCATGTATGTTAACTCTCGCCTACCTAGGTTTGTTCACATACAAAATGATAGCTAGGTGAGAAAAAAATATTAGGATGTAAAATTACAACTGAAGATATGAACGATTACACTTAAAGAAATAAACGGAGGGGGTAGAGTGAAAATTAAAAAATGGGCAAAAAATGTAAATTTTTGTTGGGTGACCCAATTATAAAAGCCTACTATCGTTGTTATTCTTTTGTTAGGTTTTATTCTGCCGTCAGACAATTAGCTAGATGGCCGCATTATGGTCCGTGTTTGATGAAATCGAGCCCAGTGATATCGCAAAATCATCTGTGAGTTGTATCGTCCGTCATCAGTTTTTGCCTTTCGATTTTTTCATGAGTGATAATAGATCTCATTGTGCAGGGTGATGAAGAAACATCGTTGACTGCTTATAGGATTTCGGAGGACGATCTCATCTCAGGTAACTGTTTATCGATTAAATTTTGTATTCGTCTTAAATCTGTTGCAAATTTAGCACGTTTTCTATAAAAATTTTGGGCCGATTTTGTGGATCTACGATTTACCATATATCTTTGATTTGAGGGTTTTTTTTATGTGAATTGCGGATCTTACTGATCATATTCCTCTTGATTTTGAATATCACACGCATTGTATAATGAAAATTAGACGAAGATAATTTTTTAACACAATTAAGTTTGTATATAATAGAATCTAAAATTAAAGGTCATTGTTAGGGATTGATTGAGTCAACAAGATGTCAAAATATTTATACTGAATCTGGTTTGGTATCTTTGTATAATATTTTGGTAAAATCAATCATGATTTATATTTGCCCTTTATTTTTCATATCAGTCTTTTTGAGTTTCTGGAAGGTGTGGATCGTGAATTCAAAAAACTTACACTCTTTTGTGAAAAGATATATGGCAGGTAACAAAACCGAGTCATGCCATTATATGTGAACGAGGAGAGCTTTGGTGTGGAGACCACAAACTCTTCTGTTTTAAGAGACGAACATGTAGATTCAACTTTTTTTACTTCTTAATGGTGTTCTGGTCTTGATAGTAAGGTCTTCTTTTCCTTTGCCAATGGCTACGGCTTGTACAAGAAGATCGAGGCCCATCATATCCCTTAAAGTGAACACATACTTCTCAAACAAAAGTTTTCCCTCCTCAAACATTTTAATTACCTGCAAGAAACCATACATTAATAACCCATTGTTCTAGGTATAGAATAGTCAATAGTAAACAAAGTACCTGAGTCAAACTAGCTTTACACTCATCGGTCACATTAGAAAGCAATCGAGACAAAAGCCCGTGCAGCCTCCACCCTCTGAAAATCTTTTTTTCCAGGAAGAGACTTTTTAATTCTTTTTTTTTTTTAATTCTATAAAACTTCCCATAGTAATACGATATAACATTTGGCATATCTTTATCCCCCATGAACTTGTTCACAACGCGAAGATTCTTGCCGAATATATATATAAACCAAGAATAAAACTATCATGTTCAATCGCGCTCCAACATTCTTCACTTGATGAACAAGGAACTGAAACCAAACCGTTGTTTGTTTCACAACCTACATTACAAAGCTCACCCTTTCTCCTCATTTCCCACCAAACCCTTCACCTTTCTCACGGATTCTCCCCCAAATCGGTTCATTCTCATCAGTTTCACCAAATTCTCCTCTAAATCGGTTAGTAAAGTTTGTTTTGAGTTGAATTTCTTCTTTATTTTGTTACATATTTTGTTAATTTCTTGATTTTTTGTGTATGTGTGTATGCTAGATAAATCCGCCCACCCACCACGTCTTCGATCAAGACGAAGTCACTTCGAGTTGAAATGAAGTCACGGATCAAGACGACGGACACGAAGACAATGGCGGTGATGATAACATGATGTAGTTTTACATGTTTTATGCAATGTTATGATGTTAATATGTGAATTAAATGAATAACTTTTAAGTAGTTTTAGGATGTTTATATAATTATTATGTTTATGTAGTTTGTTGTGAGTGGCGAAGAAAAACTGGAAATTGGCAGGCTTTGTGTATCGTTGAAAACTGGAAATTATTGTAAATGCAAAAAAAAAAAAGTTAAAAACGGACTTTTAGCGGAGATTTTGTCGCTACTAATGATCAGATTCTTTACCGACGTAGGTCTATTGTGACGACGTGTCGTCGCTAGTGGTTGTACACCTTTAGTGACGATAAGAATTTTTAGCGGCGACAAATGGATCAATACTGACGACCTTAAAAGTATTAGTGGCGAGGATTAGTACCTTTAGCTTTAGCGGCGACTATTGCCTCTTTTCATGTAGTGTAGTGATATAATGATGGCGGCTCTCCAGAATCACAGAAACATTGATTTGAGTCGTTCCACAAATCGATTGGGTTGGCAAGGATTGTCAACTTCCTATAGCTAATGAAATCCTTTTGGGATTCATCCAAATTTTCATAATTAGTAACTCAAAACCCAATGTGGTTTACACCTTGCTACAAATCCTATTCATCGAATGCACCATTGCACCGTTGGGGATAAAGTAATCTTCACAACTAGTTATATATATGATTGAAAAGGAATGTGTGATTTAGTTTTCTAAAGTGAATGAGGATCAAAGACGGTATCACTATACATAAGATGATGGAGTTGTTTAAGGAATCATTTTTCGAAAGAATCCCATAAATTTTTTTTATGGGCCACAAGAGTAATATTGGTTGCAAAGATTTGAGAGTCAAATTAGTCGAGATGCATACCTGGTTCCACACTGATCGATTTACCATGGCATAATCTTTAATTGAATATACACTTATGCAATAAAACTAATAAAATCTACCTTTTATAAGATTCTGATTTTTCTACTTTCTATGGATTCAAATGGGAGGATTTGTTGGCATAAATTCAAATCATACGTTTTATTTATCATAATCTAGCATGTATTTGACATATATTTATTACAATGTCCATCACTCCTTTTGTATCTTGTTCTTTTAAGGGAGTTAACAGCTTAAATCTTGCATGTAATATTGGGGGGGGGGGGGTAGTGCACGGTCCTCCCAACCACCGGAGTGATTGTTGGTGCACTTGTGTCTGTACTTTGTCTGTATTCAGTCACGATGTAAAACGATGTCTTTGTTAGTCTTGTAAGTTTGACCAAGTCAACCATCCTCCTGGTTTGACTTGGACAAACACTTAGAATATGAGTGTAATATGTCTGTGTCGAAGGTTGGGTCATCGAAGGATCGTGTCTATCCTTCGATGAGCTCGAAAGATGTCCTTCGATGGATGCAGATGGACCTCGAAGGATATACCATCCTTCGAGGTATATGTGGATCCTTCGATGGCTGTATGATCGAAAGATGATGTTTCGATCAGTAATCCTGATCCTTCGACCAGATGATCTGTGCTGGGTATATAAACCCATGCAGTGTGTTCATTTCAGCGTGGACACTAGAAACACTTGAGAGACACTTCTGTCAAGAACACACACACTTAGAGAGTTTGCAAAACAGATTTGTAAACATTGAGCTTGTAACCGAACCTTTCATTCGTATTAATACAAGTGGTGTTAATCGGTGAATATTGTGTGTCTTGTGTTTATGCTTGTTTCATCTCGGTTTGCACTCTAGCTTGGATTCCGCACTTGCTAGTGTGTTTCACATAACAAGGTTAAGGTTTGACCTCATCCTCCGAGGGACCTACAAGTGGTATCAGAGCCGTGGCTCTTTTCCTTGTTAAAACCGGGTTTGTTCAAGACTTTGGAGTGTTTGGACACTTGGTTTAGCACCCGTTTTTAGTGTTTTTCTTGGATTTCTTGACATAAAAACGTGTTCTAAACTAACCGGGTGTGTTAAAGAACGGGTTGGGTAACTTAAAACTTGTTTTTAAGAAATTTGGTGATTTCCGGCCAAAATTCCGGTGTGCTCCGGTGACCGGATTTTCTGGATAAGACTTTCCATTTTGGGTAATATTTTATTTGAAAAGTCTGAGTTGGTAGAAAGCATGGTCTGATCATACCCTTCTGCCGAAAGTTGACTACCAACCCATCACCTTTTCACCAACCTGTCAACGTTGTGTCAGCTGTGTCAGAAGCGATCGAAGGATATCCTTCGAAATCGAAAGATCATCTTTCGATCAAGGGAGTTTCGATAGATAATCATCTTTCGAACAGTCCTTCGAAGTCTGAGACTTATCCTTCGATCCAGGGAATCTATTCGAAGGATATATATTCGAAAGATAAGGATCTTTCAATTGTGAATCTTTCGAAAACATTGTTCGAAATTCAACAGTGATCTTTCGAACACTGTTGATCCTTCGAACAAGTGTTGATCCTTCGATCTTGGCCTGTTTAGTTTTAACAGTTTGTGTTTGTCTTGTCTTTCGAGGTTGGATCCTTCGGCTGGTTATTATCATTCGGGATATTCATATGGAATTCATTTCTCTTTTCAACCATGAATCCGAGTTGGTGGGGAACTCCAACTCCAGATAGTGGAAAATATACAAGTACAGGTTCCACTCCCTCATGGTGGGGTACACCGGCTCCAGACAGTGGAAAGTACACGAGTACAAGTTTATCTCCTTCATGGGCCGAATCTCCGGTATCGACATCTTCGCAGGCAAATGCCCTATCGTCAAGTCAATGGGCATTAGTATCGAATCAAACTCCGAGCATTCAAAGTATTTTATTGAGCGAAAGCGAAACCGGAAGTTTGAATCGACCTCCAAAGTTGATGCACTTAAACGAGTATCCAGGCTGGGTTGATAGATTTCGTACATATGTTCTTGGTCAAAATACCGAACTGTGGATACGTTTCACTACAGATTTCGATCAAGCTATAGAGGTTGCTGCTTCAGATACTGCTATGTTTGCCGATCTTCCTGAAGATCAAAAGAAAACGTATGATCTGGAAAAGAAAGCATACGCCATTCTCACTCAGGCGTTAAGCAAAGATATCTACCACCAGTTTGTCAGTTTCAAGACAACTAAGAAGTTGTGGGACGGGTTGAAAACCAGAGGAGTAGGGAATGAAGCAACACGTCAATTGCGTCATGATCTTCTCAAGAAAGAATTTGACTGTTTCACGTGCATGGATAAGGAGTCTTTGGGAGACATGACAAGCCGGTTTTATCACTTGCTTACAGAGCTGAACAATTTTGGAGTAGCGACAACTACAGCAGAGGTGGTGAAGAAGTTTGCTGATGCTTTGCCTCCCCAATGGAGTAGTTTCTTGGAAATCCTGAAGTATAACGGAGTGTTGAGAACTACAAATATCAACGACTTCGTGCAGCTTTTGGAAAACAAGGATCAGGAGGAAACATTAAAGGCAAAAAGAGTTCCATTGCCACAAAATCCAGAAATGTATTATGGAACTTCCAGTTCTTCGTCTGCAAGAACCGGTCCACATGCTCCACTACAAACGGCGTTTGTCACAAGCACGGATATGTATGGCAATCCAGTGCAAGTTCCTGTTAAGCCAGCTCCCACCACAGACATGTATGGAAATCCAATACAACCACCTCCTCCTCCTCCTGCTCAACAACAACATGCGTGTTATGGAGGAACATCATCTGCTGGTCAGCAATCAAAGCCAAATACAGTACAGCTCGACACTTCAAGCCTCTCGAAGGTAAGTGTAGAAGTAGCAAGGGAACACATGGAGCTGCTTAACACTATAGTGAGCGCGTACTGTGGGTTAGTGAAGGTCAGATTGGCAACATTAATCTGACACAAGAAGACTATCGGCAGATTGATAAGGAAGAGATGGACTTGATGGATATCAAGTGGGCCTTTGCTAGTGCTGTAAGAAGAGCAAAGGATTTCATGGAAAGTACTGGCAGAACCAGCTTGGAGAGTAAGAAAGACACAAGTATGGGTTCGATAAACAGGCAGTAAAGTGCTTCAACTGTGGTGAACGAGGTCACTTTAAAAGGGAATGTACAAAGCCAGCACAGCATGGGAACCAGAATCCCTTCAGAAACCAAGGCAACCAGCAGAACCAGAACAGGAACAATGAGCGTACATTGATACCTGTCAACAACCAGAGCCAAGCTGGAACATCAAATGCCAACCGGGCACTTGTGGTTCAAGTGGATGAAGGTTGTGACTGGTCAATCCAGCTGTGTGGTGATGCTCCAGATGGAACAGCATGTTTTGCTGAAGTGGTTAAGGATTTAGTTCACACCAGTGGTGGAGAATCTTCCGCCAATGGTGGTGAATCTTCTGAGGATGAAGACTCTTCGGGTTACAGCAGGAGTTCAGATGAAGAATCCTCGAGTTCAGGCGATGATCATGTGGGTGAGACATCTAGTGCTTCGGTTGATGCTGATATTGATGAACTTTTGGAGGAAGCTGAAGCAGGAACTCAAAGAAGATCTATCTTGGTGGATCAAGCTGCTTATTCTTCGTCTTCTCTCCATTCAGCCTTTATGGCTAATGTCGACAGTTCATCAAGTCAGGTATGTGTCGATGAACCCACTGTTGTAAATTGTGATGAATGTGATAGGTTGCGTGCTAGATGTGCTGATGTAGAGAAAAGTATGTCTGAGTTGCAAGGCAAACATGATGCTTTACAAGCTAGTTTGTTTGACTTGCAAGACAAACATACTACAGTGAATGAGAATTTGTGTGACTTGCAAAGTAAGCATGAAGCGTTGCAAGAAAAGTATGATGTGACTTTTATTCACAATCAGAAATTGACTGTGGATCTTTCCAAATGTACAGAAGCCAATATGTTTTATGAAAATCATGAAAAGGAGTTTAAATCGGTAATCGAAAAGTTAAAGAAAGATAAAACCGAGTTAACTAAAATGGTTTCCAGAAAACAAACTGACATTAATTTGTATATATCTCGCCTTGAGACAATGCAAAAAGAGATGGCTTGTGTAAAAACGGAAAGTGAGGCAATCCAACTCAAGTTAGATAGTTATTTGAGTTCTAGCTTTGTGTTGGATCACATCATTGATGTCCAAAAGGAGAAAAGGGACGTCACGTGCATAGGCTATAAGAATTGTCCACCACTAGTGAGACATAATTATGATGCCATGCCGGATGAGGAGGACAGAGTGTTCTTTGAACCATCTGTGCCTCTAGATGTGAAAGAGTTTGCAGCAGGGCTCGGATATACAAAGGAAGTGTCATCAGATTCGGATGTATCAGCAGATACATGTGTGTCTTCTGCTGAACTGAATCAGGATCCTCCAGTCATTACTGAGGATGCTGATTCTTCTGATGATGAATCTGATGATGCTGTCCCAGCAAAGTCTGATGCGGTAGTAAAAAATGAGGACATACCTCTCGAGAATCACATTCTATGTGATCCTCCTGCAAAACCCGCTAAGACTGTTGCAATTGAGTCCTCGTCTGCAAAAGAGTCGGAGAGTGTGAACTTGCTGTACACTCTTATTGGTGATGATAAAATCTATTCAGACAAAGACTTTCCCATTAAGAATGTGAATCAATCCTTAATCATCAAAGTTTTTGAAAACTCGACAAGTAAGTTTTTGGGAAAGACAGGACCACGTGTTACAGTTACACAGTGTCCTCCTATTCCAAAGGCCGAAATTCGAAAACAATTTGGCAACAAGAAATTACCAACAGTGCAGAAACAGCAAAATCACACCAAGCCAAAAGCAAAATCACCGGCTCAAACTCAAAAGAAGTCGAATCGGAAGAAAAACAAGAATGTAAACTTTGTGAAATCGACGGGAACGGACAAAATTGAAACGTTTGAAAATAAATCTAACTTAGATTTTGTCAAGAAAGCTACTGTTTTGAAAAGAAATGAACAAACCAGTTCAAAGCCTAGTACCTCGGGTTCACAAAGTTCAACATCATCGGCTAAACGATCACATGATACTTCGGGGTTTGTTGAACGAAGATCATGTTTTGAGTGTGGAACAATTGGACATATAATTCGAAATTGTCCATATCTTCATAAACAAAAAGAAAAAGTTGATGTTCCCCGTGACCAAACTGACTGCAGGCAAACTGTTTCCGCAAAACAAGATCCCCGACTTGTAAAAGAAAGGGAAAAGAAACAGAAACGCCAACAGGTCAAGAAAATTGAAAAGGCAATTCAAACCGATGTGGTTAATAAACCATCTGTTTCTGTAAAACCAGACATTTCAAAAACTTCTGACAACCATGAAGTTAAAATTTTAAAGAATAACCCTGGTAAAACAAAACAGACCTGGAAACCAAAAACGGTTACTGAATCAGGGGGACCATCACAATTTACCAATCATCAAAGACAAGAAGTTATTGTTATTGATGAAAATGGAAGACCCAAGACCACAATGGCTTGGGTCCCCATCTCCAACTAATCATTTGAGTTCATGTGCAGGGTGTTCCAGGAGAAACTATCAGTAGTCATTGGATTGTTGATAGTGGGGCATCCAGGCACATGACAGGCGACATGAAGCTTCTCTACGACGTCAAATCTATTAGAGGAGGTTATGTTGCTTTTGCTGGAGATAAGGGTGGTTATATTACGGGTGAAGGAATGATATCCAACGGGATTGTCAGCTTTGACAAGATCAACTTTGTGCAACAACTTGATCACAATCTTCTTAGTGTTTCTCAAATTTGTGACAAGCAATTCTCAGTACACTTTGATGCTAATGGATGTTATGTGCTGAAACCCGGCTTCAAAATTCCAAAAGAATGGATTCTCTTGTCAGCTCCAAGGATAAATGATTTGTACGTCCTTGATATGAGCCAAGCTATTACTACGTCTGCACAAGAAACTTGTTTCGTTTCCAAAGCCACAGAAAAAGACTCTATCTCTTGGCACAGACGAATGGGACACATTCACTTACGCAAAATGAATCATTTGGTTTCAAATGAATTGGTGAATGGTGTTCCCCTAAAAAATTTCCATCTTCAAGACGTCTGTGTTTCGTGCCAGAAAGGAAAGCAAACAAAGAAGAAGCACCCTACTAAGAAGATCAACACGGTGGCAGTTCCTCTTGAACGTTTGCACATGGATTTGTTCGGTCCTGTCAAGCACAAGAGTATTCGGAATGATCAATATTGCCTCGTGATTACTGATGATTATTCAAGATTTTCTTGGGTGGCGTTCATGGCACACAAGAGTGAAACCTTTGGTATTATCAAAAACTTGATCATTCAGATTGAGAATTTGTATAAGTTGAAGGTTAGGCGGATACGTAGCGACAATGGTACTGAATTTAAAAATCATGCCATGGCGGAGTTTTGCACTTCAAAGGGTATTCTTCATGAGTTTAGTGCAGCTTATACTCCTCAACAGAATGGCGTCGCTGATCGTAAGAACCGCACATTGATCGAGACTGCTAGGACAATGTTGGTAGAGTCGCAGTTGCCCATTCCATTCTGGACTGAAGCTGTGGCCTCTGCATGTTACACATTGAACCGAGTCCTTACAGTCAAAAGGCACAATAAGGGGGTGTTTGGCCTAGCTTTTTTAACAAAGCTTATAGCTTTTTAAGCTTTTTTTACAAAATAAGTTTAAGTTGGTGTTTGGTTTGGCTTTTTAAAGTTATGCTTATTAGCTTATATAAGCTAATTTTAATAAGCTTATATGAAGATGGTTTTCTAGCTTATTTGAACAAAATTCTTTGTGTAAGAGCAAATTATATAAAATAAGCTATAAGCTAATCCAAACACTTAAAAATAGCTTATTAAATAATAGAAAATAAGCTAAAAGCTACTTTAAAATATAAGCATAAGCCAAAAAATAAAAGCTAGGCCAAACACCCCCTAAGACCTGCTTTGAGCTTCTTCAAAAACGGAAACCAGATTTGTCTTATCTTGAACCGTTTGGAGCTCCATGTACAATCATCGATCCTAATGGAAAGTTTGGGGCTAAAGCAATTGACGGATACTTTCTTGGGTATGCCACCCCTAACTTACGAGTCTGGAATCTAGAGACAAAAAGGGTCGAGGAATGGTCTGAGGTCAGAGTACAAAGGCACACCTTGCCAGTCAAATGTCCTGGTCAGCCTTGGATGTTTGAGTACGATGACTTTTTCAATTCGATCAATGTTGAAGCCGTTGAAGAAAGTGCTGCGGCAAGGATGTTTTTCGAGAGTGATAATGCAACAGTTTCACCGGTGGTTCGTCCAATTCTTGTCAATCAAGAACCATCTTCGGTAAACAATAATACTCTCGACAATGAGGATTTTCATGATGTAACCGAATTGAACGAATCTTCAGAGGATGATGAATTTCTAGATGCAGATCAAGAAGCTCCAACAACAGCAGTTCATGGTACTTCAGAGGGTACTCCTCCAGTGGATGCCCCTAGAACAGCTGAAGCTACTGCATCATCCTCTTCGTCAATTTCGGGCATTGATTTAGTTGTTGATCTCAATTTCAACAATCTGGGTATAAATATTCCAGTTCCAGATAATCCAGAAACAAGGATTCATAATACCCATCCTCAACAAAACATCATCGGAAATGTGCAAAGTGGCATTCAAACAAGAAACATGTTGCGAAACAACAACAATGCAGGCCTGTATGTAGCTATTCGAGAATCCGGGCAACAAAACGATTGGTCTTTCGCGTGTTATGTCTCACAGGAAGAGCCAAGAACTTGGAAAGAAGCCATGAAAGATAACTCTTGGGTTGAAGCAATGCAGGAAGAACTGCAACAATTCCAGAAGCTTGGTGTCTGGAAACTCGTAGAGAAACCTGCTGGTTACAAGAAGATTGGTACCCGTTGGGTTTTCAAATGCAAAAAGGATGACCGCGGAGTTGTTATCCGGAACAAAGCACGTTTAGTCGTTCAAGGTTTTCGTCAGATAGAAGGAATCAACTACAACGAAGTCTATGCACCTGTTGCACGTCTGGAAGCTATTCGGATCTTTCTGGCTTATGCCTCATTCAAAGGATTCAAGGTTTTCCAGATGGACGTCAAAAGTGCATTCTTACATGGTGTGGTTGAAGAAGAGGTGTACGTCGAACAGCCTCCAGGTTTTGAAGATCCTATCCATCCCGATCGGGTTTGGTTGCTCAACAAAGCTCTCTATCGTCTTCATCAAGCACCGCGAGCTTGGTATGCAACCTTATCTAACTATCTACTGGAGAACGGTTTTCGAAGAGGTCTTATCGACTGTACTCTTTTCATCAAAGAACAAGATGGAGATCTTCTTCTGGTACAGGTATACGTTGATGATATTATTTTTGGTTCTACTAATGATGTCTTGTGTAGGAATTTCGAGCGCATAATGCAGGATAAATTCGAGATGAGTGCTATGGGGGAAATGACCTTCTTCTTGGGCCTACAAGTGCAACAAACTGAGTCTGGGATATTCATCCATCAGACTAAATATGTTGGCGACATCTTGAGCCGGTTCCAGATGTCTGATGCAACGCCCATTGGTACCCCACTGCCACAAAATCACGGAATTACTCCAGACTTGAAGGGTGAAGCTGTTAGTCCCTCATACTATCGCGCAATGATCGGATCTCTTATGTACCTCACAGCATCAAGGCCAGACGTAATGTACCCAACGTGCCTGCTTGCCAGATATCAAGTCAACCCGAAGGCCTCACATCTTGCAGCTGTCAAAAGGATTTTTCGTTATTTGAAGGGTTACCCTGACACCGGTCTATGGTACCCTAGGGATAATAACTTTGAATTGGTCGCTTTCAGTGATTCTGATTTTGGCGGATGCAAAATCGACGGCAAATCCACAACGGCTGGATGTCAGTTTTTAGGAAATCGCCTAGTCACGTGGCAGTGCAAGAAGCAGACTTGTGTAGCTACTTCAACATGCGAAGCTGAATACATTGCTGCCTCAAGTTGTTGCTCCCAAGTTCTTTGGATCCAACAACAATTACGCGACTACGGTTTTGAATTCCTAACTACTCCTATTTACGTTGATAATTCTGCTGCATTACAGATCACTAGAAATCCTGTGCAGCACTCAAAGACCAAACACACCGAAATCAAATATCACTTCATACGTGATTGCTTTGAGAAAAGGCTAATCGATGTTGTTAAGGTCCACACCGATGACCAACGTGCCGACCTTTTTACCAAAGCATTTGACAAATCAAGATTTGACTTTTTATTATTGGTAAACGGCATTAAGGTCAAGCAAGAGTAAACCAACATCGGAAAATCATTTTTGTAAATACCTTTGTGTTTTAAATTTGTCTTAGTTTATTGATTTTAGGGGGAGTAAATCCAAAAATTTGAAAATCCAAAAACATCGAAAAATTTCAAAAACACAAAAACAATAGAAAAACAAAAATGAGTTTCCTGGCGATCAAAAGAGAAAATGATAGTACATCAGTGGTCTATCTAAACCTCTTTAAACCTTAAATGAAAAACGATAAGCAGCTCTATATAAGATGTATCGGTAGGCTCACAATCATTTTAAAGTGTGCAGGGTGATATAAATCTTAATCGACTGAAGACCAGGTGGGAACCATTCATTGGCATATGGTCTTAGTACCGAAATTTCGTTTGATAGATTGCCGAGGTTCTGAGATATTCAGTCTTTATGCTGCTTATCATCTGGGTATCATGGTTGTATCTTTTACCGAAAAATAACGGGGACGCAAGTCTAGATCTTCCATGATACTATACATACGTGTACATATTGCATACGACCTCAATAAGTGATAAACAATCACATGTCCAAACAAATAAGTGATAAAATATCACATTTATCCGGGAGTCAAGTTCGTCTCTCTGCTGTACGGAAGTACTGACCTGTTCACAGACTTGCTCCTGTGCCCTCATGCATATGAAAATCAAGTTCCTCATCAATAAGTGATTATATCACATAGGGCTTGTTTTCAAATCAAAATAAGTGAGAATCTCACATCATATACGGTCAAACAGATGATAATCGGTATACTCACCGGTAAGATGAACCCTCGTGCATACCTTGATACGGGAATGTGTCGTGATGTGGATGAACACCGGTCGGTAAGTATAAATCATACCTTAACGTATCTCCTAAACATGATTACATCTGATAAGTTGAGCTTAAGTGGACAACAATACCGATGATTGTTATAGGATGCTTATCTTAATGTTAACTAACTGAACAACAAGAGTGTTTTGGCATGACCGTACACTGATATGATTCTCTTACCCTCGAAACTCGCAAAAAAGAATGTCTGTATATATTTATTTACTGCTTTCAGTCTTTACATTTGAAATATTCAAAAATACCAAAAAGATTTTAGGTATGTTTTAATATAAACTTTATAAAAGCCAAAAAGATTTTATTTCTATTTTATTTTCGATCGTACGATGTTGGATCTCGAGTCTTCGTTACCTGAAACCTGAACGAAAACCGAATTGACTAAATCTTCATAAACGGTCGAAATTTGCACGTTTTGAAAGTTAGAAACTAAAAATGACAAATTTGTTAAACTTTCAAACTGTCGGACGGTGTTTGATTGTGACATGGTCATTCGTGTGTCACTTGTTTATGCTAACTATATTCCAAGCAGTTGTTTTCATTACGCGTTTAGATTTCTTGCATGTGCAGATTCTAAAGGCAAGGAGAACATAGTCGACGACAAGCTTCGGAATGAAGACACGACGTGAAGGCACTCAAATGATGAAGATGATCGAGTTGCCGCTGACCATCATCAACACCACAAGGATTTCAAGCATTGAAGATCAAGTCATTCACGAGCATAACTCAAGGGGGAGCTTATGTTAAGGGGGAGTTTGTCAACACACTTTCTACATGATACGGGTAGTTTGTTGATACACTTTCTGCTTTCAAGACGTGAAGACTTTGAAGATCCTCCGACATTGAAGACTTGAAAGGACATCAAAGTCTTGAAGACACGAAGATCAAAGATGATCAAGATCGAGACAAAGCTACAGCCAAGGGGGAGTTTGTTGGTGCACTTGTGTCTGTACTTTGTCTGGATTCGGTCACGATGTAAAACGATGTCTTTGTTAGTCTTGTAAGTTTGACCAAGTCAACCATCCTCCTGGTTTGACTTGGACAAACAGTTAGAATATGAGTGTAATATGTCTGTGTCGAAGGTTGGGTCATCGAAGGATCGTGTCTATCCTTCGATGAGCTCGAAAGATGTCCTTCGATGGATGCAGATGGACCTCGAAGGATATACCATCCTTCGAGGTATATGTGGATCCTTCGATGGCTGTATGATCGAAAGATGATGTTTCGATCAGTAATCCTGATCCTTCGACCAGATGATCTGTGCTGGGTATATAAACCCATGTGTAGGTCCCTTTTTCTCGGAGGATCGAGAACAAACCTAAACCTTGTTATACTAACCCACTAGCGAGTGCGGAATCCAAGCTAGTAGGCAAACCGGAATGAAGCAAGAACAAACACAAGAACACACAAAGTTCACCGATTAACACCACTGTATTAATACGTATGAAGGTTTACGGTTACAAGCACAAGGTTTACAATCTGTTTGCAAACTCTCTAAAGTATGTGTGTGTGTGTGTGTTTCAGCAGAATGCTCTCTATCTCTTTAAGTGTGCATCTTCCTTTCACACTACACTGCATGGGTATATATATACCCAGCACAGCAGGTCTTGGTCGAAGGATCCGAAAGATGGTCCGAAGGATCATCTTTCGGACAGAAAGCTTTCGAAGGATTAGCAAGGACCTCGAAAGATCACCTTTCGAGGTCTATTGTTCGAAACCTATCTTTCGATCACCTCGAAGGATCAACAGAATCCTTCGAGCCTATCCTTCGACATCGACACATATATCAAACATAAGTTAACTGTTGACCAAGTCAAACTAGGAGGATAGTTGACTTGGTCAACTTACAGACTACCGAGGACATCGTTTATATACAGACCGAATACAGACAAAGTACAGACACAAGTGCACCAACAAACTCCCCCTTGGCTGTAGCTTTGTCTTTATCTTCTATGGTTGTAGACTCGTCTCGAACTTTGACGGTCTTTGGTCTTCGAGTTACCAAAACTCTGATGTCCTTTCAAGTCTTCAATGTCGGAGGATCTTCAAAGTCTTCACGTCTCGAAAGCAGAGAGTGTATCAACAAACTACCCGTATCATGTAGGAAGGGTGTTGACAAACTCCCCCTTAACATAAGCTCCCCCTTGAGTTATGCTCGTGAATGGACTTTATCTTTATGAAGTGAGATCCTTGTGGTGTTGAGGATGGTCAGCGGCTACTCGATCATCTTCATTAGTTGAGCGCCTTCTCGTCGTGACTTCATTCCAAAGCTTGTCATCGACCATGTTCTCCTAGCCTTTAGAATCTGCACATGCAAGAAATCTAAACGCGTAATGAGAACAACTGCTTGGAACATAGTATACGCAAATGACACACGAATGACCATGTCACAATCAAACACCGTCCGACAGTTTGAAAGTTTAATAAATTTGTCAATTTAAGTCTTTAACTTTCAAAACATGCAAATTTCGACCGTTTATGAAGATTTAGTCAGTTCGGTTTTCAGTCAGGTTTCAGGCAACGAAGACTCGAGCTCCAACATCGTACGATCGAAAATAAAGTAGAAATAAAATCTTTTTGGGTTTTATAAAGTTTATATTAAAACAAGCCTAAAATCTTTTTGGAATTTTTGAAATTAAAGGACAACAATTTAAAATCCTTTGAGTGTTATCAAACGACATCACCGCTAATGTCGTGCTGATATGCACCAAACGACGAAACTGTTTAAAAGAAGAACAATAAAAGTTAAGCAGTAAATAAATAAATATATACAAACATTCTTTTTGCGAGTTTCGAGGGTAAGAGAATCATATCAGTGTACGGTCATGCCAAAACACTCTTGTTGTTCAGTTAGTTAATATTAAGATAAGCATCCTATAACAATTATCGGTATTGTTGTCCACTTAAGCTCAACTTATCAGATGTAATCATGGCGAGGGGATACGTTAAGGTATGATTTATACTTACCGACCGGTGTTCATCCACATCACGACACATTCCCGTATCAAGGTATGCACGAGAGTTCATCTTACCGGTGAGTATACCGATTATCATCTGTTTGACCGTATAAATTGTGAGATACTCACTTATTTTGAATTGAAAACAAGTCCTTTGTGATATAATCACTTATTGATGAGGAACTTGATTTTCGTATGCATGAGGGCACAGGTGCAAGTCCGTGAACAGGTCAGTACTTCCGTACAGCAGAGAGACGAACTTGACACCCGGATAGATGTGATATTTTTATCACTTATTTGATTTGGACATGTGATTGTTTATCACTTATTGAGGTCGAATGCAGTATGCAATATGTACACGTATGTATAGTATCATGGAAGATCTAGACTTGCGTCCCCGTTATTTTTCGGTAAAAGATACAACCATGATACCCAGATGATAAGCAGCATAAAGACCGAATATCTCAGAACCTCGGCAATCTATCAAACGAAATTTCGGTACTAAGACCATATGCCAATGAATGGTTCCCACCTGGTCTTCAGTCGATTAAGATTTATATCACCCTGCACACTTTCAAATGATTGTGAGCCTACCGATACATCTTATATAGAGCTGCTTATCGTTTTTCATTTAAGGTTTAAAGAGGCTTGGATAGACCACTGATGTACTATCATTTTCTCTTTTGCTCGCCAGGAAACTCATTTTTGTTTTTCTATTGTTTTTGTGTTTTTGAAATTTTTCGATGTTTTTGTATTTTCCGATTTTTGGATTTACTCCCCCTAAAATCAACAAACTAAGATAAATTTAAAAACACACAAAGATATTTACAAAAATGATTTTCCGATGTTGGTTTACTCTTGTGCTTGACCTTAATGCCGTTTACCAAAATTAAGTTTTATCAGAAAAGATTTAACAAATTTTGGAAAAATGAGTTGGCATGTCGGTAAGCGGTGCGAACCATGACAACATTGATGAGTTTCACATTGAAACAATCACGTGTGAGGTGATATCCGAGATCAACGTGTCAGGTCAAAGAGTGCTGTTCGAGATAATAATAATTCACAAAGTAGCTTAAATATCGACAAGTATAGGAGAGATTAAGAATTTAAAGGCGAATCCTGCAACTGTTCCGTGCATTGCAAGGAATCTAAGCACTCTCCCAACTGGATATCCACCCGGTGTGGACTTCAAAGTCGAATTTGCAACTACTGAAAAGTCTCTTGACAGCAACAAAATCATAAACCTCCGGGTCCGGCTGGTCTTCCACATTGTACCAGCGAAGGTCTTGACTTTCTCTTTCAGAAATGGTGTGCGAATGTTAAATCCACGCCAAGGCATCGACACACATTTCACTTCATTCGTTCCTGAGGACCCGATCAAAAACCATAATGACCAAATTTTGACACATTCTTCATTTGGTCGAATTTTGCAACTTCATTCATCCAAATTTTCCTTTTCTTTTCTCTCTCTCCATCAACGGCAACAATTTCTTCTGTCGCCTATCTTGTGCAAGGACATTCCACTATCAACAATCCTAAGACTATCAATAGTTCCTCCTGGAACTTCCTGCACACTCACTCAGAGATTAGTTGGAGAGGGGGACCCAAGCCATTGTGGTCTTGGGTCTTCCATTTTCATCAATGACAATAACTTCTTGTCTTTGATGGTTTGTAAATTGTGATGGTCCCCCTGATTCAGTAACCGATTTAGGTTTCCATGTCTGTTTTGTTTTATCAGTGTCATTCTTTAAAATTTTAACTCCATTACAGTTTGAAGTTATTGAATTTGTTGATTTTACAGAAACAGATTGTTTTTGAACCACATCGGTTTTAATTGCTTTTTCAATCCTTTTGACCTGTTGGCGTTTCTGCTTCTTCTCCCTTTCTTTTACAAGTCGGGGATCTTGTTTTGTGGAAACAGATGGCTTACGGTCAGTCTTGCCACGGGGATCATCAACCTTTCCTTTTTGTTTATGAAGATAAGGGCAATTCCGAATTATATGCCCAATGGTTCCACACTCAAAACATGATCTTCGTTCAACATACCTCGAAGAATCATGTGTTCTCTTAGCCGATGATGTTGAACTTTGTGAACCCGAGGTACTAGGCTGTGAGCTGTTTTGTTCATTTCTTTTCAAAACAGTAGCTTTCTTGACAAAATCTAAGTTAGATTTATTTTCAAACGTTTCAATTTTGTCCGTTCCCATTGATTTCACAAAGTTAACATTTTTCTTCTTCTTTTGATTCGGCTTCTTTTGGACTTGAGCCGGTGCCTTTCCTTTGGGCTTGGTGTGATTTTGCTGTTTTGGCGTTGCTGGTAATTTCTTGTTGCCAAATTGTTTTCGAACTTCAGCCTTTGGGATTGGAGGACACTGTGTAACTGTAACATGTGGTCCTTTCTTCCCCAAAAACTTACTTGTCGAATTTTCAAAGACTTTATCGATTAAGGATTGATTAACGTTCTTAATAGAAAAATCTTTGTCTGAGTAAATTTTATCATCACCAACCAAAGTGTACAGCAAGGTCACATTCTCCGACTCCTTCTCAGACGAGGACTCAGTTGCAACAGTCTTAGCGGGTGTGGTAGGGGGATCACATAGAATGTGATTCTCAAGAGGTATGTCCTCATTTTTGACTACCGCATCAGACTTTGCTGGAGCAGCATCATCAGATTCATCATCTGAAGAATCAGCATCCTCAACCTCAACTGGAGGATCCTGTTTCTGTTCAGCAGTTACAGATGTATCTGCTGACACATCCGAATCTGAGGATACTTCTTTCTGGTATCCGAGTCCTGCTGCAAACTCCTTCACATCAAGAGGAACAGATGGTTCGAAGAACACTCTATCCTCCTCATCAGGCATGGCATCATAATTGTGTCTGACTGGTGGTGGACATTTTTTGTAACCTATGCATGTGACATCCCGTTTTTCTTTCTGAACGTCAATGATGTGATCCAACACATAGCTAGAGCTTAAATAGCTGTCTAGCTTAAGCTGGATCGCATCACTTTCTGTTTTGACACAAGCCATTTCCTTTTGCATCATCTCAAGGCGAGATATGTACAAATTAATGTCCGTTTGTTTTCTGGAAACCATTTTAGTCAATTCAGTTTTATCTTTCTTTAATGTCTCAATCATTGACTTAAATTCTTTTTCATGGTTTTCATAAAACATATTGGCTTCTGTGCATTTTGAAAGATCCACAGTCAACTTCTGATTGTGGATGAATGTCACATCATATTTTTCTTGCAAAGCCTCGTGTTTGCTTTGCAATGCACACCACTCAGCATTCAAAGAATCATGTTTGTCTTGCAAGTCAAACAAACTAGCTTGTAAAGCATCATGTTTGGCTTGCAACTCAGACATGCTTGCCTCAAACTCAGCACATTTAGCCTGCAAGCTATCACAGTTATCACAGTTTACAGCAATGGGTTCATCGACACATACCTGACTTGAAGAACTGTCGACATTAGCCATAAAGGCTGAATGGAGAGAAGACGAAGTACAAGCAGCTTGATCCATCAGAACAGATCTTCTTTGAATTTCTGCTGCAGCTTCCTCCAAAAGTTCATCAATATCAGCATCAACTGAGACACCAAATGTCTCACCCATATTCTCATCGCCTGACCCAGAAGAATCTTCATCAACACTCCTGCTGTACCCAGAAGAGTCTTCATCTTCAGAAGATTCACCACCACTGGCGGAAGATTCTCCACCACTGGTGTTAACTACATCCTTCACAACTTGAGCAAAGCAAGCTGTACCATTAGGAGCATCACCACCAAACTGGATTGACCAGTCGCAACCTTCATCCATCTGAACTACAAGTGCCCGGTTGGCTTGATTGTTGACAGGCACTAATGTACGTTCATTATTTCTGTTCTGGTTCTGCTGGTTGCCCTGGTTTCTGAAGGGGTTCTGGTTTCCATGCTGTGCTGGCTTTGCACACTCCCGTTTAAAGTGACCCCGTTCACCACAGTTGAAGCATTTAACGGCCTGCTTATCGAAACCATACTTGGTGTCTCGCTTACTTTCCAAGCTGGTTCTTCCAGTACTTTCCATCCAATCCTTTGCTCTTCTCACAGCACTTGCAAAGGCCCACTTGATGTCCATCAAGTCCATCTCTTCTTTATCTATCTGCCGATAGTCTTCCTGTGTCAGATTAATGTTACCAATCTGACCTTCTATCAACCCACAGTACGCGCTCACTATAGTGTTAAGTAGCTCCATGTGTTCCTTGGCTACTTCTACACTGACTTTAGAAAAGCTTGAAGTGTCGAGCTGTACTGTATTTGGCTTTGATTGTTGACCAGCAGATGATGTTCCTCCATAACATGCACGTTGTTGTTGAGCAGGAGGAGGTGGAGGTGGTTGGATTGGATTTCCAAATATGTCTGTGGTGGGAGGCGGCTTAACAGGGACTTGTATTGGATTGCCAAAACAATCTGTGCTTGTGACAAACGCCGTTTGAATTGGAGCATGTGAACCAGTTCTTGCAGACGAAGAGCTGGAAGTTCCATAATACATTTCTGGATTCTGTGGCAATGGAACTCTCTTCGCCTTCAATGTTTCCTCCTGATCCTTGTTTTCCAAAAGCTGCACGAAGTCGTTAAAACTTGTAGTTCTCAACGCTCCGTTATACTTAAGGATTTCCAAGAAACTACTCCATTGCGGAGGTAAGGCATCAGCAAACTTCTTTACCACCTCTGCTTGAGTTGTTGTAACTCCAAAATTGTTCAATTCAGTAAGCAGGTGATAGAAACGACTTGTCATGTCTCCCAGAGACTCCTTATCCAGGCAAGCGAAGCTGTCAAATTCTTTCTTGAGTAGATCATGACGCAGCTGACGTGTTGCTTCATTCCCTACTCCTCTTGTTTTCAACCCGTCCCACAACTTCTTAGTTGTCTTGAAGCTGACAAACTGGTGATAAATATCCTTGCTCAAAGCCTGGGTGAGAATGGCGTATGCTTTCTTTTCCAGATCATACGTTTTCTTTTTATCTTCGGGAAGATCAGCAAATGACGCAGTCTCTGAAGCAGCAACCTCTATGGCTTGATCGAAATCTGTGGTGAAACGTATCCACAGTTCCGTATTTTGACCAAGAACATATGTTTTAAACCTCTCAGCCCATCCTGGATATTCATTCAAACTCATCAGTTTTGGGGGTCGATTCAAACTTCCTGTTTCGCTTTCGCTTAATAAGATACTTTGTACACTCGGAGTTTGACCCGTTACTAATGCCCATTGATTTGATGGTAAAGCATTTGCTTGTGAAGATGTAGATACTGGAGATTCGGCCCATGATGGTGATAGACTTGTACACGTGTATTTTCCACTATCAGGAGCCGGTGTACCCCACCATGAAGGAGTAGCTCCTGAACTTGTATATTTACCGCTGTCGGGAGCCGGATTCCACCAATTCGGATTCATGATAGATAAGCAAAATAAATGCTAAGTAAGAATGATCCGAAAGATAACACAAACGAAAGATCCTGGTCGAAAGATCTGAAATCACAGAAACTTGTTAACAATAAACAGACCACAATCGAAAGATATAACCTTGTTCGAAGGATCAACAGTACTCGAAAGATTACTGTTGACTCTCGAACAACGATCTCGAAAGACTCAAGAACACGAAAGATTCCCTTTTGAAAGATCCTTATCTTTCGTGTTAAATCCTTATCTTTCGAACAACAGATCTCGAAAGATTCACCAATACGAAGGATCCTAATCTTTCGGACACTAGTCTTTCGAAAAGATTCCTTTCTCGAAGGATATGTTTCAGGCTTCGAAGGATGGGTCGAAGGATGGTAATCTTTCGAGCCTTCCTTGATCGAAAGATGGTCTTTCGATGTCGAAAGATATCTTTCGAAGTCGAAGGATATCTTTCGAATGTGCACTGACACACTGACACAGATGTGACGGGTTGGTGAAAAGGTGATGGGTTGGTAAGTCAACTTTCGGCAAAAGGGTATGGCAGACTGTACTATCTTACCAACCACGAT
The DNA here is from genome assembly GCF_002127325.2 of Helianthus annuus. NCBI lineage: Eukaryota > Viridiplantae > Streptophyta > Magnoliopsida > Asterales > Asteraceae > Helianthus > Helianthus annuus. The sequence continues at coordinate 5,198,229 of NC_035445.2, forward strand.
TTTCAAACAAGAATTTTACCCAAAATGGTAACTTTAACCTAGAAACCGGTGACCGGAACCTTAGCCGGAATATTGCCGGAATTCACTAAATCACTCAAAAACAAGTTTTAAGTTACCCAACCCACTTACGAACACTCCCGATAAGTTTAAAACACGTTTTCCAGTTTAAAAATGTAGAAAAACTAACAAAAACGGGTGATAAACCAAGTGTTCAAACACACACCAAGAACTTGAATAACCCGGTTTTAAACAAGGTAAAGAGCGAGGCTCTGATACCACTTGTAGGTCCCTTTTTCTCGGAGGATCGAGAACAAACCTAAACCTTGTTATACTAACCCACTAGCGAGTGCGGAATCCAAGCTAGTAGGCAAACCGGAATGAAGCAAGAACAAACACAAGAACACACAAAGTTCACCGATTAACACCACTGTATTAATACGTATGAAGGTTTACGGTTACAAGCACAAGGTTTACAATCTGTTTGCAAACTCTCTAAAGTATGTGTGTGTGTGTGTGTTTCAGCAGAATGCTCTCTATCTCTTTAAGTGTGCATCTTCCTTTCACACTACACTGCATGGGTATATATATACCCAGCACAGCAGGTCTTGGTCGAAGGATCCGAAAGATGGTCCGAAGGATCATCTTTCGGACAGAAAGCTTTCGAAGGATTAGCAAGGACCTCGAAAGATCACCTTTCGAGGTCTATTGTTCGAAACCTATCTTTCGATCACCTCGAAGGATCAACAGAATCCTTCGAGCCTATCCTTCGACATCGACACATATATCAAACATAAGTTAACTGTTGACCAAGTCAAACTAGGAGGATAGTTGACTTGGTCAACTTACAGACTACCGAGGACATCGTTTATATACAGACCGAATACAGACAAAGTACAGACACAAGTGCACCAACACCATGCAGTGTGTTCATTTCAGCGTGGACACTAGAAACACTTGAGAGACACTTCTGTCAAGAACACACACACTTAGAGAGTTTGCAAAACAGATTTGTAAACATTGAGCTTGTAACCGAACCATTCATTCGTATTAATACAAGTGGTGTTAATCGGTGAATATTGTGTGTCTTGTGTTTATGCTTGTTTCATCTCGGTTTGCACTCTAGCTTGGATTCCGCACTTGCTAGTGTGTTTCACATAACAAGGTTAAGGTTTGACCTCATCCTCCGAGGGACCTACAGTGATCCCACTCCGGGAGCCGCTACCCGACCAAGCTAGCTTCGCGGTGAATTCCCCTTGCCGAGTTCTTATCCTGGGCGACATATGCCACTCCCAAGACTCGAACCCGGTACCTCTGAGAAGAGGTGGTTGTCGGTGGCCAACTGGGCTACCCCAATTGGTTTGCATGTAATATTCCACAAGGCAAGACATGAAAATTGAAAGCAAAATCATTAAGAACGTAGAAAGTGAACATAAATCACCAAAACAGATTTGATGGGATGGACTAAGATAATTATTCGAAAGAACTTGTTTGGATATTACTATCTTCACTGCGTTTGAATTTCATTCCCCTTTTACCACATAAACCAATAATTATTTTTGACGTAGGTTATAAACATAAACAAATTTAAGAGAACTTACTTCTCTACACGAGTAACCAAAGAAGTTATATCTAAATTAAAAAAAAAAACATGTATCACTAGAGTTTTCATGCAAACTAAAACCTAATATCTTGTAAGAAACCGAGTCATGCCGTTATATGTGAACGATGAGAGCTTTGGTGCGGAGACCACAAACTCATTAGGAAGTTGCAATGTGAATGTAACACGTTGAAATTTACAAAATGGTCAGAGTCGGAAAATCCCAAGTCAAACATGGGACTTATCTTAAGCCCAAATCAATGCTCAAAAAGAAGTGTTCAAGATATGAAGATCTAAACAAAGATATATCAGATCCCCCACATTTTATTAGCGTATCATCCAAAATTCAATCCTTTGCTTTGGCGTCCAATGTGACATTGCATAGACTATGACCATGCATTGATAGAAATTGGTGCTCATAATTGGGAAATTTAGAGCCACTTGCCTATCAAGGAGATGGACTGATCTCAAAGTTCAAAGGGTGGTGAGATTTCCATTCCAGCTCATATATAGAAGACTACTTTGAACAACAGATCTAGTATTTTTATGAATGAACAAATGTAGCTAATGTAGCAGTGCTAGACTTTCCAAATCCGGCCCCAGGGTCACCTTGGATTGACTTTTCTTTATTAGATTCTCAAGAGTTTTATGCCTTTACCAGTATCATACATTTTTTAGACAAAAATTGTTCTTTAAAATGATATAATGTACATTTTAATGTAAATTGTACTACGACTAAAAAAACATTTCTAAGATTTATAGTATGCAATCTCGTCTAATTTTTCAAATCTGTAACGTGACCACGTATAAGGATAGCCTGTGTAACTTGATAAAAGAAAACGTGTCCTTTAAATTTATTGTTGGTTAATCTCTGATCTTTTTAGTTTAAGTAAACTTAGTTGGAAACTCTGTTAGTGTAGTTATTGCCTAAATTGTAATTGCGTTTAAGTTTTTGTCAAAAATGTAAGTAGGTACATTAGATTGAAGTGATGCGTTGCATCTGGTTGTTTAACGTCGTGATGTTAGACGGTCATATCCTCAGTTATTTGTAATCAACAATCCAGTACACAGAGATTAATAAAGTGAAGCGTTTCATTCAATCCATTGTTGTAAATACAAATTGTTGTTTGTTTAAGCGACCTGATTATAGCCTTCAAATTGATACCAGAGCAAGGCATAAAGAACACAACTGATTCTCTATCTTTGATTTTTTGTTGGATATCAAAATACTCACACACGCATACAACCAATAAACACTTTATCAAAAATGATAGAATGGATATCGAATAATAATATCTTGGTGTCTTCCATGGTTGCAGGAAGTTACACTTATATACAAGGTTGTTAATGGCGGTTAATTGGCGGAAAACTAAAACCATTAAACGGTAGCAAGCAATTAAACTACCAGTAACGACACAAGTCTGCTTCTTGCACTGCCATGTGACTAGGCAATTTCCTAAAAACTGACATCCAGCCGTTGTGGATTTGCCGTTGAGTATTTTGATATTCCTTTTTTCAGCTGTTAGATGTGAGGCCTTCGGGTTGGCTTGATAGCGATTGAGCAGGCACGTAGGATACATTATGTCGGGCCTCGAGGCTGTGAGATACATAAGAGATCCGATCATTGTGCGATAGAATGAAGAGTTAACGCTTTCACCCTTCAAGTCCGGAGTAATCCCGTGATTCTGCGGAAGTGGGGTACCAATGGGAGTCGCTTCGGACATCTGGAACCGGCTCAAGATGTGTCCGACATATTTTGTTTGATGGATGAATATCCTAGACTCCGTTTGTTGAACTTGTAGGCCCAAAAAGAAGTTCATTTCCCCCATGGTGCTCATCTCGAATTTCTCCTACATAACACGCCCGAAGTCCCTACACAAAACATCGTTAGTGAAACCAAAAATAATATCATCTACGTATACCTGAACCAACAGAAGATCTCCGTCTTTTTCTTTGATGAAAAGCATGCAATCGATAAGACCCCGGCGAAAACCGTTCTCCAGCAGATAGTTAGATAAGGTTGCGTACCAAGCTCTCGGTGCTTGATGTAATCCGTAGGGAGCTTTGTTGAGCAACCAAACCCGATTAGGGTGAATAGAATCTTCAAAACCCGGAGGCTGTTCGACATACACCTGTTCTTCAACCACACCATGTAAGTATGCACTTTTCACGTCGATTTGGTAAACCTTGAATCCCTTGAAGGAAGCATAGGCTAGAAAAATCTGAATAGCTTCAAGACGTGCAACCGGAGCATAAACTTCATTATAGTCTATCCCTTCAATCTATCTGAAACCTTGAACAACTAATCTCACCTTGTTTCGAACAACTATTCCAAGGTCATCTTTCTTACATTTGAAAACCCAATGGGTGCCAATCTTCTTGTAGTTTTCAGGCTTCTCAACCAGTTTCCAAACACCAAGCTTCTGGAATTGTTGCAGTTCCTCCTGCATAGCTTCCACCCAAGAATTATCCTTTAACGCTTCTTTCCAAGACTTTGGTTCTTCTTGTGTGACATAACACGCGAAGGACCAATCATTCTGCAAACCCGATTCTCTGATCGCTGCATACAAGCCACCATTGTTGTTGTTTCTCAACTGATTTCTCGTCTGCACACCACTATATACATTACTAATGATGTTTTGTTGAGGATGGGTATTATGGATTCTTGTTTCTTGATTATCTAGAACTGGAACATTTATACCCAGATTGTAGAAGTTAAGATCAACAACCAAATCAATACCCTGAACTGGCGAAGAGGATGATGCAGTAGCTTCAGCTGATTTAGGGCAGTCCTTAGGGGGTGCTGCCTCAGAAGTACCATGCACTGCTGTTGCAGGAGCTTTTTGGTCTGCATCGAGAAATTCATCATCCTCTGAAGATCCGTTCAGTTCAGCAGCATCATGAAAATCCTCATTCTCGAGAGCATTATTGTTAACTAATGATGATTCTTGATTGTTGACAATAATTGGATGAACCAACGGTGAATCTGTTGTGTTGTCACTCTCGAAAAACATCTGTGCCGCAACATCTACTACTTCTTCTTCAATATTGATCGAATTGAAAAAGTTATCGTACTCGAACATCCATGGCTGACCTGGACATTTGACTGGCAAGGTGTGCCTCTGTACTCTGACTTCAGACCACTCCTCGATCCTTTTCGTTTCGAGATTCCAAACTCTTGAATTTGGGGTGGCATACCCAAGAAAGTATCCCTCAATTGCTTTTGCCCCAAACTTTCCATCCGGATCGATCATAGTGCAAGGAGCCCCAAACGGTTCAAGAAATTGCAAGTCTGGTTTCCGTTTGTGAAGAAGCTCAAAGCAGGTCTTGTTGTGCCTTTCTACTATAAGGACTCGGTTCAACGTGTAACATGCAGAGGCCATAGCTTCACACCAGAATGGACTGGTCAACTGTGACTCTACCAACATAGTCCTTGCAGTTTCGACCAAAGTTCTATTCTTTCGCTCAGCGATGCCATTTTGTTGAGGAGTGTATCTAGCACTGAATTCGTGAAGAATACCTTTGGATCTACAGAACTCCTCCATGGCATGATTCTTAAACTCGGTACCATTGTCACTACGTATGCGTCAAACTTTCAAAGTATACAAAGTCTCAATCGTAATGATTAAGTTTTTGATAATTTCAAAAGTTTCACTCTTGTGTGCCATAAACGCCACCCAAGAAAATGTTGAATAATCATCCGTCACTACGAGTCAGTACGAGTCATTACTGATGCTTTTGCGATTGACAGGACCGAATAATTCATTGTGCAACCGTTCAAGCGGCACTGGGAATGTGTTAATCTTCCTTATCGGGTGCGATTTCTTTCTTTGTTTCCCTTTCTGGCACGAGACACAGACGTTTTGACAGAAACACCATTTACTAACTCATTCTTCACCAGATGATTCATTTTCCTTAGGTGAATGTGTCCCATTCGTCTGTGCCAAGAGATTGTTTCCTTTTCCGTGGCTTTAGAAACAAAACATGTTACTTGTGCAGACGTTGTGATTGCTTGGCTCATATCAAGGACATACAAATCATTAACCCTTGGTGCTGATAAGAGAATCCAATCTTTTGGGATCTTGAAACTGGGCTTCAGCACATACCATCCATTAGCATCAAAGTGCACTGAAAACTTCTTATCACAGATTTGAGAAACACTTAGAAGATTGTGATCAAGTTGTTACACAACGTTGATCTTGTCGAAACTGATAACCCCGTTGGAAACCATTCCTTCACCAGTAATATACCCGCCTTTTTCTCCAGCAAAAGCAACATAACCTCCTCTAATAGTTTTAACATCGTAGAGAAGCCTCATGTCGCCTGTCATGTGCTTGGATGCCCCACTATCAACAATCCAAAGACTTCTGATAGTTCCTCCCGGAACACCCTGCACATAAACTCAAATGATCAGTCGGAGATGGGGACCCAAGCCTTCGTGGACTTGGGTCTTCCATTTTCATCGACAAAAGTTATTTCGACTTCGCGATGATTTGGAAATGGTGATGCTCCCCCTGAGTTTGTGCCCAATTTAGGTTTCCATGTCTGTTGAGTTTTACCAGTTTGATTGTTTGAAATTTTAACTTCATGATTGTTTGAAGTTTTTGAAATTTTTGAAATTTCTGGTTTGACTGAAACAGATTGTTTTTGAACCACATCGGTTTTAAGAGCCTTTTCAATTACCTTGATTTGCTTGCGTTTCTGTTTCTTCTCCCTTTCTTCCACAAGACGGGAATCTTCTTTTGAAGAAACATATCGCTTTTGGTAATTTTGCTCACGGGGAACATCAACTTTTGCTTTTAACTTATGAAGATACGGACAATTTCGAATTATATGTCCAATTTCACCACACTTGAAACATGATCTTCGTTCAACAAACCCCGAAGTATCATGTTGATGTCTCGTTGATGAACTTTGTGATTTCGAAGTACTTGGTCCTGAATTGTTTTGACCATCTCTTTTCAAGTTTTTAACTTGCTTAACATAATCTATGTTAGATTTGTTTTCAAATGTTTTGATTTTATCCGTTCCCTTTGACTTCACAAAGTTCACCTTTTTGTTCTTCCTCTGGTTCTATCCTTTCAACCTTGAGTTGTTGATTTTCCTTTTGTTTTAGTGTGATTTTGCTGAATTTTCTCTGTTGGTAATTTCCGATTGCCATATTGTTTTCGAATTTCAGCTTTTAGAATCGGAGGACATTGAGTTACCACAACTCGTGAACTCGACTCTCCCAAAAACTTAGTTGTCGAATCCTCAAAAACTTTACAGATTAAAGATTGATTGGCATTTTTAATCGGAAAATCTTTGTTTGAATAAACTTTATCATCACCAACCAGAGTGTAAAGCAAATTCACACTCTCAGATTCTTGTGCAGAAGTAGAGTCAACCTGAACAGTCTTAGCCGGTTTTGTGGGAGGATCACATAGAATGTGATTCTCGAGAGGTATGTCCTCTTCTTTGGTAACTGCTTCAGACTGTGT